>NC_060242.1:10232996-10596994 GCF_021155785.1 Neodiprion fabricii | reverse complement strand
TGCAGCTATTGAAGCCTCTTCGAAGCAGTCGTTAGTTATCAATGCGAAACTTGACAAATTGGTAACCTTGCCTGATAAGGTTGGTGAACTTTCTACTAAAGTGAAAGGTTTAGAGGAAAATTCGCATTCCCGTGTTCGAGAGTCCGCAGAGCTCTTGGCTAAAATCGATGGTCTGACCTTGCTGCCAGCTAAATTAGAATCTTTGACATCCAAGTTTGATCAGCTCTCAAAATCCACAACTGAGATGTTCAGCAGCCTCGCGGCAAAAGAAGAGGATCTCACCAAGAAAAATGCACTCCTTAGTACTCGTATCGACAACCTCGAGGATACCAGTAAATCACAGGCTGCTGAGATCACCCGCCTTGTGACATCAAATACCGAACTAAAATTATGCAACATAAATCTGACGGACAGGCTGGCGTCTCTGGAGCGAAACTCTTTAAATAGCGACTTAATTATCTCTGCAGTTCCCGCGCTAGAAGGCGAGGACCTCTTGGATACATTTGGCGCCCTGACAACCCAACTCTCTGCTGACGTGCCGCCTATCGATGTTCTGGAGATTGGGCGCATGAAAAGCACATTGGATTCCAACAAGCCCCGATTGATTCTCTGCAAACTCAGATCCGTACAATGTCGGAATCGCCTACTTGCCGCCAAAAGAGCTAAAGGCCCCATTTATGCAAATCAGCTTGGCTTGCCGCACGATCAGCTCCGGACTCCTATCTTCATGAACGAGCATCTGCCCCCTACTCTTTCCAAATTTCTAGGAAAGGTGAGAGCCTATGCCAAGGAGAGAGGCTACCGCTTCATCTGGACTCGAAATGAATTGGTATACGTCAAGCGGGATACGTCCTCTGATCACATCCTAATAAAATCTGAGGTCGATCTTCAAGTACTCTCGCATCGCACCTGACTGACGTCGAAGCCATCTAAATGTACCCTCGCTGGATTGGATTGCGGCCCAATCTCTTGTATTCCTGATGCCACTCTCGATAGCTGTTTCTTCAACATCCCGACGTACGTTGCTCTTTGAGGCTTGCAACTACAGATTACACATCATCATTTCATATTCCCGCTCATCCGTACTCATTATCGTAATTATAAGTTTTCTTTTTGTTTTTTTGTAATGTTGTTACATTGCCCCTGATAAATCACACAAATGTACCTCTCAATTTTCTTTTCCTATCTTTATGTATATAGCATAATGTGTATGTAGTATTAGAAGTTTGCTGTTACTCTTCCTATTTATGTTACACTACTATTTAATTGTATTATTTCTCTCTCTCTCTCTCCCTCTCTCCCTCTCTCCCTCTCTCCCTCTCTCCCTCTCTCCCTCTCTCCCTCTCTCCCTCTCTCCCTCTCTCCCTCTCTCCCTCTCTCCCTCTCTCCCTCTCTCCCTCTCTCCCTTTCTCCCTCTCTCCCTCTCTCCCTCTCTCCCTCCCTCCCTCTCTCCCTCTCTCCCTCTCTCCCTCTCTCCCTCTCTCCCTCTCTCCCTCTCTCCCTCTCTCCCTCTCTCCCTCCCTCCCTCTCTTCCTCTCTCCCTCTCTCCCTCTCTCCCTCTTTCTCTCTCTCTGTCACACCGTTGTCACCGGTCAGAGCTCAATGTAGGGTTAGCTAAGATACTGTATGATATCAACCAGATATCTGAGTATTCGAATGAAAATAGCCCTAAATTAAATTTAGCAAAGTCTTCAGTAATGATTTGTGGTAGCGGAGCAAACGTTCAGTCCATCGACTTTAAACTATTGCCTGTCATGGCAATTAATCAGACCTCTATACCTTATGTACTAGAGGCTCGTAATCTGGGAGTTATATTGCAAGCAAATCTTTCTTGGGCTAGTCATGTAACAACAATATCTCGCAAAGTGAATTTCACACTTCACAGATTAAAATATCACAAGAACTCGCTGTCAACTGAACTTCGCATAAAATTAGTCTCTACTCTAATCTTTCCTTTACTCGACTATTGTTGTGTTGTTTATAATGATTTGTCAAACGAGCTTGACTTAAAACTTCAGCGATTAGTAAACAGTGCGATACGATTCATTTTTGATCTACGTGGTGATGTACATATCACCCCATATCGATTACGGTTGAAGTGGTTGTCAGTCTCAAACAGGAGGAAGTACTTTGTAGCTATAGTTACTTATAATATTCTGCATAACCATGCCCCGTCGTACTTACGTGAACTATTTCCCTTACATCATGATTACACTCGTCATTCGTCACGCCTGGGCATGGCTAATACTTTTCATATTCCGCTACATAGAACTTGCATTTACCGCAACTCCTTCCATCTCACTGCTGTTTACCTATGGCATTCTCTTCCTCCTGACATTACTTCCTCGTCCTCATGTGCTGTGTTCAAGGCTAAGGTGTATGAGTACTTTTTATCTAATGAGGTTTCTGCCCTAGCTAGCTCGATTAATTAAGCTATCTTCATACTACCTAAGTTATAGTATTGCGTAGTGCTAGTTTATTTTGTTTTATTTTGTTTTATTTTATTTCGCTTATTTGATTGTGTTTTTCATTAAATCTACTCACTTTACTTCATTCTAACTAAAATTTATTATTTTATATTTTATATTATATTTTATTTTATTTTATTTTATTTTATTCTATTGTATATTATATTTTATTTTATTTTATTTAATTTTATTTAATTTTATTTTAATTTTATACTTGTGTATATTATTAATATTTTATACGTAGTTTTTCTCTTGCCCCAAAGTATTCTAGGGCATAATGAAATATCTATCTATCTATCTCTGCAAGTCTGTAAGTACTGCCTGCACGCTTTCATTTCGCACCTCCTTTTCTGAGCTTTTTCTGCCTCTTTCTGCCTTCGGGCCTTTTTATTTGCAGACCCCTTGCACGCTTTTTCTTGCAAGTCACCTCTGGCTTGCTTATCTCCACGTCCAGCTGCCTCTCTCACGCCCTTGCTGCACTTTTCTGGTTTGGATTTTTAGGCTACCTGGGTCTACCTAACCTGCACCTGTCATCTGTCACCAGCTTCTTTTCTGCGCATGCCTGGGTCTGTTTACCTCTCCATCTCTCTCTGGCTGGGTCTCTCTCTATAGCCTGACTGTGGCAGTTGTGGCTGTTTACTGTTTACCTCTCTATCTTCGTCTGGCTGGGTTTCTCCCTATAGCCTGACTTTGGCAGTTGTGGCTCCATCCGCCAGTTGTATCGGCACCGTCGCTTTCTCTTGCCCCGCCGCCGCCTGCTCGTCCAGCCGATAAGATAAGGTAGGGAACTTCCACTCCTCGGCAGCCGGCCCAGTTGTCATGTGTCCTGCCAGACTCTGCGCTGGCTGTAACAAGCCGGTCCTTGACGCCATCCACTGCGCCCAATGCAATTCCTACTAGCATCGAAGTTGTCTAAAGATTAAGGCAACCCGCACTGGCACCCTTCGTTGCTGCCGTGACACTCACTTGCAGCAGGTACAAAATATGGAGACTGCTCAACTACCACCGTCCTCGCCTTCCGTTCCCGTGCTCGGCTCTAGCTCCGTCTTAGGCTCGCAGCCTTCCCTTTCGGCTGCTCCTACTGCCTCTGGATCTCTCCTTACCCCGGCCGTTACGTCTCACACCACGCTTCTCGAGGAAATGATGCGCCGGATCGACAGCAGATTTGACGATATTGGAGGCCGCCTCGATGGCATTGATGATCGTCTTGGCCCATTGACTGTTATGCAAGAGCAAATCGACAGAAATGCAGCCCGCATACAAGATCTCGAGCACCAAAACCGCACCCTCTCTGAGAGACTCGATGAGTTGCAGACAGCCTTCGCTGACCTTCATTCTCACCAGGCTGCTGGTCAACAGGAACTGCGGCGTGCCTCCGCCCGGCTCTGTGAGGCGGAGCTCATTATTTCAGGGGTTCCCTGCCCATCCCCTGACGGCACTCGCGCAGTCATTCTTCAGGTTGCAGCCTCCCTCGGCGTTACTCTGGGAGACAAGGACGTCCTATCCTCGCGCTTCCTAGTCCCACGATCCCGTGCCCGCCGGGGTGATGCTCCGCTGCCAGTTATCGCCAGGCTCCGCTCTCGCGACTTGTGTCTCCGGCTCATTGCTGCCAAGAAGGCACACGGGATTCTCCGCACCTCCGACCTTCTCCCCCGGCGCACCACTCCTCCGCTTATCATAAATGTGAACGTGGCTCTCCCAGGTGATGTCTACAAACTTCTTGTTGCAACCCGTACTGTGGCCAAAGCTAGAGGATTTAAATATGTCTGGAATAGCGATGGTGTTGTTTTGCTGAAGTCCAGGGACGGCAAGCGTACTCGGCGTATACGCACAGTTCAAGATCTCGAGGCACTTGAGGCCGAGTCTCCTTCCGCCTCTCCCGGCGGTGGCTCTGATGCCTCTCCTTCCCGCTCAGGTCCCTCTGGCCGTCAACCTAGGCCCGGTTCCGTGCGTGGCCGTACTTTGCGACCACCCTCCTATCGAGGCTCGCGTGGTTCGACCCGCGATACACCAGGGGATGCCGTCGTCTCGCATCCGCCTCCTCTAGCTGAATGTGAGGTGCCACAGGAGGCGCGCACCAGCCCCTCCTCTGCCTACTCATCGCCTCTGTGACTTGGAACCCCGAGGTTACCGCCTGCGCCTGGATGTTCACGCTCCTCGCTCCAGATCTGCCATATTAACGCCAACTCCATCCGTGGCCACATGGACTATCTCCGCTACCATTTCGCCGCCTCCCTATACCACGTCGTCGCCGTTAGCGAGTCCTGGCTTCACACTGAAGTCTCCGACTCTTCAGTCGCTTCACCCGGTTTCTCCATCCACCGAAATGATCGTGCTGGTAAAGTGGGCGGTGGGGTTGCTCTGTACCTCCGTAACCCACTGCGTGGACGTATCCTCGCGGCATCTCCGCCTCTATACTCTGCTCTTCCTGAGTACCTCGTGGCCGAAGTCAAAGCTCCTGGTCTGTCCCCACTTCTGGTCTCTGTAGTCTATCGCCCGCCAAAGACGGCCAACCTGGCCCTATTCGAGTCGGATTTTGACCTATACTCACCCGGTTACGCTCTCTCTATCGTCCTCGGCGATTTGAACGCGAATCAGCTCGCTGACTCCTACGAGGCTGATAACATTCGCTCATTTTGTCAGTCACACGTGCTTCACCTCGTGCCCTTCATGGCCACTGATCACACATCCACTGCTGACTCTCTGCTGGATCTCTGTCTCGTTAGTGACCCTGACGCTGTCGCTGACTTTGGACGATCGGAGACCCCCTTCATTGCTGGGCACGACCTAATTTACGTGACCCTTGCAATGCCCGCTCCCTCTAACCAGCGGCTTATCACCTCGCGCTCCTATCGTAACTTCTCAACTGAGGAGTTTGCCCGCTCTCTTGACTCCATAAATTGGGACTGCTTCTTTCCACCTCCATTCGCTGATGAGCTGCTACAGCGTCTCCAGGGTAATCTCACCACCGCCTTGGACCTACTGGCACCCACCCGCACATTTCTCTCCAAGCGTCGCGCTCCGCCCTGGATCACCCCTGACCTGCGGGCCCTTGAGCGAGAGAGAGATGCTATCTACCGACGGTACAAGCGCAGTCGCAACGGGACTGATCTTCTCTCCTACCGCGGCTCCCGCGATGCCCTCAACAGACGCATCTCCGCGGCCCGCACCGCCTTCTATGCCGACCGGTTGTCTAATGCCTCCGGCTCCCGGGCCCTCTGGAATGAGCTTCGATCCCTCGGGCTAGCCTCCTCCCAGATTAGCGACTGTGCCGGGTTCACTCTAGATGAACTAAATGTCCATTTCGCGGCGGTCTCTTGCCGTCCTGGAGCATCTCAGGAGGTCGAGGAGTTCTTTCGCGGCCTACCCCCGCCTAGATATGATGACACCTTATTCTACTTTGCCGACGTGTCTCCGGCTGCCCTTCACAGTGCGATCTTTCACTTCTCGTCTCAATCCCGGGGGGTTGATGACCTTTCACTCCGCAACATTAAGGACGCCCTTTCGGCCATTTTTCCTTTCCTGCTGCTTCTCGTCAACCAGTCCCTCAACTCCGGTGTTTTCCCGGTGTCTTGGAAGAAGGCCCGTATCATCCCGTTGGCTAAGGTCAAGTCTCTTACCTCTCTCCAGCAGATGCGTCCCATCGCGAATTTATGCCTTTTGTCTAAGGTGCTTGAGCGTGTCGTGCTCCTTCAGATGCTGACTTATCTGGAGAGCCGCTCTCTGCTCGACTCTCGACAGTCCGGTTTCCGCCCGCGCCTTAGCACGCAAACTGCCCTTCTCAAGTTCGCGGACGATGTGCGTCGCGGCGTCAACGACCGCCTGGTCACTATCGTCGTACTTTTCGATTTCAGTAAGGCGTTCGACTCCATCCCTCACGCCTTGCTTCTCGCCAAGCTCCTGGCGCTCGGCTTCTCACAGCACGCCTTGACCTGGACATCTAGTTACCTCCGAGGCCGCTCGCAGGCAGTGGTTGGCCCTTCTGGGGAACTTTCCTCCTGGGCATCACTTGATCAAGGAGTCCCCCAGGGCTCCGTTCTGGGTCCACTGCTCTTCGTTGCTTTCATCAACGACATCGCACACGCTCTTCGTCACACCGAACACCTCTTATACGCCGACGATTTACAAGTTTACCTTCAGTGCCCTGCAGCTGAGGTTCCGGAGGCCATTGCGCGCTTAAATCTCGACGTTGCAGCGGTCCAGGAGTGGTCTCGTGCTAACTCCCTCTCTCTCAACGCCTCCAAGACCCAGGCCATCATTCTCGGTAGCTCCTCGTTTGTCACTGGACTTAATGCTACGCCTCTTCCGCCAGTGGTAGTCAATGGAGTTCCTGTCCCCTTCTCTCGCACCGTGCGGAACTTGGGGCTAATTTTTGACAGCTCGCTCTCCTGGACCCCCCACGTTGATGCTGTGTCTGGGCGAGTGCACTTCGCTCTCCGCCAGCTTTCTGCCTCCCGTAAACTGCTCACTTTCTCCCTGCGCAACTACCTCGTAACGGCCTTGATCTTTCCGCTCCTGGATTACTGCTCTGTAGTCTTTAATGATATTCCTGGCGTACTTAACACCCGCCTGCAACGTCTACTCAACTGTTTTACCCGCTTTGTTTGCGGGGCTGCTAGAGATGAGCACATCACTCCTCACCGTCGCGCTCTTGGTTGGCTCTCTGTGCGTGATCGCAGACTCTACTTTCTAGGTAGCCTGCTCTTTGGCGTCCTACACACCGGCGCGCCAGACTATTTGCGTGCCCTCTTTGTCGCTCGCCCAGCCAGCGCACCTGGATCCAGCAGGCTCGTGAGGGGTAGCCACATTGTCCCTCGTTTCGTCACCGAGACCTACCGCAGGTCCTTCGCGGTTTCCGGTATTCTCTTCTGGGACTCTCTCCCTCAGGAACTGCGTGATTCTTCATCAGTCACCGTTTTCCGCTCCCGCCTTCGACAGTATCTGTTCGATACGGAATTTGACAGGACGTAGTCCCCCCCCAACCTTACCTCGCCTGATATCTTCTTCGTCCCTGGCATAGCTGGTTCTGGTTTTCTCGTCTCGTACTCCTGTAGCTTAAGTTAGATTAGGTTTTCTAGATTTAAGCACTCTGTATCTTTTTCTTTCCACATCTAATTCTGTAACTATCTCTGTATCTTTTCTGTTAACACTCTGTCTTTGTCTAGTCTACCTGCATGTTTTCACTGTAAATGCAGGTAGTCCTGTTCTTGTCCAACATTGTCATGGACAAATAAACAAATCTATCTATCTATCTATCTCCCTCCCTCCCTCCCTCCCTCCCTCCCTCCCCCCCTCCCCCCTCCCCTCCCCTCCTCTCCCATCCCCCCCCTCCTCTCCCCTCCCCCTCCAACCCTCCCCCTCCCTCTCCCCCTCCACCTCCCCTACCCTCCCCCTCCCCCTCCTCTCCCCTCCTTCCTCCTCACCCTCCCCCCTCCCCTTTCCCTCCCCGCTTCCTCCCCCACCCCTTTCCCTTCACTTCTCCCTTCCCCCACCCCTCCCCCTCCCCCTTCCTCTCCCCCTTCCTCTTCCCCTCCCTCTCCCTCACCCACCCCCTCTCCCTCTCCCTCTCCCTCTTCCTCTCTCTTTCTCTCTCTCCCTCTCTCTCTCTCTCTCACTCTCTTGGATTGGTGAGTACCTGTCAGTTTAACTTTCTGTCGCTCTCCTGTTCTGCCCATTTTCTGCTCTTCCCTGCCCGTTTTACGGGCTCTGCATCCAGGTTTTTTTTTCCTCTCCCGTCGCTCACGCAAAATTTGAGCTAAAAATCGTCGTTGCTCTCTTTTTTGAGCTACGGGATGAGGCAATAAACTGAAGACTGGTATCCTATAACCTAACATTCTTGACTGGAACGACTTGGCAGTTGACGGACGGACGATTGCTGTTTACAATACCTACGCTACCTTCCCTCTTTCCATTGGACGACCGCTAGGGAATCTCTCGGAAACAATACACTGTAACTGGCATCAATCTTCATTTTCCTAACCTCAATATTTGGGTTACTCATTGGCACGCTTTCTGCTCACCTGTCAATCCCGCCTTTTCTCCGTTGTGTACTGGTGGCGCCATCTGTCGGGATTCATTTTTCATTTCATGAGCAATTATCGATACGAGCTCTGTCGATAATCGGATCATTCACTTATCATCTGGACTTCAAATTATCTACTTGCGAATACGCTGATCGATCGATTAAGTACTTCTCATTTGCATCACCATGGCCCCAACCTGTGCGATCTGCGATGTCGCTGTCAAGCGCAAAGAGCCTTTTGCCTTCTGTACAGGTGTTTGTTCACGCGACTTTCACCTCTCATGCATTAAATCTGCACATAATTTCGACCCCACGGAATTTGGCTCTTCATCATTTAAATGTGAACAATGCATGCGACGTCGGTCAACATTACTCGAGCGTTCGCCCACATCATCACCTGATCATCTGAACCTGGAGCTTCCCATCTCGATGCAAGCAGCTGCAGCGCCAACTACTGCAACTGAAATGGCCGCCACTGCGACTGCAGCGTCTTCTGCTGCACCTCGCTTCACTATTGACGATGTGATGTTCCAGCTACAGGCTAATGCGGCGGCCCTAGACTCAAAACTCGATAGAAAAATCGATAAGCTCGAAATGGACCTCACTACTGCCTTTGATGCCAAACTCGACCAAAAAATCGAAACCTTGAAACATGATATGATGCAGCGGTATGACGATATTCAAGACACAGTGGCTGGAGTTATCCAAACAATTTCCACCATTCGTGAGGATGTTGCTGGCCTATCAGCTGGTCAGAGCACCATCTTGTCGAGAGTTGCGGGTGTTGAATGCCTAGCTCTCGTATCGGCTGAGGAAATCTCCTCAATAAAACAACGACAAGTCGAAGATACATCTGCAATTAAGCAAGATTTGTGCAAGATTTGGCAAGTGCCTTCATTCGCCCAATACTTAAAACTGTTCCTCCGTCGTCTCCATCTGACACAAGACCAGTCGCAAACCTCTG
Organism: Neodiprion fabricii; assembly: GCF_021155785.1. Taxonomy (NCBI): domain Eukaryota; kingdom Metazoa; phylum Arthropoda; class Insecta; order Hymenoptera; family Diprionidae; genus Neodiprion; species Neodiprion fabricii. The sequence continues at coordinate 10,587,540 of NC_060242.1, read as the reverse complement.
CGAGCTCTCTAAAGCCCTGGAGCGAATTGTTTTCGGTCAGATTACTGACTTTCTCCATGCCAATGATCTTGCTGATCCCTTTCAATCTGGCTTCAGAAAGGGTTGTAGCACGTTAACTACTTTGCTTAAGCTTAATCAAGACATCAGACAGGCAGTTGATGACAGAAAAATAACGGTGCTTGTTCTCTTTGATTTTGGCAAAGCGTTTGACATGGTTCCACATCGCCTACTTCTACGTAAACTTCGTCTCTTGGGTTGCTCGGATGGAGTGCTTGCCTGGTTTTTCTCATATTCATCTAAACGATCGCAAGCAGTTGTTGATGACAGGGGAACTGTTTCCTCCTGGTGCCCCACTAATATGGGTGTTCCACAGGGATCAGTTCTTGGTCCTCTTCTTTTTTCAATCTTCATCCGTGATATTGGCATTGGTCTGAACTATACCCAATACCTCACCTATGCGGATGATACACAGATTTATCTCACCTGCTACCCCAGTGACCTGGCTCGTGCTCTATCCGATCTGACTCTCGACGTGAATTATATCTTTGATTATGCTGTGGCGAATGGACTCAGGTTAAACCTTGCGAAGTCAAAGGTTATGATTTTGGGCAGTGGTGCTTACATAAATCAAATTGATTTTTCGACTCTCCCTCGCATTCGAGTCAGGGAAAATGAGCTTCCCTATGTCTCGCACGCTCGCAACCTGGGCATCATTATGCAATCAAATCTTTCGTGGCACAGGCACATTATGCACATTATGGCCAAGGTGAACTTTACTCTTTTTCGCCTAAAATATAATAAGAACCTTCTATCGAAGAAATTGCGCATCACGCTTATAACTGCACTTGTTTTTCCACTTGTCGATTATTGTTGCCTCGCCTATATTGATTTAACCGGTGAACAGAACCTGATATTGGAACGATTAATCAATAACTGCATTCGCTTCATTTTTAACGTACGTCGTGACATCCATATTTCCCCATATTGCAACAGCTTATCTTGGCTTACGGTTTCAAATCGCAGAAATTATTTTATGGGCATCCTTATTTTCAAGCTCCTCAAACTAGATGTCCCTTCCTACATCCATGACTTCTTCTCTCTTGCTCCCACATCTACTCGTCCAACTCGTCTCCATTCTACACCAACATTCTCTATCCCCCTACATCGTACCTCCACACTACGCAATTCTTTCGTTCTCTCTGCTTTCTATTTCTGGCATTCCCTTCCTCCTAGCATTACAACTCTGCAGTGTCTCCCCACCTTTAAAAGAGATCTGCCGACGCATTTGCTGGCTTCCCAGCTCTAATATATTTGGTTTCTTTCATTGCATGCGGTTAAATTGGCTTGCTTGCCACTCCCCTTTTCTTTTCTTTTCTTTCTTTTTATTATTATTTCTTTTTCTTTGCACTATTTGTATGCTTTATTTGTGCTTTATTTATACTTTATTTGTGTTTATATTCGCTCGCGGTCTCTCTGCGTCTTGACTCTATACTCTGTATGCTTCTTCTTAGTTTTCTTAGTTTTCTTAGTTTTAAGCCTAGGTTAAGTCTTATTACTTTATATTTAATCTGTTTTCATGTACCCATTGCCCACGGAGTTTTTTTCTCCAGGGCATAATAAATCTTATTCATTCATTCATTCACTCTCACTCTCACTCTCACTCTCACTTTCTCGCTGTAGTAGTGCAGCCTACATTGTATCAAAACTTACTAACCTACTATCACTATTCCATATTATTACCATAGTCATTACCATTACAAATATCTTAATCATTATTATCGAGTCAATGCTCTATGCTTACGTCATGCGTACTGACATTGTCATCCGACATCTCGATCGCTTTGCTCTACCATGGCTCATCCCTTCATGCTTATGCTAGTCCTGTGATTAAGTTCTAGTTCTTGCTTGCTCAATTATTTATTTCCTAACCTAACTCACATCACATAGCTTTGATCACTTCTCGTGTTCCCAAATTCTTTAAATTCTTTACTATATTTAAGTTAGCCAGTAAGTTAAGTAGCAGTGTTTATGTAATAGGTCAAGTGATCACCATTTGTATCTCATTTACTATTCGTTGTTTGCATATGTATTCCGAATCTTATTTACCTTTGCCCTATAGTCAAACTAGGGCATTAATAAATTATAATCAATCAATCAATCTCTCTCTCCCTCTCTCTCTCTCTCTCTCTCTTTCTCTCTGGTGAGTACCCGTTTAGCTACTTTCTGTAAACCTCCTCTTCTGAACTATTTCCTGCTGTCTCCTACCCATTTTTGGGCTCTGCTTTCAGATTTTTTCCTCCCCCGTCGCTCTTGCAAAATTTTCAGCTACAAATTGTCGTTGCTCTCTTCTGAGCTACGGGCTGAGGTAATAAACCGAAGACTGTTTCTTTATAACCTAAAATTCTTGGCTGTAACGACTTTGACAGTTGACGAACGATTTTCAAGTTGTTTACAACTCCCACGCTGCCTTCTCTCTTCCCATTGGATGACCGCTAGGGAATTGCTCGTTGATCTTCGTTGGACTGTGATCCATCTACCCACAACCTCGGTGATCTGCACGACTGACTTCTGCTGCCATCCATAGTGTCCACATCGTAACTACCATCTCTATATCAACAATGTCTCGTAGTGACTCTGTATGTCTCCCCCTCTCGGCTTTAAATGTAAGAAGTCGATAGCAAATCAAGCATTATCGTGCTCTCAGTGCGGCCGTCATTTCCATCCCGGCTGTAGTAAAAGTTACCCAACTTACCGATCAGTCAATAGCTGTTACTTAATTTATCTTACCACGATGTTTGGTAGAAATTCATCTCAGCTCAATACTGTCGCAGTTTCAACTCCTCTACCGACTATGCAGAATGATCAGGTTACACTTCAGTCAATTATGGCCATGTTACGTAATTCTGAAGCACATTTCGCTGCTTTTGCAAATGAACAGAGACAAACGATTCAGAATATCAACACTTCAGTCAGTGAGTTACCAAAACTTATTTAAACCGTCACTGCTCATTCTGAAAAAATCGACCGGTTGGAGAATGCTAATGCTTATCTAAAGCAGGAGATATTGCAATTAAATTCGAAACTCGAAGCTCTAGACACTCGACATAATGACACGCCAAACGAGATTGTTGAAGCTGGCCTTTCCACTGGGCTATCTGACACTCCGGTTTCTGTGGTCCAAAAAATTTTCAATGCACTCGGCATTACTGAATTGATACCTCATATCCTCGCTGTCAGAGTAATGCAAAATAAAAACAACACTACAAATAGTGAGTTGCTTCCGTTATGCGCGCATTCATTGACGCGTACGTCTCTCTCTCTTGTCGTCACCCTCACTTCTGCTGCAGTTATAGAAGCAGTTATCAACAGCAAGCGCGTTAAACATAACTCAAAAATCAGTGAGGTTCTTGGTTCAAATTTTTCCGGTAACATTTTATTAATGAGCTCTTGCCGTCAGATTTGTACAAATTATTGCAACAGACTAAAGCCCATGCTAAACAAACCTCTTACGACTATGTCTGTGTTACGTGCCAGCCGGTATCCACGGCGGCGCCCTCTCTGCGCCCTACCTGACCAGCGTGCAGTTACCATAAGAGAGCCTTACGTGCTCTTACCGATAGTCGTAGATTAATACCAACACACATAGTTACCATCATAACGTCCAAATTCTTATATCGATAGTTCTCATACGCTAGATTAACCGTTATTTCATCAGTCAAATTCATAACATACATGGTATATATATTTTTTCCCATTTAACCGTTATACCTTTCCACATTAGCTTTCACATAAAACCTTTGATTTACGATCTTAACCGTAATAACCCAAAGTAATAAACACCTGCAGTAATTAAGATAATCGAGTAAACTAAACACCGAAAACGTGGGAAGAGAAATCACGGATAGTTCACAGATAAAGAAACCCTTATTCTCAGAATTCAGGGTAGCGCCTTCATTTTAATGATGATAAGACCAATTAACGCTTCGCCGCTTGCTTCTCTAAACCAACTACCTCGCGCTAATTCACCACCGAGATCTCATGCACGAATCAGAAATCTTACCCTCAATTATTTCATCATCCTTAACCAATCATCCGAGACCAGCGAGAAACCGCGACTCCTTTTGAACTCTTCCTACTTTTCCTCTAATTCAACTTTTCCAGAAAACAGAAATCAGAGAAAAACTTCAGACATCATAGAGAACAGATCAGAACTCTACCGAAATCATAGAATCAAATCATTATAATTCATTCAGAACCTCCGAGACGTGTTAACAGTTTGTCACTGCGATAGTGATTAACACCAATCTGAACCACAATTGTAAACTTACCATCGAGAACTAGAAGGAGACCGTTAATAACTGTGTAATTAACCCAAGTGTTGTCATAAATAATTATTTCAATCACGCATAGTGATGGTTGGCACGAGCCTTACCTAACAAACTCTCAGAATTGTAGGCGAGTTGAACGATAAGATCTGAGGAGCTGATCAGCGGATTCCCGAGATTTACATATACCAACTACGTAAGTCAGAAGAACAATTTAAATCACGCGGCGAATCAGAATCGACTCGAAACGTTTCTCTCGGAACGTAACATCTGGGTTAAAAATCTTACCATTTTTATTAAGAAGGCGAATGGTCAGCAACCGTTCATTATTCGCACTATTAATGATCTTGAGCTTCTCATTTGACTGCCTTAACCGGACAAATCTTTTTCAAATCCTTCTCCTGATGTTCAATCTGTGTCATCTCATGTAAAAATTGCTCAATTCAACGCTAACTCCTTGCTTGCTCATATGGACCTGGTCAGAGCTTTTTCTGAATCATATTTCTTTCACATTCTTTCTGTTTCTGAGACGTGGCTTCACTCACATATTCATGATGATCTCTTTAATATTAGCAATTATTTTATCATCAGAAATGATAGGAAAGGTAAAGAGGGGGGTGGGGTTGCAGTTTATATTCATACTTCACTCAAAGCTAATATCCTCTACGCGTCCCCTAGTAAATTCTCAAACTCCCCTGAACTTCTCATTCTTGATATTTTTCAACCAAATCGTGAATCTATATTATTTAATTCTGTATATAGGAGACCTGAAGGTCAGCTCTTTCAAGATTTCACCTTGAGCCTTGATCGTTTTGCGCATGCGTATAAAAACATCATTATGGCCAGCGATCTAAATTGCAATCTTCTATCCAAGAACTTCGAAGCACTTTCTTCAAGAAACTTAGTTTTTTCTCATTCTCTCTTAGTTGTTCCTTCTGAGGCGACATTTCATACTACGCACTCCGATTCTTGGCTCAATTGTTTATCTTGGATAGTGAAGATAAACTTTTGTCATACTCTAAGTCGACTGCACCCTTCGCCGTAGGTCATGATCTTCTCGAACTCAGGTTTGCGTTCGATTTATCTGTGCCTTCACGACGGCAAATAACAAGGCGCTGCATCAAGACTTTTAGCCCACGAGATTTTCTTAATACGCTAGATACTCTATTATCTCCAACTAAACCTGTTCTCTTTCGTCACTCGATTACTTCTGTAACTGATGTAGATCTACAAGTACAGTCGCTTACATCATCTCTTTATTCAGGATTTGATTTACATGCTCCCAATCGTTCGTTCGCCGTAAGAAGAACAGTATCACCATGGCTCACTCCTGAGTTTAGATCAAGAATGCGTAATAGGAACAAACTCTTCAAACATGCGAAGCGTACGAGTAGTCTTTTAGGATATGCTATCTATCGTCAATACCGTGACAAGCTGACCACTGACCTCAGACAAGCAAAAAATAAGTACCTTTCATATAAACTGAGCTCTATTGATGAGCCGGCTAGAATGTGGAGGGAACTTGCAAACTTGGGCATCACAAAATCTACACTTTCATCCCCACTTCATTTCTGTTCTCCTGAACAGTTAAATGCTCATTTCGTCTCTGTCTCTGGAGTGAATCCTCCATTAACATTTTAATCTTTTTCATCCATGCTCATAGAAAACCCCCAACCTCTCCTATCCTCATTTGCCCCGATTGCTATTGATACAGTGTCTCATTATCTTCACTAACTCACTTGCGTCTGGTGCAGACGGTATTTCCTTGCCCTGTATCTTCAAAGCTCTACCCAAGCTAGTTTCACATCTAACATCCATCTTCAATCTTTCTATTCACCACTCTCATTTTCCGAGCAGTTGGAAGCGAGCGCTCATTAGACCACTTTCAAAAATCAAAACACCTTGCTCACCGTCTGATACCCGACCAATTGTCAATCTCCCTGAATTTTCGAAGCTCTTTGAAAGGATAATTCACAGTCAGATTGTTGACTTCCTTCAACTTCACAACATCATTGTTAATCGACAATCAGCTTACCGCAGTTCATTTCGTATCCAAACAGCGCTTTTAAAAGTTTCTAACGATGTCAGGCTAGCTATTGATGAGCAAAAACTGACTATTTTATTACTATTTGATTTTAGCAAGGCCTTCGACACTGTTCCTCATCTACAACTTCTCTTTAAACTAAAGAGGCTCGGGTTCTCTGATTCAGCTCTCACTTGGTTTTTCTCTTACTTAACGGGTAGATCGCAAGCTGTTATGGATGATCAGGGCGGTTCTTCTAACTGGCTCAATACTACAGCTTGTGTTCCACAGGGTTCAGTTCTTGGACCACTGCTTTTCACCCTTTTCTTAAATGACATTGGAAACAATTTGCGTTATTGTCAGCGAATGATCTTTGCAGATTACACGCAAATCGATTTGCACTGTTTACCATCTGAAATAAATGATGCGATTGCCAAGGTTTCTCACGATGCCCAGGTCATTGCTGAGTTTTCTCCTTCCAACGGTACAGCTCTAAACATATCAAAATCGAAAGCTATCATTCTTGGCAGCAATTCCTATGTTCGTAACATTGATTTGACTACTCTACCATCCATTTCTATCGGTAACAATTCCCTACCTCATGTATCGAACGTCCGCAATCTAGGTATCCTCCTTGACAATGATGTCTCATGGAACCACCACATCTCTTTGATATCGCAGAAAATATATGCGATACTACATAAACTTAAACGTCACAAAAACTCACTTTCTGTACCGCTTTGTATTAAACTGATCAGGACTCCAATATTCCCTCATGTAGATTACTGTTGTCTTGTACATAATGACTTAACTGACAAACTAAATACCAAACTTTAGCGTTTGATAAACTCGTGCATTCGTTTCATTTTCAATTCACGTCGTGATGAACGCATCGCTTCTTACCGTCTACAGCTGAATTGGCTGAATGTGAGCAATCGTCGAAGATATTTTCTTGGCATGATGACATACCGCATCCTTTTTATGAAATCACCTCTCTATCTAAAGCTTCTCCTTTCCAAACTCGACCCTGATCTGCGACGTTCTTTTCGACTTCCTTCTTCCTCCATTTTTTTCTATACTCTAAATATATTTAAATCACAACTTTATGCACATTTTTTGCAGCTAGAGTAGGGTTTGTCAAGTGCTCGGACATAATAAATTCATTTATTAAATTCAGCATAAATTATTTCCGATTTCTTCTTAGTTCGGGTCTAGTCTGTGTATATCAACAATATATCAATGCAATATCCTTCTTTTCATTTCCATTCCTATGAGCCCAACATTATACTATATTACTCTGTATTCGATTCCCATATATCTTTATTATTTTGTTATTTCCATATTTAGTTCTTTTCAAGCATTTCAATTGAGTTTAGTTTCAAGTAGTTTCAATATTGTTATCACACCTGTACAATTATCTATTCATCAAGAATATCCTCTACATAAATCTACGTATCATATGTTGCCCCATAGCGTGCTAGGGCATATTAAACTATCTATCTATCTATCTTTCTATTTATCTCTCTCCCTCCCTCCCTCCCTCCCTCCCCCCCCCTCCCTCCCTCCCTCCCTCCCTCCCTCCCTCCCTCCCTCCCTCCCTCCCTCCCTCCCTCTCTCTCTCTCTCTCTCTCTCTCTCTCTCTCTCTCTCTCTCTCTCTCTCTCTCTCTCTCTCTCTCTCTCTCTCTCTCTCTCTCTCTCTCTATGTGCTATCTATATGCTATCACTCAATACCTCTAAAACGAAAGCACTCATAATTAGCAGTGCTCGGTACCGCAGCTCAATTGAATCATCGTATGTTCCTCCTATCCGGGTTAAAGATGAGGTTATCCCGTACGTCATCCAGGCCAAGAATCTGGGTGTTATCATTAACAATACTCTGACTTGGTCGGAACATGTGCTGTTTATCTCGCGGAGAGTGCATAATACTCTTTGGCAATTAAAATCCAATAAAGAACTTCTGCCAACTCGCCTGCGGTCCTCGTTGGTAAACTCGCTAATTTTACCTCTTTTCGACTACTGTGCATTAGTTTATTGCGATTTAACAGCTGGTCTGGAGCTTAAGCTAAAGCGCGCCCTCAATTCTTGCGTGCGATTCGTATTTGATGTGCACAAATCTGAGCACATCAGCCCATACTACCGTATGCTTGGATGGCTTGATTTGGCTGATAGGCGCAAGTACCTGTTGGGAACTTTTCTGTTCAATACTATGAGTCTCGGGTCACCTAGTTATATCTCTGATGAGTTAGTTTTCTTGTCAGCAATACGTCACCGATTCACTAGAGGTGACCCAAAGGATCTGTTTGTTCCTTTACATCGAACAATTGTATACCAAAGATCGTTTCTTGTATCGGCTTGTGTCCTCTGGAACACATTGCCTACCTCAATTCGCGAATCATCTACCGTAAATGCCTTTAGGCTAAAACTTAGGGAATATTTGGCCAGTATTACTGTTTAATTCTATTCAATAAGCGCAAATTTGATTTAAATATTTTCTATATATTGTTGTATGTTTATATAACACTTTATTCTATTTATATTTCATTTTATTCTATTTTTATTTTATTTTATTTTATTCTATTTTATTTTATTTTATTTAATTTTTTGTTTTTTTTTTTCATAGAGAGCTGTACATGTTCAGCGCATTTGTGTTGTCCTTAGGGGGCACATTGCTCCAGGACATTTTTATTAAACGCTTTTCTCTCTCTCTCTCTCTCTCTCTCTCTCTCACATTTATTACATAAATGAAATTGATTTTTCGACTCTCCCTCGCATTCGAGTCAGGGAAAATGAGCTTCCCTATGTCTCGCATGCTCGCAACCTGGGCATCATTATGCAATCAAATCTTTCGTGGCACAGGCACATTATGCACATTTCGGCCAAGGTGAACTTTACTCTTTTTCGCCTAAAATATAACAAGAACCTTCTATCGAAGAAATTGCGCATCACGCTTATAACTGCACTTGTTTTTCCACTAATCGATTATTGTTGCCTCGCCTATATTGATTTAACCGGTGAACAGAACCTGATATTGGAACGATTAATCAATAACTGCATTCGCTTCATTTTTAACGTACGTCGTGACATCCATATCTCCCCATATCGCAACAGCTTATCTTGGCTTACGGTTTCAAATCGCAGACATTATTTTATGGGCATCCTTATTTTCAAGCTCCTCAAACTAGATGTCCCTTCCTACATTCGTGACCTCTTCTCTCTTGCTCCCACATCTACTCGTCCAACTCGTCTCCATTCTACACCAACATTCTCTATCCCCCTACATCGTACCTCCACACTACGCAATTCTTTCGTTCTCTCTGCTTCCTATTTCTGGCATTCCCTTCCTCCTAGCATCACAACTGTGCAGTGTCTCCCCACCTTTAAAAGAGATCTGCGGACGCATTTGCTGGCTTCCCAGCTCTAATATATTTGGTTTCTTTCATTGCGTGCGGTTAAATTGGCTTGCTTGCCACTCTCCTTTTCTTTTCTTTTCTTTCTTTTTATTATTATTTCTTTTTCTTTGCACTATTTGTATGCTTTATTTGTGCTATATTTATACTGTATTTGTGTTTATATTCGCTCGCGGTCTTTCCGCGTCTTGACTCTATACTCTGTATGCTTCTTTCTAGTTTTCTTAGTTTTCTTAGTTTTAAGCCTAGGTTAAGTCTTATTACTTTATATTTAATCTGTTTTCATGTACCCATTGCCCACGGAGTTTTTTCTCCAGGGCATAATAAAACTTATTCATTCATACATTCATTCTCTCTCTCTCTCTCTCTCTCTCTCTCTCTCTCTCTCTCTCTCTCTCTCTCTCTCTCTCTCTCTCTCTCTCTCTCTCTCTCTCTCTCTCTCTCTCTCTCTCTCTCTCCCTCCCTCCCTCCCTCCCTCCCTCCCTCCCTCCCTCCCTCCCTCCCTCCCTCCCTCCCTCCCTCCCTCCCTCCCTCCCTCCCTCCCTCCCTCCCTCCCTCCCTCCCTCCCTCCCTCCCTCCCTCCCTCCCTCCCTCCCTCCCTCCCTCCCTCCCTCCCTCCCTCCCTCCCTCCCTCCCTCCCTCCCTCCCTCCCTCCCTCCCTCCCTCCCTCCCTCCCTCCCTCCCCCCCCCTCCCTCCCTCCCCCCTCCCTCCCTCCCTCCCTCCCTCCCTCCCTCCCCCCCCCCCCTCCCTCCCTCCCTCCCTCCCTCCCCCCCCCCCTCCCTCCCTCCCTCCTCCCCCCCCTCCCTCCCTCCCGCCCTCCCTCCCTCTCTCCCCCCCTCCCCCCTCCCTCCCCCCCTCCCTCCCTCCCTCCCTCCCTCCCTCCCTCCCTCCCTCCCTCCCTCCCTCCCTCCCTCCCTCCCTCCCTCCCTCCCTCCCTCCCTCCCTCCCTCCCTCCCTCCCTCCCTCCCTCCCTCTCTCTCTCTCTCTTTCTCTCTCTTTTGCTTATTAAGGGCTCCTCAATCGACACCGCTCTTGACGGCTTCTATGAACGATTCTTTGCCTCTCTTCAACCCATTGCTCCTATCACAACTCTCCAAGTCAACGGTCTGAAGCTCGCCCCGTGGATCACATCGGAGCTCAGCAACTCTGAACGCGAGGTGACCACAATTCATCGACGGTACAGGAGAAATAAGCGAAGGGCGGAACTACAGGCCTACAGCATTCGCTCCGAGTCTTCAGTCAAAAACCTTGGTGTCACTCTAGATTCCAAACTCACTTTTCGCAACTACATCGTAGGAGTCACCTCCAAGGTCAGCAGAGTTCTCTACCAACTGCAACAGCTTCGTGATTACACTGACGTCCACCTTCGTAAAAACCTGGTCAGTTCGCTTGTCTTGCCCCTTGTATATCACTGCTCGTCAGTCCTCCAGAGAGCTGGTGTGGTCAACGATATAAGCTGTAGAGGCTCATCAATAAAGGGATTAGGTACATCTATAATCTCACTCGTGACGCACCTATATCTCATCATCGACGCGGGCTAGGCTGGCTATCTTTCACTGATTCCAAGAAACACGCGGTGGCTTGCATGGCCTACAAGCTTTTCTATAATGAAACGCAGCACTTCCTGAAAGATCTGCTGGCCAGCTACGAAGCTGGTCGTTCGCTGAGAAGTCGGCAATACTCCCAGCGGTGTATTCCCAACTATCGGACGGATGCTTATAGCCACTCCTTTGCAGTCTCTGATCCGTGCATCTGGAATTCCTTACCTGAGGCAGTCAAATCGTCTCCATCCTACCCAACCTTTAAATCTCGATCTAAAAATCACTATGCCGCACTGAAGGCCACAACTTCTAACCCTGATTGAACGAGGTCAGGCTTGTGCCGGATTGGTTGCTGGGTGCCGGGTCGCCCACACCTAGCTAGCTACGCTACGCTCGTTGTTATCCCTTTTGGAATCTTCATCCAAACTGTCAGTTGATTGTTAATTGTTATTCGTTAATTGTAAACCGTAAATTATTATGCAAGAGAGAGCGCACTTACCTACTTTCATTTGTCACTCTTGTCACTTTCTTTCTTTTCTAAATTATCATATGCCACTCTCGCAGCATGCTGCAATATTTGTTCAACTTTGAATAATAATCTCTCTCTCTCTCTCATATTTCTGATGACCTTGTACAAATTAATGATTACTACATAATTCGGAATTATCGTGAAGGCAAAGAGCGATGTGGTGTAGCCTGCTATATTCATAAATCACTTAAATCCAACGTACTTGCTGCATCCCAAAACCAATTTTCTAACTTGCCTGAATTCTTAATCGTTAATATACGGCTTTACTAATCTTAATCTCTCTTATTTACATCAATGTGTAGGAGACCAAAAGGTCGCCTTTTTGACGATTTTTTGCCGCGTTCAATCATTTCTCTCACTCTTATAGAAACATGGTTATAGCAGGTGATCTGAATTGTAATTTGTTACGTGACCATTTTGAGTCCAATTATTTGCAATACATCGTCCAATCTCATTCACTGCACATCGTTCAGTCGAATGCTACTCACCACACAGCTACCACGGACTCTTAGCTCGATGTCTTTATTATCGATGACCAAAGCAAAATTCTCACCTTTAGCAAATCAGGTTGCCCATTTGTCGCTGGTCACGATCTTTTAGAGTTGTCTTACGCATTTGACGTTTCTCCCGTTCAACCTCAGCGACTCATCCGACGAAACTACAAAAGATTTGTTGCAAATGATTTTCTTACCACTCGTCAAAATATCTTGTTAGAGCGCGATGCCAATTCTTGTGCATTATGTACGTCAGTGCTTGACATTGACTATCTTACTAAAGTCGTCTCCTCTTCTCTCTCGGATGCGCTCAACACTCACGCTCCTATCACTTCCTTTAAAGCCAGAAAACCACCTGCGCCATGTCTATCTGATGACCTTATGAGACGCATTCGAGATTGCAACGTGCTCTACAAGCACGCAAAGAGAGCTAATAGCTTACTCGGCTTTGAAATTTATAGGCATACACGCAATGCACTATCTGCTGACATTAAGACTGCTAACAGTGGTTACGAATGTAACTGCCTTGTGAAACCGTCTTCATCCTCGTCACTGGACTTTTTCATGACTGACGAACTTAATAATTCTTATTCGTCCATCTCCAACTCAGTTACCGCTTGTACTTATGAAGAATTCAGAACCACTATTTCCACGATCCCTGATTCCCAATTCCGATTTTCACTATCTTTAACTACTTCGTATGAAATCCTGGACATCATGAATCACTCCTCACCTCTTTCTCGCTCTTCTGGTCCTGATGGCATTTCTCTCTCTTTTGTGTCAGTTCTGCTTTTCCTATCATATCCTCCTTTCTTACCTCCCTATTTAATGAGTCAATTCGGCTTGGCTACTTTCCCACTGCGTGGCGTTGTGCGTTTACACGACCATTGTGTAGGATTAGAACCCCACTATCCCCCACTGACACTTGACCAATTGCAAATTTCTCAGAGCTTTCTAAAGTTTTTGAAAAAGCCGTACACAAGCAAATTAGATGATTTTTAGATGATTTTAACTTGCTTGATCCTAGACAATCGGGGTATCGTCCAAACCATAGTACTCAACATCGAATAGACAAGCGAATGATAACAATCTTGATATCATTCGATTTTAGCAAGGCTTTTGATACCGTCTGCCACAAGCGTCTTCTTGCTAAACTCGAAGCCTTCGGCTTTTCTGAGTCTACCTTACCGTGGTTTTTCCACTACCCAACGGGCCGCAAGCAAGCAGTGATTGATAAAAACAACGACGTCTCGAATTGGCAACCCACTACGTCAGGCGTACCTCAAGGTTCAGTCCTAGGGCCGCTTCTTTTTTCTATGTTCATCTATGACATAAGTCTCTCACTCAAGCACTCTGCTCATATGATATTCGCCGACGACACCCAAATATACTTGTCCATTCCTCCGTCGGACATTTTACATGGAATTCAGCTTATTGCAGAAGATGCGACTACTATTCAGGAGTACGCTAACATCAACGGCCTCCAACTAAATCTGACAAAGTCTAAGGTCATGATTTTAGGTAGCGAAGCTTACGTTAGGTCAATTGATCTAAACAGCCTTGGTCCAATCATCATTGATGGCACCCCTTGCCTTACGTATCTCATGCGAAGAATCTAGGCGTAGTTATGTGCTCTGATCTTTCGTGGAATCGTCATGTTGCGGCGATTTCTCAAAAGGTTCATTTTACTTTACATAAACTCAAGTTCCACAAAAATTCGCCTACGCAGCAGCTCAAAACAAAGTTAATAGCAACTCTTATATTCCCTTATATCGATTATTGTTGTCTAGTAGATAACGATTTGACCAATGAACTCAATGTTAAGCTCCAAAGCCTGGTTAACAGCGCAATCAGATTTGTATTTGATATGCGTAGACATGAGCATGTCTCACCTTACCGACATCAGTTGGGTTGGCTGTCTGTCCGTAATCGTAGGCAATACTGCTTAGGCATTTATATGTACTGTAGTGTACGTGAGGACGCGGTGTGAGTATGAGAGAGTGCGTGGTATATGTATAAATGTGCGTGTGTGTTTGTGTGTGTGTGGGTGTGTGTGTGTGTGTGTGTGGTGTGAGAAGCTTGTAAGGCGAGAAGAACTCATCAGTCAAAATAAAGCCGCTAAGTGATTAACGTCTCTCGTTCTCTCTTACCTGCACGACACTACAATTGGCGACGAGGAAGTGAACAATAACGCGTGTGCAAAGGAAATCGGCGCATGGCAGACGGAGATAGAAAAAAATCAGGTACAGCCTGGACCCAGAACCTCAATAAAAAAGAGGTAACCGAAGAATTACGGCGCCGAGGCATAGAGGCCAAGGAGGAAAGTAAGCCGGACGAATTGCGACCACTACTAAAGAAAGCGGTGCGGAACGAGGAAACAGAGCAGGAGGAGAGCACGGCGAGAAACGAGGCGGAAAACGCGAAAAGGCACGCAAAAATGGAGTATACAAGTCAACTAGATTTCAAAATCGGAGTAGACGATTGGGAGGAATTTATCGAATGAATCGAATTATACTTTGACGCGAACAGTATAGCGGAAGATAAAAAACGAGCAATCCTACTGACAAAAATAGACGCGGAAACATACAAAGTGGTGCGGAAAGTGTGTGCCCCGGCAAAACCAAAAGACGTGGCGCTCGACGAAATCATACAGAAAGTGGGGAACTATATCAAACCCAAGGTGAATAAAACAGTGTTAAGAGCGCAATTCAGGGACAGAAAATAAAACGAAGAGGAGTCGGTCACGCAATACATCGCAGCGTTACGAAAGCTCGCCAACGAATGTAAATTTACGGAGGAAGAAGACAACGTGCGAGATCGAATGCTGAGTGGAATCCGAAATAAAGCAACCCAGATCGCGCTGTTCAAAGTAGAAAACCTCACGCTAGACATGGCAGTAAAAACAGCGGTGGCCATCGAAGAGGCGACAAAAGCGGCCGAAGAACTGAAAACGAGAGAACACCACAAAAAAAATATGGTCGAAACAGGCACAGAAGTATATCGAGTCCAAACGGGATATAAAAGCAAACGAGACGAACAGAAGAACACGAGACAGCAAGGGAGAAACCAACGCACAAAAAACGAAGGACGCGCTGGGAGCCCGAGAAGAGCAGGAAGCAGGTGCGCGTGCTGCGGGAAAGAAGGGCATCAAAATAAAGACTGCTGGCATCGCTCGAAAAATTGCGACGAATGTGGGCGACAAGAACACCTACGGGCGATATGCAGAGCGACACCACGACGGATAAGCAAGGCGGTAAAGAAAATAAAGCCTACAGACAAGGAATCAAGCGAAGAAGACTCCGAATCCGGAAATGACTGGTACGAAAAGATGACGCTTAAAACAGGTAGAAACAAGTTCAAAACGTGTAACTCATTGAAAATCGAACCACAATTTTTAGGAGTTAAAATCGAAGGCAAGCCGGTCAAAATGGAGATCGATGGAGGTTCGAAAGTTTCGCTAATTAACGAACGAGACTGTAGTACATTGTTCCCAAATAAAAAAATTGAACCGGCAAATATCAGATTCATTTATTTCAGCGGAGAAAAACGAAACGCGGTAGGAGTAATTAAGAACGTAAAATTCAAATACGGCCGGGTGACGTCAATAGGTGATATATACAAACAAATATGACGAGGCCTATATTCACCTCATCATATTTCTTCCTCACTCCCAAATTTGAAATTTCACCGCACAACAATAAGCGCCTTTAGCAGTTTCACGGTCAATAGTACATACGTGTAAATATGAGCGAATAGAGACAATAGAATGCCGAGGGCATATGACAGATGAGTACATAAGCTATTATCAGCGGAATCGCACGTGGAAACGTCAGAACGAGAGGAAAATAAGCTGTAAATGTCGTTTCTACATTTACAGGTAATATTATTTTTATTCAACGTAGAATATAAGTACGTAATGTAAAGAAAAGTAATGTAATGTAATAGTATACGAAACAATAAACTCCATTTACAGAGAAACTCATCGCAGCTTCGACAAAGTTGAAAAAGGAACATTATAAAACGACATTTTTGCTTAAAAAAAAAAAAAAAAAAAAAAAAAAAATACAGAATGGAAAAACTGAAATTTGAATTTACGGTCAAGTCTTCGACGGAAGTTCCGGAAACAAACATAATCGCCATAACCTCAATAACCACACCCGACGATCGCTGTTTTATACTCCCGGACCAGCTTCAACCGATGAGACATCATACGAAACTTACAACTACGGCGGGTTATCAGAAAATAAAAGCTACACTACAAAAAAGAGGACAAGCGAGAAAAGTATGGATTTGTTTGGCCGAAGATATACTACAACAGTATAAGGATGAAGATGGGATTATAATATGCAACGACTACTTACTTGAAGAAATGTCAACAACGCAAGACACTACACCCACAGCAAACATCACAGAAGAGGCATTATCAAGAATTTTGGAAAAATTCACCGAAAAGAAAACTGAAGATAAGCCTCAAGGTTATGGAATCCGTAACTTACGAAAGGTATCAGAAAAAATTTGTAATAGAGAAATTGACAGGCAGAAATTCAAATGTGCCCCAGTGGATGGATATTTTTGAAAAGTGAATGTTCTCGATTAGGTGTAGAAAGAGATATTGAAAAAATCGAGATCTTTAGACTGTTTCTTGAAGATTCATGCATCGACTGGTATGGGTCAATGCTTATAAAATACACATTAGATTCAGAGTGGAGAACATGGAAATAAAATTTCTGTGAAACTTACGCCAATAAAGGGTGGACTGGGATCAGGTATGCAATATCTTACAAATACATAAAGGGTTCGCTATTAGAATATGCTTTAAAGAAAGAAAGACTTCTATTAGAAACAAACAAGTCAATAGATACGCCTACCTTAACCCTTCAGGACATGGGTGTTTTGACTGCCATTATTTACTCTAGCCATGAGAAAAAATCTCATGGCTTCTGCGCATGCGCTCAGTATATTTTAAATACAGCTTTCTTAAGAAAATATCATTTATTTATAATTTTCAATGTTTTTTAAGGTAAAATAATTGCTCAAATTTATTATTAAAGTAATATCAATTGAAAAAAAAATAATAAAAACAAATATTGTTAATAATTATCATTTTATTGTGTTACTTGAAATTAAAAGTAGTAGTTATTTTATTTTTCAAGATTAACAGTCCTCTTAAGTAATAAATTGCACAAAAATTAAATCTTAGTACATAAATGTCTTTGTAAAACTTACAAATTACTGAAATCAATTATAATTATTAAATAAATTAATAATTTGGTAGTAGACTAGCAATTATTACATTAAAATCACGTTTACATGGACTAGTCATGAAAGTATAATAATAAACACTGGGTGGGAATTATAAAAATAGGTAACACATTTGTGAAATTTTTGAAACAAATAGATAATGTATGTTTAGGGTTAGTGGTCGGGTGATTGAGGTAGATGACACAATTGGTTTACTTTAACACAGAAGAATTATTTTTTATAAAATACTTGATTAAATTACGAAGAAAATAAATGATGTGATGTAATGTTTGAATGCGCGCTGGCAGAGTTGATGAGCGCGGGTGACTGTTGAGAGTGCACGTCAGTCACTGTTGAGTGTCAGAGAGAGTGTCCGAGTCTTGTCTTTGCGCTGTGTCCGTGCATCGGTTTTATGCACGAGGAAACAGTTAGGAAGTAGGTGGATGGAAGGGATTTCTTGTCTGTGATAGGACGAAAAGGTACAAAGGAGATGACATGCAGAAAATATGGGGAAAACCCAGTAATTAGGAAAACGTGCCTAAACTGCGCATGCACGATCAAGTCATAAAACTTGGATCTGCGTGCGGGCGGTCGAGTTGTAAAAACTCGAGACGCGCGGCGGCGTCGGTTGTAAAGGCTAGAGTACAGTGTATTGAGAGGAAAAAAACGAGAATACATTTAAGTACCTAGGAGTTCATAATTGCGGTGCAATAATTCAGGATTAGGGGAAATATGGATTTTCAAATGCACTTGGGATTTTTGGGATTTGTCACGTCCGGTTGTAATTTTCTGTTTAATTTTTGTGAGGCGATGCCGCCACATATGTTATATAGTTCTTATCAACACTAATGAGTCACCATCATCAAAAGTCAGGGACATTGTGGACAGAGAAGAGTAGTATGTTTAAGGCAAATAGTCAACCCACAAACAAAGCAAGATTTTTTTGAATAACTATTTTTTTGACGTGGACAAAATCGACAGAATTGCCTTGTTGAGTTAGTTTCAACTGTTTGAACCTGTATGTTGCCCACTTTATGTATCGTGTTTCTTAGATCAGCTGACAGATTTGGTACTTTGCTTTGAGTAACTAGATGTGGTTGAATCAGCTGTACGCTCAATTGTCTTAAGATTTTCGACGTTCCATTTTCTCTTGTGTATTCTGCGATCAAATAATTTGAGCATTTACTGCAGCAATGTTTAAGAAAGAAAGAAAAATTACCCTAGGCCACCTGTCCGTTTCGCGTGCTACAGAATAGTTGTCTTTTAACTCGTCGACAACGTCAACACCTCCTTTTGTCATATTGTAAAAAGTTAATAGCTCAGGCTTTAGTTTGAAAGCAGAATTTTTATCAATTTCAGAGTTATGATGAAGCGTTGATAACAACAGTACATTTTTATTTTTTTTTGGGACATACGAGACCAGCGTACAATTAGTTTTGAATAAAAACATACTACTACAAAGGTTTCTCTTTTTCACATCTACAATTTCAGGTGGAAGCTCTCATTTGTTTTTTCGAATAGTTCCAACAAACGTTGTTTTATGATTTTTTAAGAGATCTTCAGCCAATTGAATAGACGTGAAGAAGTTATCACACGTTACGTGTCTACCAGTCCCAGATATAGGTGTTATTAATCTCTTTACCAAATAAAATGATGAGTTTGGTTGGTCATAAGGACCTGGTGGCTGCTTGCCGCAGTATATCTCCATATTCACCGTATAAAACGACTTAGAGTCTACTAAGGAATAGATTTTAATCCCATACCTTGAAGGCTTACTAAGGATGTACTGTCTGAACTTACACTTTCCTCTAAAGCCCTCAAGCATCTCATCAGTCGTTGTATATGCGCCAACTGAATAATTTTCTGCACATCTTTGAATGAATCCCGACGTAAGCTCACGAACAGCAGCAAGATTATCCGTTTTTTTTCTCTCTTCTCGATCATTACGATCATCAAATCTAATAGCAGCCATGAGTGCACGGAAACGATTCAAGCTCATAACAGCTCTGATACAATCCGGAGCAGTACCATCTAGAGTCCAAAATTCTCTCAGATTTAAATGTGATGCTTTGTACAATCCAAGAACATAAAGTAATCCAATGAAGGCATGCATTTCTTCAATAGTAGTCGGGTGTACTGATGAAGTGTCTTGAAAGTTAGGCCTTTTCTTTTCTAAATACATATTTGTAAACTTAACTATTTCTTCCACACAGTGTTCCGGGAAAAATAATTTCCAACAATCTCATGGAGTTGTAGTTGACTGCGCACTTTTTTTTACATTGGGCAGACGAAGTACAATGTTGTGTTGAGGAGTTTTTTTTTTTTTTTTGATTCGGAGGTTTTGTAGACCACTTAGTTACTTTGTCTTTTCCTAATAGCTTTTCTCCATCTTCTTCATCTTCATCACTGTCATTATTATCACTACCACTATTGATATTATTATTATCATTATTATTGTTGTTGTTATTGTGAACATCGGAATCCTCATAAGATTTATCAACGTCGCTATCAGAATATTCTGATTCACTAAGTTGCTCTTCAGAATCGTTGAACGCTTCATTATCATCCTCGCTGTTTGAATCGTACCCATTATCAGTAGAATCTACTTCTCGTTCGCATTGTAACCACTCTGCTTGGTCTTTTCTTGTTCTTCTATTCATCATGTAACGATATTACATGCGAGTCACATAGAATATAAAGTAATTCGTATGTACGCGCCTTAAGCACATACAACGTTTCAAAATAAAGGGCAAACGCTTAACTCTAGGTGTCACGTCGGTCAAGATCACCTATCCGGTGAAATAAGTGTAACTCTCTCTCTCTGCGAGCCGGGGTCGAAGCGAACGGTTGATATAAAGTCTAGTCCTGTCATATTCACATTCTTATAATTTCGTTAACATTTGGGAAAACAAAACAAGTAAAAAAAAAAAAAAAAAAAAAAAAATTGAGACGACGATTCATACAAGAAGTGTAACCCAACGGAATCCCAATCTTTCGGAGCCTGTGAGCCTAAAGAACAAATCCAAATATCTGATCGACGAACGACCACGCAGTATAATCGGTGAAGACCGATTCTATAAAAGGAATATCAAAGAACTTCAACATCCATGATCATCTACGGAGCCGTTAGGCCACCTCTCTTCATCAGAGATATTCCGAGCTAAGTCATCTTTTCATTACTGATTTGTAGGTGGATTGTGCCACAAATCTGTAATAGCCTTCTTAAGTCAGTATTTTATATCTTCGTCTGTTAACTTTATTGTAATCTCACCATAATTTAGAGTCCTTTGTCAGTAGATTCATTCTTTCACTAGAATCATTTTTAAATTTGAAGCATAAAGGAAAAGAGAGCCAGTCTTTCGTTAATATGGTACAAAAATTTTACCAGAATAATTATATACAAAACGTCGGTAATCGCATTGAGTAATTTTAACGTGTGAATGAAAGAGTGAATGAGACTTTCTATGATTGCCTGTTCTTTTAAAAGGTTATACCAAAACTCAATAAATCTGTGTTCTACATTGTTTCCTCCTGATTTAATGTATTTTGTTTATTGAAGATATCTAGATTTCTAATATAACATAAAATCAAAACGTATCGGTTGAACCTCAAAAAAAAAAACCGTTACAAAATGGCGCCCGAACATAAAGTTTAGACATAAAGAAAGTAAACATAGGATTAAATTTGAAACTTCGTCGTTGAATGTTTGTATGATTGACCTTAGGTAGTAATTGTAAGAAACATATATTACGCGATAAATAGAAATATAAGAATTTCAAAAGTACATGGCACCAACGATTAAAAGAACACCTGTTAAAACTAGGTCAAGGATCACAAATAAACCAAGGAGGTCAGAACCTGACATATCAAAAGCAGGCAATAGTCAAATACGAAATAATACAGGCGAGATGGAGGGAGAACTGGAGCGTTTGAAGGAGGAAATGGCGAGTTTCGCGGGTTTACGAAATACGATTGAACAGCTACAGGCACAACAAGCAACTAACGCACAGCTGGCAAACGAAGTCGCATTGTTGAAGCTCCAGAACGAACAACAAAGACAGGCTCTTCAACAGATACAGAATCCAGTTCAACAACCAGTTACCAATAACGATCAAATATCGGTGAGTGAGTTAATAGTAAGTTTGCAACGAAGTCACATTGATGCCAAAGCTCCCGAGTTTACAGATGAAGAAGTTATAAATCCTATTGAATATTTGGAAAATTTGGAAAATTATTTCAGGTTAAAATGTGTGAAGGAAGAGTGTAAATTGTCGATAGTCGAAAGTAAATTATCAGGTAGAGCAAAAATATGGTGGGAAGCGAGTAAAGAAACTATCAACACGTATAATGATTTTAAAGAAGCCTTTAAAAATAAATTTTATTCCATTCCAATCCAAGTTAAAGTCAAAACAAAGTGGAGTTCAAGAAGGTATAATCAACAGGATGGTTCACTTCAAACATATTTTTTTAAACAGCTTAAGGAAGCAAAATACCTATTACCGAAACTAGACCAGTTCGAAATAAACTATACCATTATCCAACAATTACCATATAAAATTCGTGATACTCTAGCAACTGTGAATATGGCGGATACAAAAATAATAGAACAAGCTTTATCGCAATTAGATGTAAATTATGAAGAAAGAAACAATAATAAACACAAATATCAAAATCAAAGTAACAACAATCAAGTGAATAATGTAAACAACATGCAAATTCAACATAAACAACAGCAACAGATAAATAATACAAGTAGGCAACAAAATTATCCAAATGCTGCAAACAACTTTTATCAAAATCCTCAATTTGGTACAAACTTATCACCATGGCAATATCAACCGCAAGTTCAAGCATCAACAAGCAACCAAATGAATTTACCAAACGTCAATTATCCACCACCTTATTTCTCAGGAACCAATAATCAGATACAGTCATTACAAACTCAAATGCAAACTAACACCAATAATTTACAAACCAGTCCAAATAGAAATTTAAACTAATAAACAGCTCGATGTGTATAAGTCCGACATCGAGTTGGGATTATGCAAATTTAGTTGAGGACTTAATGCACGAAATTGGTAATGCTGAAGAAAAAATTGAAAGAGTAAAACAAAACTTATCGAATGGTCCAAATGTAGTAATAAATGTGTTAAATTATCGAATGGTAGCTTTATTTGATTCAGGAAGCCAAGTAACATGTATGTCTGAAAAAGTATATAAATCTCTCAAAGGTAATCATAGTTTAAATGAACTACCAGTTACAAATGTAGTAGTTTTACCAGCAATTGGGAAAAAGCCCACAGCGGTTAAGCGACAAATTTTGGTTGATGTTCATATAGGATCGCAGAAAATCACAACAGCTTTTTTAATTATACCGCATCTGTCTAGTAGTGTGATTTTTGGTAACGATTGGCTTGATATTAATAAAGTAGTTTTAGATTACGGTCAGAAAACAATTAGTATTAAAGGTAAAGTAATAGCTCCACCACTTTTCTCATACGACCGGGAACCTGCGGAAAGGTTGAGCTCATTTGCACAAAACGCGAAAATATATATCAAAATTTTAAGAACTGAAGATTCAGAAAAAGAACATGAAAAAATAGGTAAAGAAATATTTAAAAAGAATTCAAAGAAAGAGAATAATAATGAAGAAAATAAAAATGATGATGAAGATATAAAAACAGTTTTTGAAAATATCACAACTAAAGATCCTGAATGTGATAATGATGATAAAATGTCAGAAACACATGAAAATGTGATGCAAATTGACAATGAATCTGATTGTGTAGAAGAGAATAAAATTGATGAAGAAACAGAAATAAATTTAAAATATATCTTTGTAGAAAATGATGAAATTGATAAAAATATTTTAGTAGATAAGGAAAATATATGTGTAGCAATAAGTGAATTTGATAAAATTGCATCGGTAGATCAAAGAGATAATCCGAGAAATAATGAATTAGAAAATCTAAATTTGATGTGTGTAAAAAATAATATAAAATGTAATGAATCTGTATTTCAAAATGTAAACGAACATGAACAAAATAACGCAGAAACAATAGAATCACAAGACCATAATTTTTACAAAAAGAATTTAGTTTGCCAGAAAACAGTAGAATCGGAAGATCACAATTTTTTTAAAGATAAATTGGATGAAAATATCGAATCAATTTTAATAGAACAAATTCAAGTAACAAGATCTCAAACAAATGATCAAAACTTTTTCGAATCTGTCCGGTCGATCGCGAATAATCTTATGGGTACAAGTGAAGAGCAAAAAGTTGAGCTGGAAAAATTGCTAATTAAATATGAAAAACTATTTTCAGAGAAAGCCGGATGTACAAACATTTATGAACACTCTATCAAATTACTAAAAGACAAGCCAATCGTTAAAAAATCATACCCGGTACCATTTAAACTTAGAGAAGCAGTAGATGCAGAGATAAAGAAAATGCTTCAAGCAGGAATTATAGAAAGATCAAATAGTCAATACTGCAATCCATTGCGAATAGTACAAAAGAGGGAGAATGGAGTGAGGTTATGTTTAGATGCCAGATATATAAATGACATAATTGAGTCTGATAACGAATGTCCACCACCAATAAATGAATTATTAAGAAAATATCATGGTGTAAAATACATGACATCTACTGATTTAACACATGGATATTGGCAAATCCCGCTAGAGAGAAATTCACGTCAATATACAGCTTTTTTACACGGTGGCACTTTATACCATTTTTGCAGAATTCCATTTGGTCTCAAGACGGCAGGAAGTGGATTCATACGTGCCCTAAATATGGCATTAGGTAATGAATTTACCTCCTTTCTGACTTGTTATATAGATGATCTTTTAATAACCTCAACTGATTTTGATTCTCATATGAAACACCTAAGCCTAATATTTGATCGTTTAATGAAACACAATTTTACACTTCGTCTAAATAAGTCACTTTTTTGTAAGAAGTCAATCGCATTTCTCGGATACGTTATAACACCTGAGGGAGTTAGTCCCAACCCAGACAAAATCAAGGTGATTAGAGAATTTCCAGTACCAACAAGTAAAGTGATTTTACAACGATTTTTAGGAGCGTGTAACTTTTACCGGCAGTTTAGCATAAAATATTCGAACTATGTCACGCCCTTGAGAGATTTATTAACAGACAATACACCGTTTAGATGGACAGAGAAACATACGAAAGCATTTAAAGAGATAAAGGAAAGTTTTATAAACTGTGTAACCCTTAATCACTATTTACCTGGCGTCATATGTAGAGTACAAACAGACGCAAGCGATCTTGGAATAAGTGCGATTTTGTACCAAATTGATGAGGAAGATAACCATAAAATTATTTCACTTATAAGTAAATGTTTGTCGAAAGCAGAATTAAATTACACAACTACGGAAAAGGAATTACTGGCAATAATGTATGCATTAGATAAATTTAGAATTTGGTTAATTGGAAGTCCATTTGAAATAATAACAGATCATAAAGCATTAACTTTTATAAATACAGCACCGTTTTTAAGTCCACGATTATCACGATGGGTTGTAATCTTACAACAGTACACATTCACAGTCAAGCATTGCAAAGGAAAAGATAATGTGGTGGCAGATTTTTTCAGCCGAAATATCAACGGGAAACAAAGTACAAACGAACGTAACAAGTTACTAATAGCAAAAATAAACCAACTGCTAGTAGATAATGTAGAACTCGAACTAAACAAAATCGCATCTCAAACTATTAAAATGAATCCAACGTTGATAAGAAACCTGAAAAATTTAAAACAATTGCAAATAAAAGATGAGGAATTGAAAAATATCATAAATAAATGCAATACAGATTCATCTGATGGTTGTTACAAAGTACATGAAGACTTGTTGTTTTATAAAAGTAAATTCGATCAAAATTGGCGAGTAGTAATCCCACAAAGTATAGTAGATTTACTCGTAATTTCTGTACATGAAAAAATAGGTCATATGGGTGTATATAAAACATACCAATATATTAACAGATATTATTACTGGCGAAAAATGAGAGAAGGTATCAAAAAACGTATTCAAGCATGTGACACATGTCAAAGAACAAAGGCATTATCCTACAGCATGCAAGGAAAGTACAAGCAGGTAACAGCTGATCACCCGAACGAATTGACTACAATTGACTTCTATGGCCCTCTGCCGAGATCTATTGGGGGAGTCCAATATTTGTTAGTTGCAATAGATGCATTTTCAAAACTAGTTACGTTATACCCCATAAAACGAGCTACTACAACAATAGCATTAAATAAAATAATCAACGAGTACTTTAAAAACGTAGGAAAACCAAAAAGATTGCTATCCGACAATGGAACTCAATTCACAGCTGCTAGATGGAAAGTCGAATTAGAAAAACAAGGAGTAGAAGTTTGCTATTCATCAATTAGACACCCACAATCCAATCCTACTGAACGAGTGATGAGAGAACTGGGGAGATTTTTCCGTACCTTCTGCAATGATAAGCATACTAGATGGGCAAAATATGTCAAAGAAATCGAAAAATTATTAAATTTAACAACACACCATAGCACCGGTTTTATTCCATACGAACTTCATTTTAATAAAACAGCGCATGATGAATTAACAAAAATTGTAAAATTTCCAGACAGAATTGAAAATAGTCACGATATTAAAATATTGTTAGCCAAAGAAAACTTGAAGAAAAATTTTGAATATAGAAGCCGGAATCAAAAATCAATTTCAACTGTAATTTTAAATGAAGGAGATCTAGTTTTACTACGTGTACCATATCCATCCTCCGCTATCGATAAATTAACACACAAATTCTTCCATTTGTTTAAAGGTCCGTACAAAATAAACAAAAAAGTTAATGAAAATGCATATAATTTAATAGATACAAAAAATAAAAACAAAAACTTGGGAACTTTCAATCGTGTGAGTTTACGCAAATATTATCAGCCCACAAATCCAAGTGCTAAATAACAGATAATTTTTTGTAATGAAAATTCACGAAAAACTCGTCATGAATCCTTCAAATGTTCTAATAAGTCCAACATGCATAGATTATAGAATTTTTTAGATGTAAGTCCAGTTAAACAAAATGTTTGCTAAAAGAAAATGTGATTAGATTTTAAAATGATAATTTTAATGATGAATGATGAAGGATGAATGGATTGAATGATTGATAAGTAAGAAGTAATTTAAAGAGAGGTTTTTAGATTTTACTGCAAATATAGGATAACGAGTAATTTTCGATATTTTCGTTCTCACAACAATCTCGAAAATGGGGGGGGTGATGTAACGATATTACATGCGAGTCACATAGAATATAAAGTAATTCGTATGTACGCGCCTTAAGCACATACAACGTTTCAAAATAAAGGGCAAACGCTTAACTCTAGGTGTCACGTCGGTCAAGATCACCTATCCGGTGAAATAAGTGTAACTCTCTCTCTCTGCGAGCCGGGGTCGAAGCGAACGGTTGATATAAAGTCTAGTCCTGTCATATTCACATTCTTATAATTTCGTTAACATTTGGGAAAACAAAACAAGTAAAAAAAAAAAAAAAAAAAAAAAAATTGAGACGACGATTCATACAAGAAGTGTAACCCAACGGAATCCCAATCTTTCGGAGCCTGTGAGCCTAAAGAACAAATCCAAATATCTGATCGACGAACGACCACGCAGTATAATCGGTGAAGACCGATTCTATAAAAGGAATATCAAAGAACTTCAACATCCATGATCATCTACGGAGCCGTTAGGCCACCTCTCTTCATCAGAGATATTCCGAGCTAAGTCATCTTTTCATTACTGATTTGTAGGTGGATTGTGCCACAAATCTGTAATAGCCTTCTTAAGTCAGTATTTTATATCTTCGTCTGTTAACTTTATTGTAATCTCACCATAATTTAGAGTCCTTTGTCAGTAGATTCATTCTTTCACTAGAATCATTTTTAAATTTGAAGCATAAAGGAAAAGAGAGCCAGTCTTTCGTTAATATGGTACAAAAATTTTACCAGAATAATTATATACAAAACGTCGGTAATCGCATTGAGTAATTTTAACGTGTGAATGAAAGAGTGAATGAGACTTTCTATGATTGCCTGTTCTTTTAAAAGGTTATACCAAAACTCAATAAATCTGTGTTCTACATTGTTTCCTCCTGATTTAATGTATTTTGTTTATTGAAGATATCTAGATTTCTAATATAACATAAAATCAAAACGTATCGGTTGAACCTCAAAAAAAAAAACCGTTACAATCATTTACAATTTTTGACTAGAAAAAAATAATATAAATGAATAACCTTAAATATTCACAAAGCAAAGTAACTTAGATCTAAGTACTCATAAAATGTATTTGTCAGGGTTATATATAAAACAAAAATATTGACTTACGTTTATTTGACACCTTTTAATAATATTCATCTATTGAATATCAACAATTAAATTATAAATTTTACATTTTCAAAAGCAAATAACACAGCACAACATTGCACAATTATTCTTTAGGTATATGTATCATGTAAACAAGTATGGCGGACGCATACTACGGAACGACCCGAACTAGGCCGAAAAGAAACGAAAGCTAAAATCTCTCACCCTTTAATACTCTGACCATGAGAAAAAATCTCATGTTCTCCAAGAAATTATTTTTTTTCGCAATTTTGATTTGAAATAAAAAATCAGTTTTTAGTGAATGTGTATCTAGAAAACTAAATTATAGGAAGATACAAAAATTTTCAAGTAGTCTTTACATTTGAATTTTAAAAGATATTTGAGATCTACGTTGAGTATGAGAGAAAATCTCATAACCCATGTCCTGAAGGGTTAAGTTCTGCGCAGCGATGCTATTGAAGGTGCGCGTCGAGTTGCACGATCGACGAAATTGATGACGGATCGATTATTGCGTATTCTTGTGGGTATAACGTCACGTGTGGGATGGCGTATCGAGATCCGTGTTGCGGCAGGTAGTAGGTTTTTGAAACCACTCCAGTTCTGGCGGTCGTGATAAGTAGTCACGTTTTGGGGAGTTTCGCGGAGTAATGGAGTCGCCCAAAAATCGCGAGGGAAATGGAAAGGGGGTTGCAAGGATGTAGAAGGTGAGCGCTGCTTCTATCCCCGCGATTGAATTTCGAGCATAATTGCGAAAAGGCTTGCCGAGTACCGGATAGCCGTTTTGGATTTGCGTTGTAGAGAAGTACTCGAAATTCTTTTGCCGATTCTTTTGCTTGATGATCGTAGCCTGAGTACGCGTGTTAGAGTACAGTAAATTTTGAGTTCCTGAGAAAGTTGAGTAGAGTCACGGGTTTTAGTTGAGTCTTTCTCGTTAGTGAAATCAAGTGTAGCCGAATTTCGCTGTACCGGGTCGAGCCGCATTATCGGTTTTTTTTTTAAGTGTCACCTCTCGAGTAGGTCGGGAAGTGCCGAATTGGAGTGCTCGGATTAGCGGGTAACGTTTTGGAGGATTTTGAAAAGATTTGATTTCGAATGCGTTGCGATTGCGTATAGTTCAGGTTACGTTTAGTTGCGCCTGCGTTGTGTTCCGTACTCGTTAGTTAAGATAATGTAGATTGAGTTGCGTTACCTTGAGCTAGTGTTTAGTTGAAGTTAAATGTAGTGGTGCTTGCGCTTAGTTAAGGGGAGATATACACCTAGAAAATTGAAAAAATCGATTTTTTTTTTTTACATTTTCTGAAAGTTTAAGGTCCTTAGAATATTTGGTGAAAATCGCAAATTAATTCTTCGAAAAATAAGGCAGTTATAACCGAGAACTGGAAACGTTCGATTTCTTTTGTGATAGAATTGTACAGTGCTCCCCCCCTAAGATTTCAGACTCGGAGCTCTGGTTCCTGGAACTGTTTTGTGTTGTTAGGCATGCTTATGGCTCCCCAGGTATAACAAGAATATTACTTCTGCTAGAAATGAATACGTGTCGTCAGTAGCTTGTCGTTCGTACAACTGTGCTCTACAGTGAATTTTCATCTGCAAATAAATTGTGACGGCTTAGTAGAGAGCCGTGGTAAGAGTCAGTCGGTCACCCGCCGGTCCAGGAATAACACGTATAAGTTTGGTAACGCAACATTGTCTGATTTCAAGTATATCGTCGTCTATCCCTTCGAACGAGCATATTTTACGTTTACCATAAAAGCGACGAACCCTGTAAGGGAAGTATCAAGTATAAAGGAACCCGGGGCCGACTCAACACTGTACTCCGACAAATAAAGAAAGAAAGATAAGTTCCTAAGTATTTATTTTATAGTAACAAACGGATCTGTTACAAAATATAGAGAAAAATGGAGTCAAGAATGAAAGGTTCTCGAGAAACGCATCAATCCGGATCTTTACGCAAAGATCGAAGAAAAAATAAAATACCACCCCAAAATCGATATTCTGCCGAAAAACTTTCCGACGAGAGTATTAGTTCAAGTGCCAAAAAATTGAAAACTGATCGTGAGACCTCCGCACCAGAAGATCCAAGCATCAGATATCGAATTTTAAATTTTGTGACTGTGTTTTCTGCCATATCGGAATGTGTAAAGTGCAAAAAGTGTGATAGTGATGTTCAATTTACTATAGAAAGCACTCGAGGACTCGGTTTTAAAATTGCAGTTTCGTGTTCATCGTGCAAGCCAACTTTCATTTCTTCATGCCCGTACATCAAAACAGCTTATGAAATAAATACACGATTTTTTTTTGTTATGCGTTTATTGGGGATTGGTTTGCGTGGAGCTATGAAATTTTGTGGACTCATGGATTTACCGCCTCCGCTTCGACAAACGACTTATGATATGATAATTGATAATATTTGCACTGCTGCCTCAAGTATTACTGAATTGATATTGAAACAAGCTGTGAGTGAAGAACAACAAGAAATGATACAAGAAAATTCAAGCGCTGATACAACGAAATTGACCGTATCAGGAGATGCTACATGGCGAAAACGTGGTTACACCTCATTGTATGGAGCTGCGATTCTCATTGGCCACTATACAGGCAAAGTCGTTGATTTTGTTGTAAAATCTTCTTATTGTGCTCAATGTAACTATTGGAATAAACATACCAATACCGTGCAATATGAAGAATGGAAAGCGGATCACGAAGGAAATTGTCAAATCAACCATAAAGGATCATCAGGCAAAATGGAAGTAGATGCCATAATAGAAATATTTTCAAGATCTGTCGAAAAGCATGGAGTTATGTACATTAATTATGTGGGGGATGGCGATTCTAAAACGTATACAGGAATAGTAAAGGCTGCACCGTACGATGATGAGATTGATGTCATAAAAAAAGAATGCGTGGAACACGTTCAAAAGCGAATGGGAACCCGTCTTCGTGAATGTAAAAAAAAAAATTCTGGAATAGGTGGCAAAAATAAATTGACGGCAAAGCTTATAGATAAACTGACCGTTTACTATGGTTTAGCTATTCGCAGAAACTGTAACTCCAAGGATGATATGAAAAAAGCAATATGGGCATCATTTTACCATTACAGTTCAACAGACAGCAAGCCTCAACATCATTTCTGTCCTGAAGGTCCTGAATCGTGGTGCAAGTGGCAACAAGCGAAAGCTAAAAAGGAATTAAAAAATTTCTGTCACGATTATGCTGCATTGCCGAAAATTGTGTTAGATGCTATCAAACCAGTATACGATAATCTCAGCAATGACAAATTGTTAGAACGCCGTGTTGGCGGCTATACACAAAACTCGAATGAGAGTTTCAATCAAATTATTTGGAAAATAGCTCCAAAAACGATGAACAGCGGGGCCAAAATTGTTAATATTGCTGTATTTATTGCTGCATGTACGTTTAACAATGGTGCCACCTCATTATTGGAAATTATGAGCGTAATGGGAATTTCTGTTGGATCAGGAGCGCACTTGTACGCTGCGCAAGAAGACGAAAATCGCATAGCGAAAGCTGAGTTGCAAGCACACACACAGACAAAAGAAGGTCGAATTCGTCGTCGGCAACAAGCTTTAGATGCGATGGGAATTCCGTCGACTGTAGAAGACCTACACTATGGGCCTGGTATTGATGATTCCATGTAAGTTTAAAATTTCATGATTTTTTAATTCCTAAAATTTCAAACGTGTTTTTCTCAAAACTACGTTTTTCAAAGCGGTACCCAAAATTTCTCAAAAACCAATGTACCGATTGCTTTGAAATTTTTTGTGGTCATTCTATATAATATTACCTAGTATTTGTCATAGGATTTTTTTTTTCGTTACTTACTCTTCATTTTATAGCCAAAGTAATTACACGTTTAAGGCCCGAAAATCGTTATCTATATTCAAATGGCCGCCATTTTGTTAAAAACCAATAATTTTGAAATCGGCTACGACAAGTACTAGATTATAGTATCTTATTTAATAATCTTTTTTTTTTTTTTTCAGATGATTTTTGAAGATATGCCAGTGGGTACCGTGTGCGCCGATTTTTTCAAGGACCTCCAAGAATCCTACGATATCCTTGTATCTTTTTGATATTTATACATAAAAAAAATTTGACATATATTTGAATGTATGTACTTTTAGATAATGAAAACTCTGATCTAAAATAAATGATTACTTTTCTTTGAAATATTTTTAAAATAGAACCTTTTTTACGGCTTCTAGGTGTATATCTCCCCTTAAGTTGTCGTTCAGTTAAGATAGTGTTTAGTCAAGTTCAGGTGATGTATAGTCGAAATTGCCGTTGCGTTGAGCAGCAGTTGAGACGGGAAGTTTGAGCTTGAGTTTTGGTTACGTTTGAAATATAGTAACGTTTGCGGATTCGTTTAGATTTAGGGCAGCTCGCGGTAGCGTCGAAGCTCCGAGTCGGGTGAGATCTCGAGTGAGATTGAGGAGGCCGTCTGTTCGGTAGCCCGACGGCACACCGTCGAATAATTAGTTTAAGTTTCGTTTCGAGCAATAATCGCCATGGAGAACACATGGCGAATTTGCAAATTGAGAATTGCGTATGAGGATTTTGTGATCGTTGAGTGACGTTTTAGTTAGGGAGCCGCGAGCTCATTAGAGTAAGAAATAGAGTAGGTTACGTGTAATTTTCTGTTTAATTTTAGGCTCGCGATGAGCGATTTTTGGATTATATTTTTTTTTCTGTTTTGTATCACCGCTATTGGGAAATATAAGATTTTATTTTACTTTTGTTAAATAGCGTGTGTATTTCGAGTGTCTCTCTCTCTCTCCAAAAATTACCTCTCCCCTCTCCGCGGTACTGAGCTATCGAGCATATGCCCGAGGAATAGCGTATTAATGATTTCGAGGCGTGTTAATCACACCAGGCGCCCATCAAAACTTTGCGATGTAGTTTTAGATCCAGGGTACGTCGTGGACGCCAAATTATTGTGCACGCGGTAAGTTCTCGGTCATTTTCTCCGAGTGACCGAGGAGCGGGAAAAATCCACGTCACAATGTATAATATCAAAAATGTTATATTGCATTTGAAATATTTCTGAAACGTTTCGAAAGTACCGGTGATGATATATTGCGCTTGGAATATTTCTGAAATGTATTTATAATATCGAAAATGTTATATTGCATTTGAAATATTTCTGAAACGTTTCGAAAGTACCGGTGATGTTATATTGCGCTTGGAATATTTCTGAAATGTATTTATAATATCGAGAATGTTATATTGCATTTGAAATATTTCTGAAATATATTTATAATATCGAAAATGTTATATTACATTTGAAATATTTCTGAAATATATTTATAATATCGAAAATGTTATATTGCATTCGAAATATTCCTGAAACGTTTCGAAGGTACCAGTGATGTTATATTGCATTTGAAATGTTTCTGAAAGGTTTCCGAAATATTGGGAATGTTATATTGCAATTGACATATTTCAGAAACATTTCAGAAATATTCCTGAAATTATGTAATGAATCTGAAATGTTGTAACATTTCGGAAATATTTCTGACATATTTCGTGCCGTGTGGGACGGTATCACCACCCGGTAGCCCCACATTAAATAATATTGTTCTATGGTTAATTCATCTTTACGTACATAAAATGCTTTTGTTGATTCATCGATCTCTTTCTTATTTGGCCAATTATTTCGTACAAATAATATAATTTTCGCTAACAGTTCATCTTTTCGAGTTTTCTTTGCAATCAGCTTATTATCAATACATGAGAACGTTCCCTGTTCACGTAGTTCAAATACGTAAGCTCTACTCCTTTTTCGTCGATTTGACCGCCCTGAATTTTCGGTTGTAACCGTAATAATGCATCCACGCTATTTTCTTTGGATTTTACGTGTTCCATTTCATATTGAAATGCTTTTAAAAATTCCGCGTAGCATTGCATTCTATGAGCTGCCATCATCGGAATCCCTTTTTTGTTGCCTACAATTCGTACTAATGGCTAGTGATCTGCCCTCGAGGTAAATTTATTCCCATATAAGTAATCAGAGAATTTTGTAACTCCAAAAATTATAGCTCTGGCTTCTTTATCTATTGCTGCGTAATTCCTCTCGCTTCTCGATAAGGATTTTGCCGCATATGCGATCGGGCGTTCACCTTCTGGAGTCGCATGCGAAATAATGGCCGACAGACCGTAGTCTGATGCGTCGCATGTTAAAATAATTTTTATCTCAGGATCGAAATTGATTAGTACTTTAGCGGACTTCAACTCTGCTTTTGCAGTTTCCAATGCCTTCTGACATGCCTCCGTCCAGTAAAATCCCTTTTTATTTAAACATTCATATAATGTTTGAAATTTTGTCGCTCTGTCTTCAATGAATTTGTCATAATTATTGATCATCCCCAAAAACGATTGCAATTCTTTTACATTTGTTGGCGCCGGTGCTTCCTCGATTGCTTTTACTCGGCTTTTTGGTGTATGAATCCCGTTTTCGCTTATCTCTAATCATAAATATTCAATCTTTTTTACTAATATCTGACATTTCTCTTTTCTTAATTTTAGGCCACATTCTTTTAATTTATCAAAAACTATTTTTGTATACTTAATATTTTCTTTTATTGTTTTTCCTTTTATAACGATGTCGTCCAAAAAAATAATCACATTCGGTATATTTGCTGGCAATTTTTGTGTTTCATTCTGGAAAAATCCGAGGGCTGAGGCAATCCCGTATGGTAGATATTGTGGCTGAAACAACCCTTTGGGGGTGTTTAACGTCTAATGGTATTTGTCCATACGCTTCTTTTAAGTCTATTTTTGTGAAATATACGCCTCACTCTAGATTAGCTATTAAATGCTCCGTTTTTGGTAACGGGTGTCTATGAATTAACATGTCCGGGTTTACTGTTATTTTGTAATCTCCGCATATTTTAATTGTTTCGTCTGATTTTAATATCGGAACGACCGGAGTAGCCCACTCGCTTGTTTTTACTTTTTTGAACTTTTTTTCACCAACTAGTCGGTCAATTTCCGCGCTTAATTTGTTTTTTAAGGCAAATGCCACTGTTCGTGATTTATAAAATTTCGGGTCCACATTTTTTCGCATTTTTATTATAAATTTAGTTTTATTGTATGAGCCACTTCCCGGCGAACCCAAGGATTTGTATGATTACCCTGAACGGTGAATCACTTGGCTCGTGGGTCCATGAAGAACGCAGCCAATTGCGCGTCAACATGTGAACTGCAGGACACATGAACATCGACATTTTGAACGCACATTGCGGTCCACGAATACAATTCCCAGACCACGCCTGGCCAAGAGTCGTTCAACAACGACAGACTGCTCCGTCAGCAACGGTGCGGAAACCCTCTTGGGAAAATTATACCGTGCCTTTGCGAGCGAATGACTGGGCGTTCGCCGCTCGTGTCACCTGAAACGAACACGTATGTCACGGTCACGACGCGTCACCGCAGATCGCAGGGTCGAGCTGTCGCTGCCGTTCGTCACGTTCCGGTGCTAGGGATAGACGAGAGAACGAACGAATTTGGCACGGCGACACAAAGACCAATGGTCCGCGGGGTCGGTTTGCCGCTTATGTGAAAAAATTCCGTCTACGTTTCGCCGCAGGGCTTTCGAGTCTCTCGTACGGCAGGCGTTTACGGTCGTTTCCGTGGCTTGTATGAAAAATCATCGTCCTCGGTCGTGTCAACAGTGCTGTTCTTAAACGAACGACCGTCGCCGACGATGGACTTTCAATCTTACGACGACTTTAGAGCAAGCGAGACTACCCGCTGAATACAAG
This sequence comes from Neodiprion fabricii, assembly GCF_021155785.1. Lineage (NCBI taxonomy): Eukaryota > Metazoa > Arthropoda > Insecta > Hymenoptera > Diprionidae > Neodiprion > Neodiprion fabricii. The sequence continues at coordinate 10,551,793 of NC_060242.1, read as the reverse complement.
CATATCACTAAGTGGCGGAAAAGAGACTAACTAGGATTTCTTTAGTAGCAGCGAGCGAACAGGAAACAGCCCAGCACTGAATCCCGCGGTTCTGCTGCCGGGAAATGTAGTGTTTGGGAGGATCCACTTATCCCGGGGCGTCGGCCCGGTTCCAAGTCCATCTTGAATGGGGCCACTTACCCGCAGAGGGTGCCAGGCCCGTAGTGACCGGGACGCGCCACGGGAGGATCTCTCCTCAGAGTCGGGTTGCTTGAGAGTGCAGCTCTAAGTGGGTGGTGAACTCCATCTAACGCTAAATATGACTACGAGACTGATAGCGAACAAGTACCGTGAGGGAAAGTTGAAAAGAACTTTGAAGAGAGAGTTCAAGAGTACGTGAAACCGTTCAGAGGTGAACCTGAGAAACTCGAAAGATCAAACAGGGAGATCCATTGTGAGCGACGCAGGCTTAGCTGCGGCTCGTGATGTCGGGTCCTCGCGTCCACGGCAGTCGGTCGCGGTGCAATGTCTGGCGGTGCCGGCGCGCACTTCTTCCTCAGTAGGATGTCGCGACCCGTTGGGCGTCGGTCTCAGGCCCGGTCGGCTGCCTGTCTCGGCGTTCTCGTCGGGGCAGACCCGGGGTTGCCCGTCCGGCTGCCCGGCGATACCCGTACGGTATAGCGTCGCATTGAGCTGCGTCGGGCCCGCCGCAAGCGTGGTCAGCGATTCCCGGTGGTCAGACCTAGCGCCGTCTACGGGCCTGGCCAGCTGTTGGCTGGCGGTGTCCTCTGGCCGGCTCGTTCGAATTATCTAATACCGGTCGGCGACGGTATAGCTTTGGGTACTTTCAGGACCCGTCTTGAAACCTGGACCAAGGAGTCCAACGTGTGCGCGAGTTATTGGGACGAGCAAACCTGAAGGTGTAATTATTGTTGTTGTGGGAGAGTTTTCGGAATACTTGGAACAGAGCATGGAAGGTAATGAATGACTTCGAGACAATATTTGAGACTATAATAGTAGTGTTGTGTTCATGGTACAAGGCTATGGTGTCGACTGACTGACTACGTCGTCGAGGCTCGTTCGCGCTCGGTACTTGCACACATGCACACATCAGGCTCAATCACACATACACAATACAATGTGAACACGCCCCCTTGATTGAGACAGTATTACAAACAAAAAAAAAATATTCTTCGAAACTGAAATATAATTTTGTTACACTATTCATTTATCACTTTTAGAAAATTCATTACATTAAATTTTTACTTTCTCTAATCCCGCATCTTGTACAAATTTATTTAATATATTACAATCATTTGGTTTTGTTAATGAATCAACTATCATGTCTTTGCCTGGAATATGTTTCACACTTACATGGTTCATTTCAATTCTTTCTTCTATGAAATTGTATTTTACCATGTTTTGTTGCATGACTGAAATTAGCATTATTACTATAGTCTACAGCGCCTTTATTATCACATGATATATCAATTGGTACATTTCTTTGTATTGCAAATTCGAATAGCAAATCTTTCAACCATAATGCATCGCTTACACCTTCAGCAACTAATTGAATTTCTGCCTTGGTTGATGATTTTGAAATCATATGTTGTTTCACAGATCGCCAACTTATTGCACCCCGTTGAAGTATAAAAATATAGCCTGTGGTAGATACACAATTAATTTTATAAGAAGCGTAACTAGCATCACAATATCCTTTTACTAATACATTTGAACCTCTTTTATAAGTAATTCCTCCATCAGATGTTTTCTTCAAATAACGTAAAATATATTTTAATGCTTCCCAATGTGCCAGAGTATACTTAGTATTATATCTACTTAACAATCCAACAGAGAAACTTAGGTCTGGTCTTGTCACTTGTGCTAAAAACATTAATGATCCTATTGCATTTTGGTAGGGTATTAATTTTAATTTATCATCTTGTGATGGACTTTGAGGGTTGCTAGGAATAAAAAAAGTCCCTACTGCCATAGGTATTGTAGATTCGTTACATTCTTCCATGGCATATTTTTCTAGAATTTTTAAAATATAATTATGTTCATGAATCTGAATTCTTCCATCACTTCTAATAATTTGAATACCTAAACATTCCTTAGCATCTCCCAAATCCTTCATTTGAAATTTTACCGACATTCTATTGAGAAATTCTTGCATGTGATCTAATAAATTATAAAATACAAACATATCATCTACAAATACTGCTACAATGAAAATAATATTTGATTTTATTATATAATGAACGTATGGATCTTGTCGACACTGTTGCAAGGACATTTCTATAAGACTTTTATTTAATTTCTCATACCATACTCGACCACCTTGTTTCAGTCCATATAAGGCTTTCTTTAATCTACATACTTTATTCTTTGTTTGTGGCGCAATAAATCCTTTTGGCTGCTGTATACATATAAATTTCATGTTTGAGATCACCATGAAGGAAAGCTGTACTTACGTCTAAATGTCGTATATTAATTTACAAGCTAATGCGATCAAAAGTCGAATTGTTGTATATCTTACTACCGGTGAAAAAACCAAATCAAAATCTACCCCTGGTTTTTGCGAAAACCCTTGTGCTACTGATCGTGCTTTATATACAACATCCACAGTATTAGGATTTTTACGCTTGAAAACCCATTTTGATCCGACAATATTCGCATTAGGTGGAGGATCTACTAACTCCCAAGTATCGTGTGATAGTATTGATAAGTATTCTTTTTCCATGGCTTTACGCCACTCAAACGAATCTGGACCATTTACAGCTTCTTCATACGAACCGGGATCTGTCAATATAAGTTAAGTAGTGTTAAAGCTTCTTACATAATCTTTGTACTTATTTGTTTTGCCTTTATTGGCTCGAGAGGATCTTCGCAATTCTCGAGTCAAATTCAAAGAAGCACCATCTTCCTGATCACACTCGATCGGATCATTATTTTGGTCACTATTATTATTAATTTGTAAATTATTTTCATCAACTTCCATTAAATCCGATTGAGCTGATCCTGAGTTTCGAAATTTTCTGTGGCTATTTCGGGTACTTTTCGAGTTTCAGATAATGTTTCGTTCGAATTTTCAGGGACTGTAGTGTTTTCATAATCTATTGGTAAATTTACAATGTTATTATTTGGATCATCTGTATTTTCATTAAAAGTTACATTTCTACTGGTGAAAGATTTATTTTGTGAAATATTCCATAAAATATATGTATTTTTGTCTTTACCATAACGTAAAAAGATACATTCAATGGCTTTTTCTTGAAATTTTTTTCTTAGTTGATCAGGTACATGGGAATATGCTTTGCAGCCAAAAATTTTGAAATGCGATAAATCAGGTTTTGTTTGATACCATGCCTCATAAGAAGTTTGTGACGATGTATATATGTTGATCGACGAAAGTAAGAATCGAAGTTCGGACGGATCAGCGGATCAGCGAATCAGCCTATCGGCAAATTAGTAGGCCTACGACTTTAGAAGGAGAGAGTAGTGTATGGAGGCGTCAGGAAATCATAAAGTGTGAAATGAACTCAAATCCTGATCAGGTAACGAATTCAATAAATAACGACGAACTGAAACAATAAAGAAAGTCACACAATTTCAAAAATTATAAATACGACACATCAACACTCGTCCTTCAAATACTTCGAATAATTGTTCCGCTCGATTTTATCTATATACACTTTTACCATCCGTTTTAATGTTATTGTTACTATTTTGTTTTATTCTTACTCGACTATTGTCTCATATATCTTTTAACTTATACACCTGTGCCGTCCACGTATATATTTTTTTAAACTATCAAACCAAGTTTGTTGGGTTGCGACGTGCAGGGACTAGCAATTAGGGATTCTGTACTTTTAAATTACCGTTGATTTTTAAACCAAACTGACCCAAATACATGCATAATTTTCTCTGTGATCGTCAACAACTATTTCCCGTAATTGTTTATTTATTTCCCTTCTTTTATATTTGACTTATAATCAATAAACTAAAATTTGTTACAAGTTTTATTATTTAAAATTCGCTTAGGAGATCGATTGGACAACTATGCTGCTGTCGCTATTGCATAAGACCAGAAATGTTTGTCCAAACCTGAATCAGACAGCATGCAACGAGCTTTCTCTAAGAGAATTATATTTGTTCTTTCCGCACGCCCGTTAGACTGCGGATTATAGGAAACGGTAGTTTGATGTTCAATCCCGAATTTTGCAAAATTTTTTTTAAATTGGCATTTACATACTCTTTCCCATTATCGCTTCTCAATGACTTTATTTTTTGTCCTGTTTAATTTTGAGTAAAGTTGATAAAATTTTCAAAACAAGTAACTACTTCAGTCTTATTTTTTGAAAGATGAACAAAAATCATTCGAGAGTAGTCATCCACGAAAGTGAGAAAATATTTATGATCCTCGGTTGATAATCTATCACCTTGACAAGCGTCAGTGTGTACGAGCTCTAAAATTCTACTTGCTCGTGAATCAGATGCATGATGGGGTTTTCTGACTAACTTGCCATAAATACATGGATCACAGGTTGTAGGTAATTCAGATTTTATTATTTTAATACCGTCAGCTGATTGATTAAGCTGATATAGCTGTTGGTAATTTAAATGTGCTAATCTGCAATGCCAAGTATACCCACTGACTATTTGTGAAGATGTTACAAGAGCTACAGGTTTTTAAATAGTTGGTATTTTATTTAGACTCAAACAATTCAGTATTTTATAAATTGCATTTTTGACTAAAATCGCTTCAAGTATTTTAATATTATTTTTATAGACAACACACATATTATTTTCAATACCTACGCGAGCACCATTTTTATCTAAACAACTAATTGAAATTATTTTGGCAGCTAAATTTGGTACATATAAAACATTTTGTAAATGAACTTTAGAAAATACTGATTTCGACTTTACTATAATATATACATCGCCCTCTCCCTCTACTTTCATACGAGCCTTGTCGGCTGATATGACCTCAGTTATTTTGGAGGGACGCAAGTTATATACATACGCTTTGTTGTTGGTCATGTGCTTCGATGCCGCCGAGTCCATGATCCACTCACGGGTTAGGTTGTCTCCGCTCGCGACAAAACTGACGAAACTGCACATATTCGCTACTTGCTCTGTCTGCTTGTGATAGAGCTGGAACATTTGTCATAAGATGTAACAGTTTTATATCCTCTCGTAGAAACATGCCGGGGATCATTTAAATGAGTACAAAATTCATCGTGCAGCGTAGCCCGCCTTGCGCCGCTTGGCTTTCTTATCGGCAGCAGTGCTCAAATTACACGATTATATGCACTTTGTATGCACTGTCGCCGAGCCCGGCGAGAGGCCGTGTGAGCAGTCTCAATACTGCTTCCCGGCGTAACGCACGCCTAATTTTGCTTATACATAAATTTAATATAACGTTAACACCCGCACTCACCATTGTTGTTATCAATTATAACGTAATTCTCTGTTTTGAATAAACGTATGAATATATATATAATCGTTGCGTAATATTCGCATGACATGCTCCTCTTGAGAGTCTCCTTCGTCTTCGTTGTCGTCCCGCTGAGATGATACACATACCTTACTGTGCGAGTGTGATGATGGTTTACTGCGACAATCAGCAGCGAGGTGCCCATGTCAATGGCAATGATAACATAACTGACGTTTGAGCCAAGCCTTGTTGTTGTTGTTGTTGTAGGATTTCGTGCGCCGGTCACCTTTAAACGGTACTCTTGAATACAGACCGTGCGCGTCACAACTACAGCTATTGAATTCCTTGTGTTTGACTTCTTCCAATATTTGAGTCTTGACTAAATCCGCTGTTATTACCTGTCCAGAGTTTCCGAGCGCCATTATCATTGGCTTATAGTAATCGGGCAATCCCGCCAACAACAATGCTCCGACCCAATCATCCGGTACAAGCATGCCAATGGCGCGAAGCTTATTGGCTGCCGTTATTTTCTTTTGAACATAATCTTCCTCGGAGTCACAATCTTCTAGACGAGTATTGCAAAATTCAACAAGCAAATTTACTTTTCTGAGGAGTCCGGTATCCTGAAATGCCTTTTTCAATTTTTCTCATATCGTTTTTGCGTCATCAATTTCTTCGTTGAAATGATGTCGAACATACGGATGTGTGGCAAGAACTAAACGCGATGCGACTTCACTTTTCTTAGTTGCATCGGTTTCGAGAACAGTAGGTGTCACAGCTTCTATCACATTCCAGAGTCCAGCAATTTTAAAATATGCTCGCATATCACATACCCAATCTCGGTAATTATCACGACCAGTGAGCTTCATTATTGACTGGTAAAGTGAGTGATGCGAATGCGAGGTGGTAGCCATTTTGTTCACCGGTCGACTCGTTCAATTGCGCTGATGACTCGGCCGAGCTCACGAGAACTATGTGTGCGTGAAATATCACTTTAGGCGCCCGAAAAAACACGACTCTTTAAAACAAGAATTTTTTTAATTCCTGGGCCCATAACCTATTGTTGTTGTGGGAGAGTTTTGGAAATACTTGGAACAGAGCTTGGAAGGTAACGAATGACTTCGAGACAATATTTGAGACTACAATAGTAGTGTTGTATTCATGGTACAAGGCTCTGGTGTCGACTGACTGATTACGTCGTTGAGGCTCGCTCGCGCTCGGTACTTGCACACATACGCAAATCAGGCTCAATCACACATACACAATACAATGTTAACAGTAATGAAAGTGAAGGTCAGTCGAGCGCTGACCGAGGGAGGATGGGCCGCGTCAAGATGCGGCCCTGCACTCCCGCGGCATCTTGTTCTCACTGCGAGAAGAGGCAAACCCAGAGCGTACACGTTGAGACGCGAAATATGGTGAACTATGCCTGGACAGGACGGAGTCAGGGGAAACCCCGATAGAGGTCCGTAGCGATTCTGACGTGCAAATCGATCGCCGGAAGTAGGTATAGGTGCTAACGACTAATCGAACCATCTAGTGGGTGGTTCCTTCTGAAGTTTCCCTGAGGATAGCTGGCACTCGCGTACAAAACATTCACGAATCTCATCCGGTAATGCGAATGATTAGAGGCCTTAGGGCCAAAATGACCTCAACCTATTCTCAAACTTCGAATGGTTAGGATCACTGGTTTGCTTGAACTATGAAGCCACAAGATCTCGGATCAGAGTGCCAAGTGGGCTACTTTCGGTAAGTAGAGCTGGCGCTGTGGGATGAACCAAACGCCGAGTTAAGGCGCCAAGGTCGATGCTTATGGGATACCATAAAAGGCGTTGGTTGCCTAAGACAGCAGGACGGTGGCCATGGAAGTCAGAATCCGCTAAAGAGTGTGTAACAACTCACTCGCCGGAGCAACTGGCCCTGAAAATGAATGGCCCTGAAGCATTGCGCCTATACTCGGCTAATAGCGGCATACGAGGTGGCCTAGGCCGCGCCATTGGCCGTGATGAAGCCCTGACGAGTATGAGGTCGCGGCGGTGTGTGCAGAAGGGACTGGACATGAGCCTGCCTGAAGCTGTCGTCGGTGCAGATCTTAGTGGTAGTAGCAAATACTCCAGCAAGGCCCTGGAGGACTGACGTGGAAAAGGGTTTTGTGTGAACAGCCGTTGCACACGAGTCAGTCGATTCGAAGCCCTAGGAGAAATTCGATGACGATGTTGATGTATTTCTATGCCTGACACCCGCGTCGTGACGCCGGTGATTCAACGTCGGGCCTCGTTCGGGGTTCCCCCCGGCGTGGGCACGCGCGGTGTGAAATGTGACACACACGTCGGGCGAAAGGGAATACGGTTCCTGTTCCGGAACCCGGCAGCGGAACCGTTTACAAGTCGTGCGCTCGCAAGAGAGTTCGTCGGGGTAACCCAAAAAGACCTGGAGACGCCGTCGGAAGATCCTGAAAGAGTCTTCTTCTCTGTATAAGCGTTCGAGTTTCCTGGAATCCTCTAGCAGGGAGATAGGATTTGGAACGCGAAGATCACTGCAGTTGCGGCGGTGTCCGGATCTTCCCCTCGGACCTTGAAAATCCAGGAGAGGGCCACGTGGAGGTCTCGCGCCGGTTCGTACGCAGCAGGTCTCTGAGGTGAAGAGCCTCTAGTCGATAGACTAATGTAGGTAAGGTCAGTCGGCAAATTGGATCCGTAACTTCGGAAAAAGGATTGGCTGTGAGGATTGAGGCGTGTCGGGCTTGGTTGGGAAGCGGGTTTGGCTGACGTGCTGGGCCTAGGCGAAGTGATGGTTGATAACCGGATCCAAGCTCGGCCCCGTGCCTTGGCCTTCCGCGGATCTTCCTTGTTGCCAGGCTTCAGCGGCGGTTCGGCGTTGCCGTCGTCCTCTTCGGCCGCCATTCAACGACCAACTCAAAACTGGCACGAACTGTGATAATCGGACTGCATAATCAAAACAATCCATTGCGACGGCCCTGGCGGGTCTTGACGCAATGTGATTTCTGCCCAGTGCTCTGAATGTCAACGTGAAGAAATTCAAGCAAGGGCGGGTGAACGGCACGGTGGGAGTAACTAGGAATCTCTTGTACATAGCTCGTCGCAATACCTGACGCGCGTGACGAGCACGCTTACGCCCTGGTTAATCGCCCCAGCCAAGTGGTGCGTTAGTGAATCAACCAGCGATTGAACAAAGTCTGGCAACGTCGAAAGGCGGGGTGGTGTCTGACGGCTCGACCTGCTGATTGGGTCCGAGGGCTCAGCATGTGCGAGAGAAAGACCTAAATCCCGGTGTTGAGCTCCGCTCAGCATTCGTGCTTTTCTCGTTCAGTTTCTTTCGAACCTAATTGTGAGCACTCGGTGCCGAGTTCGCTCGGAGCCGGGTAGTTCACGTTAGGGACTTTCGGCCACGTTGGTCGGAAGTCGTCCACCTTCGGGTGGAGGGCAAGCGTGCGTGACAGACGAGGCCAAACCTGTACACTCAACGCCGACACGCCTGTACGGCAAGAGGTGCAGGTCCCTCCTTGCTCGTAGTGTTCGGCATGCACTCTTACGCCAGCCAATGCGCAACACCCAAGCGCATTCCCTTGTGAAGTGACCAAGGGGCTTCACTACTAACAGAGTGGGTACCGTTCGAGTCAAGGAACGGCGGTTGGAGAGACAACCGGTGCGCTCGGTGAGGAACTACCGTAAGTGTCCCGGCGTAGATGCGGCCGTAATAGCTTCTCATGCTCGGGGGGACTCGGGCATGTAGTACATATCTGAAGCACCATGGATCGTCCACCCAACGATGCCTCGGAGGCGGCCGGTACACCTAACGCTACTCGGGATGTACCGGTCGTGGCAAAGTCAATTGCCGAAGGTGCGAGTGTAGTAGCGGGGAGTGATGCTACCCCAAGTGATCGACCTAGTCCATCCACCTGACCACGTCGTCCCTCCGTTGCCGGCCGGAGCACGAAGGCTGACGACGTTAATGCTTTCCGTGCCACAAAACGTTTCGTTCTGGTCGTGGCGTTAAATAGGGTACAACGCTGTCCAAAGTGCTTGCAGCGAGGTCAGAATATTATCTGTACTGACAGCAAAGAACTAGATAAGCACATAAAGGAAAAATTTCCTACCATCTGCATCCTCTGGCAGTGCGAAGGCTGCTTACGCACCTTCTCTAGAGTCCATGGATGGCGTGTACATACCATTACCTGTGCACCGAGGCAAGTGAACGAAGCACTGCCATACCCTTGCGTCCTCTGCGATCTGTCATTCGCTTCGCAAAGGGGTCTGTCTGCTCACGAACGCCACGAACACCCGGCCCTCAGAAACGAGAAGCGTGCCGCGATCGCGGAGGAGCCAGGCGCTCATGGTGGCCGCAGAGCCACGGTCTTGTCGGATGAGGAGCTCGAACGTCTTGCTCAGCTTGAGCAAGAGTTCGTCGAAGAGCGCTTCATCAACATCAAGCTCACAGAGTTCTTCCCCGACCGTACAAATAAACAAATTTCGGATGCACGCCGGCGTCTCCGCGACAGAGAACAGCGACGAGCGCAAGCCGAGGAGGAGCTAGCCGTCGCGACGGCGAGAAAGAGCAGGAACCTGTCCATTCTGCCTTACCAGACCGGGGCGACGCTCAGGACGTAGTCAATGTCCTGGCCGCGCATGCGATGAATGAGCCTCCGGAACCCGATCCACCTGCGATGGGCCCGGAAGATGCACCACTCGTTCGGGAGGCTCGCCAGGAGAATGGTGGAGCAGGCAACTGGTCTGAGTGGACCAGCTCTCTACTGCGGCTCATCGATTCAAACGATTTTAACGAGCATAGTATCGATGCCCTGTACGAAGAGCTGTTAAACCAGATCAAGCCTGGCTGCTATCCCCGGAAGGGGTGTAGTGCAAGAGCGCCGAGGAGGCCGCGTTTTATACGTAGTCACCGTTCGGCGAGGAGCCGACCACCAAATAGAACATGGCGACGAGAGTTCGCTCACGCCAGGTGCCAAGATCTATATAATAATAATACAATGCGCCTGGCCGAAGCTGTGGAGGCCAACAACCTCTCCATATCACAGCCTAGCGAAAGCCCCGCGATGGAGCCAAAGCGAAAGCTGTACGAGCAACTTTGTGGCGAACCGGAACCAGACACGACTTTACCCCCTGGGGTAGAGGAGCCTGTGCCGATTGAACAAATACTTGTCCCGGTGACCGCCTTGGAAGTGGAGAGGAAGGTGGCCAGGATCAGCAGCGGGTCGGCTGCCGGACCGGACGGAGTGACACGTGCGAACCTCCAGAGCAAGCAAACGTACGTTGCCCTCTCCAGACTGTTCAATGTTCTACTCCACGCCCGACACTACCCTAAGGCGTGGAAAACAAAGAGAACAACGCTCATCCCCAAAGCCGGCAAGGACACCTCACACGTCAGGAACTGGCGACCTATAACTGTCAGCTCCATGATCAGTAGGTTATTCTCTGCCCTGCTAGATCAAAGGCTGAGAGGTGTCCTCACTTTGAATTGTCGGCAGAAGGGATTTACGGAGGAAAATGGCTGCTATGCGAATATACAACTTTTGCAAGCAGCCATATCGAACGCCAAAAGGAGGGGCGGTGTAATATCCGTTTTGGATATATCGAAAGCCTTTGACACCGTCCGTCACTCCTCCATCGCTCAAGGCCTGAAGACAAAGGGTATCCCACCGTCGGTTGCCTCTTATGTAGCGAACATGTACAGGGGCTGCGGCACGAACATCAAGTCGCAGGGTAGCGAGGTAAAAATCGAACTGCAACGAGGGGTGAAGCAGGGTGACCCGCTTTCCCCCCTCATATTCAACCTCGTCATCGAATCCCTGTTAGAACGCCTGCAAACCGAGACACAGGGCATGGCCGTGGACGACCAGAATCTATCGGTGATGGCGTTCGCGGTCGATCTGATCCTGTTGTTGAGGGACGCTAAAATGGCACAAAGGTAGCTTAGTACGGTGAGTGAGTACCTGGCTGAACTCGGCATGAAGCTCTCTGTCGAGAAGTGCGCGAGCTTTGAGTACGTCCCAGGTGGCAAGACCTGGTATCTGAGGGATCCGAGCGTGAAGATCGGCGACCAAGTGATCCCGTGCGCTCCGCCCGAAGATGCCCTACGTTACCTTGAAGCAAGGGTCTCGCCCTGGTTCGGCGTACTCAGTGCATTCGACATCAGACCTCTGGAGGAAGTACTCGGGAAAATTCAAGCGCTTCCTCTCAAGCCCATGCAGAAGGTGAACCTACTGAACACCTACATCTCACCAAGGTTTACCTACGGTCTGATCTGCAGCCCTCCATCGGGGGCCGCTCTCGAACGAATTGACCGGCTCGTTCGATTAAGTGTTCGGGAGATCCTTCACCTGACGCCTTAGACTAGTGTCAAATTATTTTACACTCCTAAACGCGAAGGGGGGTTGGGTCTCACCGAACTCAAACCAATGACGCTCATCGCAGCCCTGCCCAATGCCATCAAAGCGCGAGCGTCAAAAGACCCGGTCGTGAGCGGAGCCCTCGAATCGGAGAGAGCCCAACGGCAGCTTGAAGCATACGCCGAAACACTGTAACTCCCTTGGCCTCTGTCTCTGCAAGAGCTAGACGAGTACAAAGTCCAGCTCAAGAAGAGCTATCGAACTGACTGGGCCAAACTGGTCTGGCAAGGCCAGGGAGTTGATGACGTGTCATCTCAGCCCATCGCAAACAAGTGGCTGAAACAAAGCGATCTCATGAAATCGTCTAGGGTGATTGGTGGTATCAAGTTGCGGACAAACACTGTCCCAACGAGAGCTTTCATGAAAATAATGGACGACAGAGTGAACGCCTCGTGCAGGCTGTGCCAGAGGCCTGACGAAACTCTGGGGCACATTCTCGGCCGGTGTAGTCACACCAAGGCCATGAGAATCAAACGACACGATGAGATCAAGCACCTTCTGAGGGCTCGTCTCGCTAAACAGCACGATGTGCTGGACGAGCCCCAAGTAGCGGTCAAAGGCGAGAGGTTTAAACCCGACCTCGTCGTAAATTCGACTGAGGAAGGGGCTCTCGTGCTGGATGTCACTGTCCGGTACGAGCGCGGAACCTCTCTCGCCCAGGCCGCTACAGAGAAGGTGCTGAAGTACACCCGAATACTGGGTGTACTCAAAGAACAATTGAACACCCGCCAAGCGAGAATGATCCCCATCGTGCTCGGCTCCAGAGGTGCTCTACCGGTCGACACAGTCTGTTCCCTGAAACGGCTCGGCTTTAGTAAGGCAGACTTGTTGACGATCTCGATGACAGCTCTTCGGAGCTCCATCGGGATCATAGGTGCCTTCATGGACACCTGAGAGTTGTCGGTCGATGCATGTGCCAGCCCTTGTGTAGCCCTAGGGCCCCCTGGGATATGGAGCACTTGCTCATCGGCTACCTCTCCAGCCGTTCGGCGCGGGTGAGACCCCCGGCTGTCGGCTGAGCGCGCTTCTACTCGAACGATAAATCATTTTATATACACATTTTATCTATTCATTTACTTATTCGTTTATCTATTTATTTATTTATTCATTATGCGTTCGAACGCACAACGAGTCCAAGCTGCCTGCAAATAATCTGAGCAAGGACTCTTAGCCGGATCTGTCACTCGGGACGTACCGGAGACAGGACAGAGGCCTGCCACAACGAGGGAAACGTGGAAGCGAATCCCACCACCGGCATCGGCCGTACGTCCAACGAAACAGATCAGTGCGAGTCGTTTGTCCAGTCGTAAACCTTTCGGGGTTCTGCCATGCTACGGCGGCGGAGTCAGTGCCTAACTGCGAATGCACTGGGGCGGACACCTCCACGTGGTTTTCCCCGAAAACATCACCGCAGAGGCGATGGCTAAGTTCCGCTTTCCCGATTGAAACACCCGGGACTCCGTTCGGCTAATTTTCTCTAAGTCTGGCAGGCAACTTGGCTAACGGTTAGCACTCCCCTATACAGAGTCGCAACCTTTCACATTTTATCCCTCTGACCCCGACCACCTATTTATTTATTTATTTACTTATTTATTTTATCTTTAAATTGACTTTTGGACAGACGTTAATTTACCATTTTGAAATATTTCATCTGACTTGACTCTAACTTTTATCCTTATGACACTTATTTATTTATTTCTCGACTGCTTGACCAGGCCTTTATTGGGTACGGCGAGCAAAGACAGTAGGACGAAATATTACTTCAACAATTGACTTGACACATATTTTATTTTGTTTGACTTATTTTAACCAACTGACGAGGTGGGCTCTACTGCAAGGTAGACAACCCACGAAATACATCTTTCCTATCCTTCTAACGAAGGCAATTCCGTTATCCCCTTTTTTTTTTGATATTTCATTTTTCAAACACCTTGTTGTGTTCACCCAGGAAACTTCCCGTCCCGGGGAAGTCCGCCGGTTGCTTAGGCAACTGTGCGCAGGAATCAGCCAAATGCCTCGTCATCTAATTAGTGACGCGCATGAATGGATTAACGAGATTCCCACTGTCCCTATCTACTATCTAGCGAAACCACTGCCAAGAGAACGGGCTTGGAAAAATTAGCGGGAAAAGAAGACCCTGTTGAACTTGACTCTAGTCTGGCACTGTAAGGAGACATGAGAGGTGTAGCATAAGTGGGAGGTGGCAACATCGCCGGTGAAATACCACTACTTTCATCGTTTCTTTACTTACTCGGTTAGGCAGAGCGCGTGCGTCAAGGACTTTCGTCCCGGCTGTCACGGTGTTCTAGAGCCGAACGTGTAAGTGTGGCGTGAGGCTTCGGCCGATCGTCGATCATACTCCCGCGTGATCCGATTCGAGGACACTGCCAGGCGGGGACTTTGACTGGGGCGGTACATCTGTCAAAGAATAATGCAAGTGTCCTAAGGCCAGCTCAGCGAGGAAAGAAACCTCGCGTGGAGCAAAAGGGCAAAAGCTGGCTTGATCTCGATGTTAAGTACGCATAGAGACTGCGAAAGCACGGCCTATCGATCCTTTTGGCTTGAAGAGTTTCCAGCAAGAGGTGTCAGAAAAGTTACCACAGGGATAACTAACTTGTGGCGGCCAAGCGTTCATAGCTACGTCGCTTTTTGATTCTTCGATGTCGGCTCTTCTTATCATTGCGAAGCAGAATTCGCCAAGCGTTGGATTGTTTACCTACCAATAGAGAACGTGAGCTGGGTTTAGACCGACGTGAGACAGGTTCGTTTTACCCTACTGATGACTCGTCGTTGCAATAGTCATCCTGCTCAGAACGAGAGGAACCGCAGGTTCGGACATTTGGTTCACGCACTCGGTCGAGCGGCCGGTGGTGTGAAGCTTCCATCCGTGGGATTATGCCTGAACGCCTGTAAGGCCGTATGCTCTCCAATGAAAGGGAGCAACGATATTTCCAGGAGTCTCGTGGGTCGGTAGGCTCAAAACAATGTAGTCCAGGAAGTTGAGAATTTTACTTCGGAAAAAGTCCAACCAAGCTAAAAATTGGTATACACCCACTTTTCAGCTCTCCAAATAAGGTGTGAAAAGTCCCCTGAATTTCGTTGCACGCATAACTTGAGGCAGACCAAAAACGGTGAAAAAAATTACCTTTTTTCGGTTTTCCGCGAATATCTCCGTTCCTGTCGGTCTTACGGTTATAAGGTATATTGGCGAAAAATGAAAACTGGAAAAAGGTCTGATAGAATTAATTCAAAGAACTAGCAGTTTCCACTAAAAAAAAGGTGTGAAACATCAGATCGAGTTTTCTAGTTGCCGCACCGCTGCGTCCTGCGTTCTGTGTGGTAACAACATAGCAGCTGCGCCCCCCCTCTGATGTCAGAGCATAGATTTGGTCAGATTTATACCTGCTGTGCCTGTTTCTGCTTGTGAGGGGTTTAGACACTTAGTCCCAAATCGTTGCTACGCCGCACTAGACGTATATTATATCGCGTTTCCAAGGAGATTATTCATTATGGAACTGTTGTGCGGTACATGTGACAAAACACTCGCTGGTGATGAATCTGTAAGAGTTGAGCGAGGAATAGATCAGTTAAAGGCCGCGAGTGGTGGGAGAAATGATGGAAAATTAGCATTGTTTGGTGATATGCAATCTATCCAAGTGCACGTGTCCTGCCGTAAAGACCATATTCGCCAGTCCAGTATTAACGCTTTCAAAAGGAAACGTGCTATTGAGGATGCTGCCAGTTCATCGGGATGTAGTCCTCCAAAAAGGAAGATGTGATCATTTGCACCATCTTTCGACTTCAAGAAACTTGGTATTTTTTTGCGGTCACGAGGCTGACGAAGAAAAAGAAAAGAAAACTCGTAAGGAGCATCGCAAAACGATCAAGCACGTTGCAACAATTGGCTTCAGAGAAACCATATTGCAGATCGCCGAAAAAAGAAAAAATGACCAGACCCAGGCGTTTGAGAAAAGGATTATCTTTGAGACAGATATGGTTGCAGCCGAAGCAAAATATCACAGCAATTGCTCCATCCATTTTCTTTCATCGGGCATCGGAAAAGAAAACAGCTCACCCTGGGGATGGTCGAATTATCGCAGCAATGGAAAATATTTTTGTCTACATAGAAGATAATGGTGACTGCTAATTTACCTCCACTGAATGGAAAGTAGTCCTCGAAGATTTTCAACCAGACGATAAAACTATAAGAACGAAGCTTCAGGAACGGTATGGAGACAGAATTGTCATTACGTCGAAAAGTACAGGACCATCCATTGTTTGTTTTCGAGATACGCACTACAATATTCTCAACAAAACATGGGGCGAAAACAAAAGAAAATAACGCTGAGGAAGAACGGTATCGAGTTTTGACCGCAGATGCAGCAATTCTCCGACAGGATATATGTTTTGTGGCCTGTGAAACGGATTATTATCCTCTGAGCACGCGTATATTTGACGATGTAAATAGTTTTGTTCCAAAATCTTTTCGTTTTTTCATAGAGATCATTATTAAAAATAGAAAAGGTAAATTGGAGCCACTACAAAAGAAGTGTACTACCATTAGCTATGCTATCATGTCTGCAGTTCGTCCACGATCATTTCTTTCACCTCTACGGATTAAACTCTTCGTTTATTTGCACAGGCAATTCGCATCAAAATGACTAGTCGAAATTTTATCGTCCTTGAGTTTGTGTGCATCTTACAAAGTGACAATTCTATACGAATCTTCCAGTGCATTCAATCCTGAGCCGTTAATTTCTTCTCCAGAAAAGGGCTGTTTTATTCGACATGTTTGTGACAACGCAGACCACAATGTGTCTACGTTTGACGGGGCGAATACATTCCATTCCATGGGCATCATTCGAATCGTTACTCCGCATGATACCATCCATGATAGTCAACAAATTTTCATACTACGAATGATGCCTACTGCGACAGAGATGGCAGTGGTTGCCCAAGTTTCGATGAAGATTTATGAAAATAGTAGTGTGCAAGGTTTAAAGAGGATCACGGTGAAAGAACTTGATTGTGATGAGGTAACGACGAAATCACTGCTGCAAAACACAGATGTATTATGGATGTATGGAAAGTGGAAGGACCTACTAAAAATACCAGGTTGGAGTGGCTTCATGGAGTATTTAACGAAAAACGAGGCATTTTCCAAGTCACGTATAATTTTCTTGCTGTTCATTAACGCACCCGCAAGTGATTACAACACTATACATATATACATCTTTGAAGAGCATTTTCAACAATGGACAAAAAGACGGCCATACGACGTGCGTTGTAACATTCGATCAACCCCTGTATTTGAAAGCACGTGAAATTGTCGCAGCATCGGATGGTGACACACAGCTTTCGAAGATGATCGTGAGGCTTGGAGACTTTTATTTGCTGATGTCTTTTCTTGCATCAATCCGATACATAATGGCGGGAAGTGGTCTCAAGGAAGCAATCAGTACGGTTTACGCACCAAATTCCGTGGATAAAATGTTGCAGGGTCACGCATACGCTAGAGCAATCAGAGCTCATACATTGCTTCTAATGGCATTGTCTCAAATTGTGTTCAATGAGATCACGTTCGATGATAATCAGAGTGCGTTAGTAAATCTTTTTCTTCATAATTTAGACGAAGCATCGCCATCATTTGATGAGATTGAAAGTTCAAACGCAGTTGGCGAGTTGAAAAAAGCATTTAATAACAAAATGTCTGAATTTAAAAATAAAGGCCCAACTGCGCAACTGTGGGTACAGTATTTTGAGATGGTCACAATTGCAAAAGAATTTATCAGAACTGAAAGACTAGGCTGTTGGAAGGCGCAGTTGACTGCTACAAAAAATATGCTTCCATACTTTCATACCGCAGGGCATTTTCTATACGCAAAATCGGCACATTTGTATATTCAAGATATGGAAAACCTAGAAATGTCCATGGAAAATGAAGTTTTTAAGAAGTTCACCAACAACTTCTTCTCCATTAAACGTTCGGAAAAATATTTCTGCGGAACATGGAGTGACATGATAATTGAACAACATCTCATGAAATCTTCAAAATCAAAAAAAGGCTTCACACATCGTAGAAGTACCAAGGAGAGTGTTTTGAGTAAATGGATCTTGGGATTATTGACTGCGAGCAACATTTCTGAATGTCTGGAGAGCTTTTGGAACTATCTTTCAATACCGGAGACCAACATGTTGATGCAAGAGATTCACGCGTAAACAGAGACCGTGAAGATGTATGGAAGATAACTCCAGTGACTTCAATATCATTATCCTTTCCCTGATATCCATCAAAATGATGTCCATTGCAACAGGGATAAGTGGCGACGAGAAAATAAACTGCCACAATGCTCAGAGGATTGGCACTACTGTCACGTGCGGAGCGGTCTCGCACGCGACGACTTACCCTTTTTGTTATTACGAGGTTTATTTATTTAATTATTGGTGGATTCGGGGGTGAACGTCCTCTACAGGGCGTTCCGTGGGAAATGGTTTGGAGGATTTCAATTATTGTGTGCGAATGTTTTGAATGGAAGCAAGTATAGATTTTTAATGAATAACTTGAAGCAGCGATAATAAGACAAGGAAGCTTACAATATTTCTTACGCTACTCACGTTCTCGCTCTTTCGTGATCTCACTGACTGGATTCGGCTTCGGCCTCTCAGGTGCCGAAGCTTGCACCTTCACTCACTCACTTATGTACTACACGGCTTAATCAAGTTCGTGGCTTTGCTTATAGCGCTTAATTCTAGCTTCACAGACTGATGTCGCGACGCGAGACGCTTGAATGACCGCGGATAGATCCACAGGGAATTCTCTCTGTGATCGTCGGAGACCCAAGACTGATAACTCTTTACTCGACAGCTCTGAAGGAGCCTGATTCCGTAGATGTTGGTTTAATGCTGTCTCTAACGGGACTGACTTCGCTCGCTCGTCCGACACCCCTTGGAACGTCGGACGGCGAGCGAGCTTTTTGCTGAGTTTGCAATTTTAAACAAAGGCTCGCCTCGCAACGGTCATCCTCGGAGCGCGTGATTTCGCGCTCGCCTCATCCCGGTGTTGATTACACCCGGGATCCGGCGGGCGCGAAGACGCTGACGTTGCTGGCTGTCCAGCTACGCCGTTGCGCTTGGCTATACCACGAACTGATTATGATGAGATACTTTATGGTTAACTAAAACTATGCTTCCTTGTCTTTATGATGATAATAATAAAAATGATAGTTAAAAATGATAATGTTACAATTTTGGTTAGATGTGCGGCGCTCGTGACACTAGTGTGATGCAGAAGAAGATCGGTCAAAATTTCAAAGACATTAAATCCATCCGCGCTGACAGAGTACTTCCGCTTCCAATAGTCAATAGTAACGTCAAAGTTCGTGATCAGACGGTACCTTTAGATCCATTATTACTGTTTTAGAGAATCAGTGCTATGAAAAGATCGGATGGAGAGCTCCGTATGTATATGCGTTATGAATTAGCTCCGTTCCCGCTGTCAATGTTTATAGAAGGGCACCTGCGTCTTGGCAAAAAGTTTGCTTTGTTTGACATCTTTAAGCTATTGGTAGCTGAACTTGATTTTACAAAAGTTACATATGTCGTCAACGGAGGATTTTTGTTACATCGGGTTGTATAGCATCAGAATGAATCTTTCGATTCGATTTGTTCGAAGTATATTGGTTATGTACAAAAGTATTACGGTTGAAACGCTGTCATAGTTTTCGATGGATATAACAATAGCACCAACAGCGTGAAAGTTATGGAACAACGTCGTCGAGCCGCGAAATCTTCATCTGCCGACACCTACTTCAACGAGACGATGACTTTCACAGTGAGCGAAGAAAAGTTACTTTCAAACAGTAACAACAAGCGCAGATTGATTTCGATGCTGTCTGTTAAGTTCGAAGCTAATAATTTTGTTGTTGAACACGGTCAAGATGATGCTGATGTTTTGATAATTGAGACAGCTTTGGAATCTTCACGCACAAATAGAACGGTTGTTGTTGGGGAAGACGTGGATCTGTTAGTTATTTTGGTTGCTCGTACTCCGGTTGATGAAGAGATCTTCTTTCTCAAACCGTGCAAGGGAAAAGTCGAATGAAAACTTAACTCTTCTCGAAGTTTCAATGATGACGAAGACATTAGAAATCATCTTCTACTTCTGAACGCTTTTACCGGATGCGACACAACGTCTGCTCTTTTTCATGTAGGGAAAACTGCGGCTCTGAAACTTTCCACAAAACGTCAAGATCTACGTGCTGCAGCCCAAATTTTCAACCAGAGTGATGCTTCTCGAGAATCAATTTCTTCGGATGGAATTCGAATATTTCTAGCTGTGTATGAAGCTCCAATTAAGCAAAATGACTTGAACGCATACCGTAATCTGTGTTTCATGAAAGCTATAGGCAGAAACAAGTTGTTGAATTTGAGTTTATTACCCCCAACAGCTGACGCAGCTACAGAACACCTGTATCGTGTATACTACCAGGTGCAGTATTGGTTAGGAAATCAGCTGAACCCGCAAGACTGGGGATGGGTATTCAAAAACGGCGTATTGGAGCCAATGACAACAACGCTACCTCTTGCCCCGTAGCGTATTTTGAACATGATTTTTTGTAATTGTTCAAAAGGCTGTGGTGCATTGTGTGGCTGTCGAAAATTGGGGATCCAATGTTCAACAGTTTGCGGCAATTGTCGTGGGACATCTTGCCTGAATGCTGCCCCAATCGAAGATTTGATACAACAAAGAAACGATATCGACGACCAAGAAATCGATTCTATTGATGATTCTGAGCAATCTCAGCATTTCCCACCAGTTTCGTGGAAAAATCGAGAAGGATTCGAGAGAGAAGAGAAAGAATCTAAAAGAGAATAAGCTGCCAGAGATTAGTTACATGAACAACCTTCATTTTTTTTTTTTTTTGTTATGTATTCCTAAATATTCACGAAGAAGAATATGAGATTACTAGGGGCTTCGCCCATGCGCGCTTCGCGCGCCAACCCCATCTCGGCGCTTCGCGCCTCACTATTTTCTTACGCATTGTCTAGTAGACAGGTGAATTCCTTCATGTTGATTTGATGACAGGTCTGCACTTGCTGTCCACTTCAATTCCTTCTGTGCTGACTTTTCTTTCTTCATCAATCTAAGCTTCCATTCGTTGGTTGAAAATTGGTGTTCCTTCTCTATTGATATCGATCTACCTCCTTGAATTGCTGAATTATTTTTGCTACCGTTCTGCCCGATATTCTCCAAAATCACCTTCTTCATATTATTCTTTTCTCTATATTTGCGTTGCCGTTCATTCCGCAAAACACCTCTTTCTCTTGTGGTCAACATCGATCCTGGTCGTCCTCTTACCTGGTTATACGAATATTTGATGGATATTATTCTATGGCTTATTTGGTTCTTCGCACTGACAATTTTATTTTCCTCTTTCTTTTGAGATACTTCCGACCATCCACCATCGTCATCGCCTTGTTTGCTGCTTGAAACTCCTCCTTTCTCCATTGTCATCGTAAATCCTGGCTGTCCTTTTGACTGTTTGGTGATGTATTTAGATTGACTATTATTTGATTGTTACTTTCCATACTTATTAATCACTATCGGAATTTTATTTTGGTTCTGCAAGACATTAAAGTGACCACTGTCTCCGTCGCCGGTGAGGAGTAGCGAGAATTGTGTTTCATTTTGTGATCCGATCCGGTGTGGATGAATTTGTTCTTCGCGATACACGATTAAACATATCTTAAAAATGTCCGCAGCTGCAGCTAATTCTGCTTCTCCCCCGTATATTCCATTTTTATTCATATGTGATTTGTAATCACCAGGTGACCTAATCACAGCACCGTTTGACTCATTACCTGTAAGAAAATCCGCAAATGTAGACCAAATATCCACTATATTTGAAACGATACTCAGTCTCACCTCTGCGTGTCGATCTTGAGTGCCGTATACACAATACGCCAACGCGCGAAAAAGACAATTCCCGTCGGGAATCATCTTGATAATTTTCGTTTGCATGTTAATTTTTTGCGCGTCAGAAACAGATACCTATGAAGATATTTGTCAAAGACTGTCATAAACAGCCGATGACAGCTGTCAAAGGGTTTGCTAGATGCTGTTTGTTTTGTTTTCGGGATCTCACCCCACCGCCTACTTCATGCGTATACTATTGTTATTATAGTCTTTTTTTTACTATTGTTATTATAATCTTTTTCTACGTTCATTTGTTTAAAACTTTTTTATTAGATAGAGAGATACCTAACCTGACAAGCTTTATTTTTTGAGGTACTCTTCAACATCTTTTGAGTTTTAGAATAGAAAGATAATAAACAGGAACGTTAATATTGCACGATTGAATATACGATTTTCATACAGTAAACCTCAGCATCTATATAATGTCAGGATAAGACAAATATACTATTATTTAAACTAATATTTTTGTATACTATGATGAAAAATACTATTATTTATACCCAAATATCTGTGAAAATATCGAAACGAGAAGATACGGCACAGAGACCTCGATTTCGATCATTGCATGCAATTGAATATCCATAAAAAATTTATATTAGAGCTTAAATACCAGATTATATGAAAACTACTGATTATATCAATGAACTCTATTAAACTTTTTTTGTGGGATATGTTTTGCTCTTCTTTTTTATACGTGTACCTAATAACCGTAAGATCGACAGGAACGGAGATATTCGCAAAAAATCGAGAAAAGGTCATTTTTTTCACCGTTTTTGGGCTGTCTCAAATTATGCGTACAACCAAATTCAGGAGACTTTCAACACCTTATTTAGAGGGCTAAAAGGTAAGTGTACACCAATTTTTAGCTTGGTTGGACTGTTTCCGAAGATGAGCCCACTTTTCGCCTGAAGTTCCTGGACTAATGTGACTTTACTAGGTTGCCGGTCCACGAACCGGTCGTCGCACGAGCCCTGTTTGCCGGGCGGGGTCTTCGGCCTTCGTCGGGAACTTCCCGCTTTTCGGTCTAGCCTCGGACGGTCGATCATGGGTCATCCAGTTCGATGTCGAGACTCAAAATCGTCTGTAGACGACTTAGGTACCAGGCGAGGTGTTGTACTTGGTAGAGCAGTTACGACGCTGCGATCTGTTGAGACTCAGCCCTTGTCTTGGGGGATTCGTCTTGTCGGTTAGAAGAGGACTCGATGTTGGTGTTTTCGGAGCTGGCTTGACGCCGGTCACGCGATACGTCGCTCGTCCTTTATCGGACGAGTCGCGGGCAGGTCGGCGCGGCCGTGCTCTCCTCGCCGAGTGTATGCGATGGCAATGCAAGTGCAGGGGCTTGGAAAAAAAATTTTTCCCGTACCCGTTGCCACTTTAGATATACGCAGCTCGAATCGCCGGTCAGCGAACACGAGGCCGACAAAGGACGGGTCGAACCGGTGGACCCTCGGTACGTCGCTGGATTCGGGGACGGTAGAGGCCATAATTAGGACTAGACAAAACGTAGCCCTTATTTTTTCGATGATACGTCGACAGTCGGTCGTCGTCCTCAATCCCCGAAAAAGTTGGGAATTTTTTTCGTTCCGAGCGACGGAACGGCAATGCGCCGCCTCCCGTGATAGTCATCGCTGGACCCGCAAACGGACTACGGCACGGCGGGACTTGTGAAAATTTTAGTCTGCGTCGAACAAAACGCAATGCGCTGCGTCCCAGGGCCGATGGGACGACGGCAGACGGACGAATGCCCAATGCGGCGGGACAGGATTTGTGAAAATTTTCGTCGGGGTCGTGCAAAAGGCAATGCGCGGCGTCTCAAAGTCGATACGGGACTGACGGGACTTGTGAAAATTTCGGTCCGAGTCGAATGAAAGGCGATGCGCGGGGTCCTAGGGTCGATACGGGGCCGACGGGAGTTGTGAAAATTTCGGTACAAGTCGAGCAGAAGGCGTTGTGCGGCGTCCCGAAGTCGATACGGGGCCGACGGAACTTGTTGAAATTTCGGTCTGAGTGGAGCGTTAGGCGATGCGCGACGTCCCAAAGTCGATCTGGGCCGAAAGCCTCTCGGAACTTCGTCAAATGCGTCTCGGTAAATTTCGACCGAGTTTCCGGAGTTCAAAATTTTTTCGAGAGCCCGCGGAGGTTTCGCCCCGTGAGCCGACGGTGCTACTACCGTATCGGCGTCGACGTCCTAGCGGCCAGGCTCCTACTAGTGAGAGGAGCGAGTCAGTCGAGCTGACCTCCCGTCGTCCACCGGCTACACCGTACCGGAATGTGCCCGCGCACGATCCGTAAATCGGTGTAGACCAGGAGCGGGCGTTCGCGGACCGTTCCGTGGCTCGTACCAAAGAAACTACTTGACTCGTTTCATTTTATTATCGTTACTGCATTACCGCGAGTCCTCGTCTCAGACCGAATGGCCCTTGACACGTTCGGCTCCCGTGAAACACGATAGCGGAACGTTTCAACACACGCACCAACCTGCTTCGTTCTGAGCATATACTCGAAAACCAATGATATATTTATGTTTCCCAGACGTTTTCAATCTAGCCGACATGTACTCGAGATTGTTCAAACGCTTATAAGCCGAGTGTGAAGGTGGCGGCACACGGAAACGAGGCTATCTGCGGGCAAGTCCGGAAACACACAGTAGACGCACGGCTGACCGGGCCAGGGGACCCGGCCGGCGATAGGTGGCGCACGTCCGAGCAGGGATTTTGCATCAAAGCTCCCTGGTTGATTCTGCCAGTAGTCATATGCTTGTCTCAAAGATTGTGCCAAGCATGTCTCAGTCCAAGCCAAATTGAGGTGAAACCGCGAATGTCTTATTTGATCAGCTATGGTTCCTTGGATCGTACACACATTTACTTGGATGACTGTGGCGATTATAGAGTTAACACACGCAGAGTTCCGACCAGAGATCGATGGAATGCTTTTATTAGATTAAAATCAATCAGCAGCGGGTACTTCCTGTCTGCACTTCACCTTGATGACTCTAAATAACTTTGGGCTGATCGCACGGTCTCGTACCGGAGACGCTTCATTCAAATGTCTGCCTTATCAACTGTCGATGGTAGGCTCTGCGCCTACCATGGTCGTAACGGGTAACGGGGAATCAGGGTTCGATTCCGGAGAGGGAGCCTGAGAAACGGCTACCACATCCAAGGAAGGCAGCAGGCGCGCAAATTACCCACTCCCGGCACGAGGAGGTAGTGACGAAAAATAACGATACGGGACTCATCCGAGGCCCCGTAATCGGAATGGGTACACTTCAAATCCTTTAACGAGGATCCATTGGAGGGCAAGTCTGGTGCCAGCAGCCGCGGTAATTCCAGCTCCAATAGCGTTTATCAAGGTTGTTGCGGTTGAAAAGCTCGTACTTGAATCTGTGTCCCATGCTGTCGGTTCACTGCTCGCGGTGTCTAACCGGCATGATTGTGGGACGTCCTACCGGTGGGCTTAGCCCTCCGGGGCGGCTCAACTGATATCCCATCGCGGTGCTTCTTACTGAGTGTCGCGGTGGGCGGGTACGTTTACTTTGAACAAATTAGAGTGCTTGAAGCATGCTATTTTCGCCTGAATACTGTGTGCATGGAATAATGGAATAGGACCTCGGTTCTATTTTGTTGGTTGTCGGAACCCCGAGGTAATGATTAATAGGGACAGATGGGGGCATTCGTGTTGAGACGTTAAAGGTGAAATTCTTGGATCGTTGCAAGACGGACAAAAGCGAGAGCATTTGCCAAAAATGTTTTCTTTAATCAAGAACGAAAGTGAGAGGTTCAAAGGCGATCAGATACCGCCCTAGTTCTAACCATAAACGATGCCAGCTACCGATCTGCCGAAGTTTCTCCGATGACTCGGCGGGCAGCTTCCGGGAAACCAAAGCTTTTGGGTTCCGGGGAAAGTATGGTTGCAAAGCTGAAACTTGAAGGAATTGACGGAAGGGCACCACCAGGACTGGAGCCTGCGGCTTAATTTGACTCGACACGAAAAACCTCACCAGGCCCGGACCCCGGAAGGATTAACAGATTGCGAGCTCTTTCTCGATTCGGTGGGTGATGGTGCATGGCCGTTCTTGGTTGGTGGAGCAATTTGTCTGGTTGATTTTAATAACAAACGAGACTCTAGCCTGCTCAATAGGCGTACCTTCTGGTATCTCAAAGGCCCCCGGCCTCGGTCGGGCGGTTTTTACTCCTTACTACTACCGTACAAATAAATATTCTAAGAGGGACAGGCGGCTTCTAGCCGCACGAGATTGAGCAATAACAGGTCTGTCATGCCCTTAGATGTTCTGGGCCGCACGCGCGCTACACAGAAGGAATCAGCGTATCTTCCCTGGCCGAAAGGCCCGGGTAACCCGCTGAACCTCCTTCGTGCTAGGGATTGGGGCTTGCAATTATTCCCCATGAACGAGGAATTCCCAGTAAGCGCGAGTCATAAGCTCGCGTTGATTACGTCCCTGCCCTTTGTGCACACCGCCCGTCGCTAGTACCGATTGAATGATTTAGTGGGGTCTTCGGACTGGTACGCGGCAATGTCTCGGCATTGCCGATGTTGCGGGAAAGATGACCAAACTTGATCATTTGGAAGAAGTGAAAGTAGTAAAAAGGTTTCCGTAGGTGAACCTGCGGAAGGATCAATTACGTTTCGTACTGCCGAAGCAGCGAGGCGTAAGCGCGCGGGGCTGTCTCACCGCGAGAGCGGCGTGTACGCCCACGTGTCGCGTACAAAATCTCACAAAACTTTGAACGACGTAACGGTCGGGCCCGGTTGCCGCGGCGCGCAACACATTCTTCGCGACAACGAAGGCGGTGCTGACCCCGGATCCGATGGGTCCGGCGTTCGCCGCGGTCGCGACGAGCGCAGTCGCCGGCTAAAACCGCCGACGACCGACTCGTGCCGAGGCGTCGACTCGTCACTCCGCGTCCAGCGCGTAGCAGAGGCGGGTCGTTCGCGCCTCCGGCCGACTCGGTGCCAAGAGGGGACCGGTCCGCCTCGACTCGTTCAACCCGTTCATGTCGTACAAGAGAGACGTGCGAAACTGGTCTCAGCGCTTTTTGGCGGACAGCCTATCTGCGCCCGGGTGTCTTGGTGCAACGCCGTTACACCCCGGACGCAGGCCGCGAATACGGTGGGTTTCAAAGAGAATTTTCGCCCGCACGAGGAAGCTCGCGGCAGCGTCAAGGGCAGCGATGCCCGGGACTCGCTGAGGCGGCACACTGCCGACCGCCGTCAATCATTTGCATTGCGAGCCGATCGGGTCCGGGCCGGTTTATTCCAGCAGACGACCCGTGAACCCGAGACGACGTCGGCTCTTGAATTATCGCACGAACGAAATTTGACGGACGGCGCGCGTTCCTTCCCGCGCGAAACCGCGCAAGGGCTGACGCACGCGGCGCCGCGCTTACGACCACTGAAAGCCGGCAACAACCGTAATCTTAGCATTTTCATGCAAAATTCACATACATGATTACCCTGAACGGTAGATCACTTGGCTCGTGGGTCGATGAAGAACGCAGCTGATTACGCGTCAACTTGTGAACTGCAGGACACATGAACATCGACATTCCGAACGCACATTGCGGTTCACAGATACAATTCCCGGACCACGTCAACAGCACACCGTGCCTCCGCAAGCGAATGACGGGGAGTTCACCGTCTGTGTCGCGCGCCGATCGCGCGGCAAAGGGTCGCGTCGCCCCAAATGAACACGTATGTCACGGTCACGACGCGTCGTCGCAGATCGCGGGGTCGAGCTATCGCTGCCGTGCGTCACGTTCCGGTGCTAGCGATATTCGAGAGAACAAACGAATTCAGCACGGCGACATAAAGACCGCGCGGTCGATTTGCCGCTCATGTGAAGAAGTTTCGTTTACGTTTCGCCGCCGGGGGCTCCCGAGTCTTCCGTACGGCGGGCGTTTACGGTCGTTTCCGTGGCTCGGACGTATAAAAAATACGTTGTGCTCGGTCGTGTCGACGGTGCTGTTCTTGTACGAACGACCGTCGCCAACGATGGACTCGCTATCTTACGACGACCTTAGAGCAGGCAATACAATTCGCTGAATACAAGCATATCACAAAGCGGAGGAAAAAAAAATAACTAGGATTTCCGTAGTAGCGGCGAGCGAACAGGAAACAGCCCAGCACTGAATCCCGCGGTTCTGCCGCCGAATAATTTAGTGTTTGGGAGGATCCACTTATCCCGCGGTGTCGGCCCGCGTCCAAGTCCATCTTGAATGGGGCTACTCACCCGCAGAGGGTGCCAGGCCCGTAGTGACCGGGACGCGCCACGGGAGGATCTCTCCTCAGAGTCCAACTCACCTGCCGGAGCAACTAGCCTTGAAAATGGATAGCGCTCATGCGTCACGCCTACACTCGGCCGTCAGCGGCAAACGAGGCGGCCTAGGCCGTCATGGAGCCCTGACGAGTAGGAAGGTCGCGGCGGTGTGCGCAGAAGGTTCCGGGCGTGAGCCTGCCTGGAGCCGCCGTCGGTGCAGATCTTGGTGGTAGTAGCAAATACTCCAGCGAGGCCCTGGAGGACCGAAGTGGAGTAGGGTTTCGTGTGAACAGCCGTTGCACACGAGTCAGTTGATCCTAAGCCCCAGGAGGAATCGCATGACGATGTTCGTGTATTCCTATGCCTGACACGCGCGTCGTCACGCCGGTGATCGTGCGAACGTCGGGCCTCGCTCGGCGTTCCCCCCGGCCTGGGCGCGTGCGGTTTGAAATGTGACACACCCGTCGGGCGAAAGGGATGACGGTTCCTATTCCGTAACCCGGCAGCGCGACCGCTTACAAGTCGGGCCCTCGCCAGAGAGTTCGATGGGGTAACCCAAAAAGACCTGAAGACGCCGTCGGGAGATCTGGAAAGAGTTTTCTTTTCTGTATAAGCCTTCGAGTTCCCTGGAATCCTCTAGCAGGGAGATAGGGTTTGGAACGCGAAGAGCACCGCAGTTGCGGCGGTGTCCGGATCTTCCCCTCGGACCTTGAAAATCCAGGAGAGGGCCACGTGAAGGTCTCACGCCGGTTTGTACCCATATCCGCAGCAGGTCTCTAAGGTGAAGAGCCTCTAGTCGATAGACTAATGTAGGTAAGGGAAGTCGGCAAATTGGATCCGTAACTTCGGAATAAGGATTGGCTCTGAGGATCGAAGCGTGTCGGGCTTGGTCGGGAAGCGGGTTTGGCTGACGTGCCGGGCCTGGGCGAGGTGATGGTAATAACCGGATCCAAGCTCGGTCCCGTGCCTTGGCCTCCCGCGGATCTTCCTTGCTGCGAGGCTTCAGCGGCGGTACGCCGTTGCCATCGTCCTCTTCGGCCGCCATTCAACGGTCAGCTCAGAACTGGCACGGACTGGGGGAATCCGACTGTCTAATTAAAACAAAGCATTGCGATGGCCCTAGCGGGTGTTGACGCAATGTGATTTCTGCCCAGTGCTCTGAATGTCAACGTGAAGAAATTCAAGCAAGCGCGGGGACACGGCGGGAGTCACTATGACTCTCTTAAGGAAAGTATATGGCCAGCCGCGATACCCGACGTGTCTGACGTGCACGCCTCCGCTGAATCGTCTTGCCGTTGCAGCCAGGCGGTGTGCTGGGAACAAACCAGCAACCACTACAAAATGTGGACACGCTAAGCGGGGTGGTGCTGAACTCTCCGGCTTCAAGCTCGGGACGACGGCTGAGCCTGTGCGAAAGAGTGGTCCAAGCCCGAGGAAAGCGGACGTACTGTCTGTCTTGCGCTCGGGCTTTCCTCGTAAGTGACCCTAGAACACAGACTCATGATCTAGAACCGATTGTCGATCACAGCAAGCGCAAACGGTAGGAGGTACAGGTCCCTTTTCGTGGTGCATGTGTGCCGCTCCAGCGATAAAATGCGCGCTGTTTGTGGTGCCTGGCAAGCACCATAACGCCAGCAAATGTACCGGACCCAGGCACATTCCCCTGTGAAGTGACCAGGGGGCCTCAAAACCAGAGTGGGCACCTTTCCTTTGAAGTAACGGCGGTTTGAGAGACACTCAGTGCGCTCGGCAAGGACCGCCGTTAGTGTCCCGGTTTAGATGCTGCCGCAAAAGCTCCTGGTGACCAGGGGGAACCTCGGCATCAGTATCTATCCGAGCTCCATAAATCGTTCCATCCTAGACGATGCCTCGGAGACGGCTGACACACCTAACGCCGCTCGGGATGTGTCAGTCGTAGCAGAGTTAATTGCCAAAAGTGCGAACGTAGCGGCGGGGAGTGATGCTGCCCTAAGTGATTAACCAGGCCCGTCCGACAGGCCACCTGGTCGTCCCCTTGTAGCTGGCCGAAGCGCGAGGGCAGACGACCCTAATCTTATCCGTGCCACAGAGCGCTTCGTTCTGATTGGGGCGCTGCGTAAAGTACAGCGTTGCCCAAAATGCTTGCAGCACGGTCAGAACATCACCTGTACAGAGAGCAAGCAGCTGGACAAGCATATCAGAGAGGAGCATCCCACGGTCTACACTTTCTGGCAATGCGATGTCTGCAAACGAACTTTCGACTAGGTTCATGGGTGACGCATACACATAACGAAATGTGTGCCTCAACTAGTAAACGAAGCGCCAAAACCGTATCCTTGCGCCCTCTGCGACCTGACTTTCGAGACTCAGAGGGGTCCGTCTACACACGAGAGACATGTGCACCCCGCCTTGAGGAACGAAAAGCGAGTCGCAATCGCGGAGAAACCGGCGGCTCCAAGCGGCCGAAAGGCCACAGTCTGGTCGGATGAGGAACTCGAACTCCTTGCTACACCAGAGCTGCGTTTTGGCGCCGAGCGCCTCATAAACGTAAAGCTCAGCGACTTCCCCGACCGATCGTACAAACAGATATCTGATGCACGCCGGCGTATCCGCGACCAAAAAGAACGTACAGCGCGAGCCAGGGCAAAGCCAACTTATGAGGAGGAGGACCAGGACCACAATCCTGTTCTACCGAACCTGGGGAAAGCTGAAGACACTGCCGCTTTACTGGCCGTCCATGTAACGAGTGAGCCTCTGGTGCCGGATCACCCTATAGGCCCAGAGGATGCACCACTCATCAGAGAGGCCCGCAGGGATTACGGTGAGGCAGGCGAATGGTCCGAGTGGACCAGCTCCTTGCTGCGGCTTCTCGACGCTAACGACTTTTCGGAGAAAAGCTTCAAGGCCCTGTATGATGGGCTAGTACACCGGATTAAGCCTAGCTCGAGAGCACCGAGAGGGCCGCGCTTGATGCGAGTCACCGTCGGGCGAGGCAGAAGCTACCCAACAAAACCGTTCGAAAGAAGTTCGCCTACGCCAGATGCCAGGACTTGTATAATAACAATCCGAAGCGTCTCGCAGAGGCAGTAGTGTCTGGCGATTCCTTTGTTCTGGAGCCTAGCCAAAGCTCACCTATGGGGCCGACGCGACAGCTCTACGAGCAGCTCTGGGGCGAACCGGGACCGGACATAACTCAAACCTCTGGGGTAAAAGAGTTTGTGCCAATCGAACGCCTCCTGATCCCGGTGACCGCCTCGGAAGTAGAGAGGAAACTCTCCAAGACCAGTTCTGGGTCGGCTGCTGGACCTGACGGAGTGACGCGGGCGGACCTCCAAACCAAGCAAGCGTGCGTTGCCCTCTCTGGGATTTTAAATGTTCTGTTCCATGCCCGACACTACCCTAAGGCATGGAGAACAAACAGAACTACGCTTATCCCGAAAGCCGGCAAAGACGCCTCAGACGTTGAGAACTGGAGGCCAATCACCATCAGCTCGATAATTAGCAGGGTGTTTTCATCCTTGCTCGATCGAAGACTGAGAGGCGTCTTGACGCTGGACTGCCGACAGAAGGGATTTACGGAAGGGAATAGCTGCCATGCGAACATTGAATTGTTGCAGGCGGCCTGATTGAACACAAGAGTAGAGGGCGGCGAGATATCCATTTTGGACATCGAAAAAGCCTTCGACACTGTCCCTCACTCCTCCATCGCGCGAAGCCTGGAGAGAAAGAGTATCCCACCGTCGATTGCCGCCTATGTGGCCGATATGTACAGGGGCTGCGGCACGACCATCAAGTCGCAGGATGACAAGGTACAAATCGAACTGCTGAGAGGAGTAAAGCAGGGCGACCCGCTGTCTTCTCTCATTTTCAACCTCGTCATCGAACCCCTGCTTCAACGCCTGCAGAGCGAGACGTTGGGTATATCCGTGAACAATCAAAACCTGTCGGTGCTGGCGTTCGCGGATGATCTTGTCCTCCTGTCAAGCTACGCAAAAGCATGACACCGGCAGATCAAGACGGTAAGTGAGTACATGGAGAGACTCGGCATGCAGCTCTTTGTCGAGAAGTGTGCTTGCTTTGAGTATGTCCCAGGTGGCAAGACCTGGTTTCTCAGGGACCCGCACATTACGGTTCATAATCGAGCAGTTCCGTATGCGCCACCCGAGGACGCCCTAAGATATCTGGGGGTAAAAGTCTCGCCCTGGAGGGGGATACTCAACGCGTTTGAAATTAGGCCCCGGAGGAGGCGATCGGGAGAATCCGAGCGCTTCCTCTCAAGCCACTGCAGAAGATTGATCTTCTGCAAACATATATTCTGCCTAGGTTTACCTACGGCTTGATAAGCAGTCCTCCCCCTAGGGCCGCTCTTAAACGAATCGATCGGTTGATTCGTACCACTACTCAGGAGATCCTGCACCTTACGCCCTCGACCAGTGGAAAGTTTCTTTACACTCTGAGGCGCGAGGGGGGCTTGGGTCTTTCCGAGCTGGGAAAGATAGTATACATAGCAGCCCTGCGCAATGCCATCAAGGCGCGGGACTCCGTAGACCCGATCGTGAGTGGAGCCCTCGGATCGGAGGACGCGCAAAGGTGGCTTGAGACATACGCCAAGGCACTGAGACTCTCCTGGCTATTATCTCTGCAAGAGCTTGATCTATGCAAGACCAAGCTCAAGCAGAGCTATCGTCAGAGCTGGGCCAAACAGGTCTGGCAGGGACAGGGAGTCGATGACGTTGCAGCCCAGCCAATTGCAAACCAATGGCTGAGGCAAAGCGGCCTCATGAAACCGTCCAGGGTGATTGATGGCATCAATTTGCGAACCAACACGGTTTCTACGAGAGCCTTCATGAAGCTGATGGACGGCAGAGTGAACGCCGCTTGTAGGCTATGCCAGGGGCCTGATGAAACTCCGGCCACATTCTTGGCCAGTGCGTCCACACTAAGGCTGAAAGTATGGTACGCCACGATGAGATAAAAGATCTTCTGCGTGCTCGGTTAGCCGTTAGGTGTGCGGTGATGGACGAGCCGCAAGTGGTTGTCCAGGGGAGTAGGCTCAAACCCGACCTCGTCGTTCATTCGAATGACGAAGGGGTTTTCGTTTTTCGTGCTCGACGTAACCGTCCGGTACGAGAACAGAGACTCCCTTGCCAGGGCAGCCACAGAGAAGATCGAGAAGTACGCTCCATTATTGGATGTACTCAAGCGCCAACTCAATGCCCGCAAGGCAAGAGTTATTCCCATCGTGGTAGGCTCCAGAGGCGCGTTACACGTCAGCACGGTCCGGATAAAACGGCTCGGGTCCGAGTTGCCTGTAATCGTAGCTTCGACCCACAGCCCCGTCTGTCAATTGATACGTATGGGTGGCGAGCAAGTAGAGGCCACCGCATGACCTACCCATACGTCACTCGAACAGATGGGTGCGAGTCGTACGGACGCGGGGCTTCTTGGAAGACAAAATGTCTCAGAGGCTTCAATGAGCCACGGCGGCGGAGCCGGTGCTAAAACCTAACGACCAGCACAAATGGCGAGTCACTGAGCACCGGAGCGGACACCTCCAAGTGCCGCTTTCCCAACAAGCATACATTGGGACTCCGCTTATCTAATTTTTCCAAGGCCGGTAGGCACCTTGGCAGTGGTTTTCACTCTGCTATAGAGTCGCAATATCACTTTTAATTTTTTACTGGGAGATGATGTCTTGGAACATCTCCCTTCGATTTTATACCTATTCATTCATTCATTTTCATTCCATATGCGCTGGCATATTAATATGCTGGGCGCTTTCGCGAGAAAGATGTCCCACCAGGCTTATACCGTTCTTACGTAGAGTAAGGAAGCAAGGTTGGCGAGACAACGCCATTCCAAGACCAAAACCTGTTGAGCTATTTTTGTATATATTTTATTTTGTTAACTTCTATTGTTAAGTTTACCCGGGGAACTTGCACCCCGGGGAAGTCCGCCGGTTGTTCACGCCACTGAGCGCAGGGTATAGCCAAATGCCTCGTCATCTAATTAGTGACGCGCATGAATGGATTAACGAGATTCCCACTGTCCCTATCTACTATCTAGCAAAACCACTGCCAAGGGAACCGGCCTGGAAAAATCAGCGGGGAAAGGAGACCCTGTTAAACTTGAGTCTAGTCTGGCACTGTAAGGAGACATGAGAGGTGTAGCATAAGTGGGAGGTGGCAACATCGCCGGTGAAATACCACTACTTTCATCGTTTCTTCTCTTACTCGGTTAGGCGGAGCGCGTGCGTCCAGGACTTTCGTCCCGGCTGTCACGGTATTCTAGAGCCAAGCGTGTAAGTGTGGCGTGAGGCTTTGGCCGATCGTCGATCATACTCCCGCGTGATCCGATTCGAGGACACTGCCAGGCGGGGAGTCTGACTGGGGCGGTACATCTGTCAAAGAATAACGCAGGTGTTCTCAGGCCAGCTCACCGAGGACAGAAACCTCGCGTAGAGCGAAAGGGCAAAAGCTGGCGTGATCTCGATGTTCAGTACGCATAGAGACTGCGAAAGCACGGCCTATCGATCCTTTTGGCCTAAAGAGTTTTCAGCAAGAGGTGTCAGAAAAGTTACCACAGGGATAACTGACTTGTGGCGGCCGAGCGTTCATAGCGACGTCGCTTTTTGATCCTTCGATGTCGGCTCTTCCTATCATTGCGAAGCAAAATTCGCCAAGCGTTGGATTGTTCACCCACCATTAAGGAACGTGAGCTGGGCTTAGACTGTCGTGAGCCAGGTTAGTTTTACCCTACTGATGACTCGTCGTTGCGATGGTAATCCTGCTCAGTACGAAAGGATCCGCAGGTTCGGACATTTGGTTCATGCACTCGGTCGAGCGGCCAGTGGTGTGAAGCTCCCATCCGTGGGATTATGCCTGAACGCCTCTGAGGCCGTATCCTCTCTAGTCAAAGGAGGCAACGATATTTCTAGGAGTCTCGTGGGTCGAAAGTCTCAAAACAATGTGACTTTACTAGGTGGCCGGTCCACGGACCGGTCGTCGCACGAGCCCTGTTTGCCGGGCGGGGTCTTTGGCCTTCGTCTGGATCTTCCCGCTCATCGGTTTGGCCTCGAGCGGTCGATCATGGGTCATCCAGTTCGATGTCGAGACTCGGAATCGTCTTTAGACGACTGAGGTACCTGGCGGGGTGTTGTACTTGGTAGAGCAGTTACCACGCTGCGATCTGTTGAGACTCAGCCCTTGGCTTGGGGATTCGTCTTGTCGGTTAGACGAGGCCCCAATGTGTTTGTGTTTGCAGAGCTGGCTCGACGCCGGTCACGCGACGCGTCGCTCGTCCCATGTCGGACGAGTCGCGGGCGGACCGGCGCGGCCGTACTCTGCTCGCCGAGCGTGTGCGATGGCAATGCGAGTGCGGGGACTTAAAAAAGAAATTTTTTTTTTCGTACCCGTTGCCACTCGAGATATACGCAGCTCGGATCGCCGGTCAGCGAACACAAGGCCGACAAGCGCGACCGGAGGGACCGGTGGACCCCCTCGGTACGTCGCGGGATTCGCCGCCGGTATTATAGGCCGTAATTATTCTTTTGATGATACGTCGACCGTCGGCCGTCGTCTTCGATCCCCAAGGGACTTGGGAATTTTTTTTGCCCCAGGCGACAAAAAGGCAATGCGCCGCGTCCCGTGATAGTCGGCGCTGGACCCGCGAACCGACCGTGGCACGGCGGGACTTATGAAAATTTTTGTCCGGGTGGACCGAAAGGCGATGTGGGGCGTCCCGAAGTCGATACGGGTCTACCGGACATGTAACAATTTCGGTCCGAGTCGAGCGAAAGGCGATGCGCGGCGTCCCGAAGTCGATCCGGGCCAACCGGACTTGTGAAAATTTCGGCCCGAGTCGAGAGGAAGGCGATGCGCGGCGTACCGGAGTCGATCCGGGCCGACGGGATTTGTAAAAATTCCGGTCCGAGTCGAGCGAAAGGCGATGCGCCGCATCCCGGGGCCGATGGGACGACGGCGGACGGACGGACCCCCGATGCGGCGCGACGGGACACTTGTGAAAATTTCGGTCCGAGTCGATCGAGAGGCGATGCGGGGCGTCCCGAAGTCAATACGGGGCGACCGGACTTGTAAGAATTTCGGCCCGAGTCGACCGAGAGGCGATGCGCGGCGTCCCGAAGTCGATACGGGCCGACGAGACTTGTAAAAATTCCGGTCCGAGTCGAGCGAAAGGCGATGCGCCGCGTCCCGGGGCCGATGGGACGACGGCGGACGGACGAACCCCCGATGCGGCGCGACCGGACTTGTAAAAATTTCGGTCCGCGTCGACCGAGAGGCGATGCGCGACGTCCCGAAGTCGATACGGGCCGACCGGACTTGTAAAAATTTCGGTCCGAGTCGAGCGAAAGGCGATGCGCGGCGTCCCGGAGTCGATCCGGGCCGACGGGACTTGTAAAAATTCCGGTCTGAGATGAGCGAAAGGCGATGCGCGGCGTCTTGGAGTCTATACGGGCCGACGGGACTTGTAAAAATTTCGGTCCGAGTCGACCGAAAGGCGATGCGCGGCGTCCCGGAGTCGACCCGGGCCGACGGGACTTGTAAAAAATTCGGTCCGAGTCGACCGAAAGGCGATGCGCGGCGTCCCGGAGTCGACCCGGGCCGACGGGACTTGTAAAAAATTCGGTCCGAGTCGACCGAAAGGCGATACGCGGCGTCTTGGAGTCTATACGGGCCGACGGGACTCGACGAAGTTTCGTTCCGAGTCGACCGAAAGGCGATGCGCGGCGTCCCGGAGTCGATCCGGGCCGACGGGACTCGACGAAGTTTCGTTCCGAGTCGACCGAAAGGCGATGCGCGGCGTCCCGGAGTCGATCCGGGCCGACGGGACTTGTGAAAATTTCGGTCCGAGACGAGCGAAAGGCGATGCGCGGCGTCCCGGAGTCTATACGGGCCGACGGGACTCGACGAAGTTTCGTTCCGAGTCGACCGAAAGGCGATGCGCGGCGTCCCGGAGTCTTTACGGGCCGACGGGACTCGACGAAGTTTCGTTCCGAGTCGACCGAAAGGCGATGCGCGGCGTCCCGGAGTCGACCCGGGCCGACGGGACTTGTGAAAATTTCGTTCCGAGTCGACCGAAAGGCGATGCGCGGCGTCCCGGAGTCGATCCGGGCCGGGAGCCTGTCGGAACATCGTCAAATGAGCCTCGGTTAATTTCGACAAAGTTCCCGGAGTTCAAAATTTTTTCGATAGCCCGCGGAGGTTTCGCCCCGTAAGCCGACCGTGCTACCACCGTACCGGCGCCGACGTCCTAGCGGCCAGGCTCCTACTAGTAAGAGGAGCGAGTCGGTCGGGCCGGTCTCCCGTCGTCCGCCTGCTACGCCGTACCGGTACGTGCTCGAGCACGATACGTACGTCGGCGTAGATCAGGAGCGGGCGTTCGCGGACCGTTCCGTGCCTCGTACCAAAGAAACTACGCGACTCGCGTTGTTTCATCTATCGTCACTGCATTACCGCGGGTCGGTGTCTCAGACCGAATGGCCCTTGACGCGGTACCAAGAAGTTCGGCTCTCCGTGAAACACGGAAGGCTGAACGCTCCAACGCACGCGTCAACTCGCTTCTTTCCGAGCGTACACTCGAAGACCAGAGACGTTATAACAACGTATCCCAGACGCTTTCAATCTAGCCGACGGGTACGGGAGATCGTTCGAACGCTTATAAGCCGAGTGTCGAGGTGGCGGCACACGGAACCGGGGCTGCCTGCGTGCAGTCCCGAAACACACAGTAGACGCGCGGCCGACCGGGCTACGAGACCCGGTCGGCGATGGGTGGCGCACGTCCGAGCCGAGATTTTGTATCGAAGCTCCCTGGTTGATCCTGCCAGTAGTCATATGCTTGTCTCAAAGATTCAGCCAAGCATGTCTCAGTGCAAGCCAAATTGACGTGAAACCGCAAATGTCTTATTTGATCAGTTATGGTTTGTTGGATCGTACATACATTTACTTGGATAACTGTAGCGATTCTAGAGCTAACACACGCAAACAGAGTTCCGACCAGAGATGGAAGGAATGTTTTTGTTAGATTAAAATCAATCGGCAGCGGGTACGTCCCGTCCGCCGTTTACCTTGATGATTCTAAATAACTTTGGGCTGATCGCACGGTCTCGTACCGGCGACGCTTCTTCCAAATGTCTGCCCTATCAACTGTCGATGGTAGGCTCTGCGCCTACCATAGTTGTATCGGGTAACGAGGAGTCAGGGTTTGATTTCGGAGATGAAAGCCTGAGAAACGGCCACGAGATCCAAGAATGGCAGCAGGCGCGCAAATCTTCCAAACCCGACTCCGCGAGGAGGTGACGGAAAATAACGATACGTGCTCATCCGAGGCGTCGCAATCGGAATGAGTACACTTCGAATCCTTTCACCAGGATCCACTAGAGGGCAAGTCTGGTGCCAGCAGCCGCGGTGATTTCACCTCCAATAGCGTATACTGAAGCTGTTGCGGTTGAAAAGCTCGTAGGTGAATCTTTGTCCCACGCTGTCGGTTTACCACTCGCGATATCGAACTGGCATGATTGTAGGACAAACAACCACTGGGCTTAGCCCTCCGTGGCGGCTCAACTAATATTCTATCGCCGTACTCTTTACTGAGTATCGGGGTGGGTAGCTACGTTCACTCTCAACAAATCAGAGCGCTTAAAGCAGGCTATTTTCGCGTAAATACTGTATGCATAGAATAATGGAATAGGGCCGTGTTGCTATTTTATTGGTTTTTGGAACCCCGAGGTTGTGATTGATAGGAACAGATAGCGGCATTTATATTGCGACGTCAGAGTCGAAATTCATGGATCGTCACATGACGGACAGAAGCCAAAGCATTCGCCAAAGATGTTTTTTTTAAGTCAAGAACAAGAGTTAGATTTCCAAAGGCGATCAGATACCTTCCTAGTCCTAACCATGGACGATGCCAGCTGATGATCTGCCGAAGTTTCTTCGATGACTCAGCGAGCAGTTTTAGGGAAACCAGAGCCTTTGGGATTCCGGGGGAAGTATGGTTGCAAAGCAGAAACTTAGAGGAATTGACGGAAGTGCACCACCAGGAGTGAAGCCTGCGGCTTAATTTGACTCAGCATGGGAAACCTCACCAGGTCCGGACACCGGAAATATCGACAGATTAAGAGCTCTCTTTTGATTCGGTGGGTGATGGTGCATGGCCGTTCTTAGCTGGTGGATTGATTTGTCTGGATGATTTTGACAACTGACGAGACTCTAGCCTGCTGAACAGGCGTAATTTCCGGTATATCCAAGGCCCCCGACCTCGATTAAGCGGTTTCGACTACCTGCGTACAAATGAATCTTCTTAAAGAGACTGGCGGCTTCTACCGCACGAGATTGCGCAATAACAGATCTGTGATGCCCTAAGATGTTCTGGGACGCACGTGCACTACACTGAAGGAATCAGCATGTCTTCCCTGGCTGCAAGGCCCGGGTATCCCGCTGAACCTCCTTCTTGCTAGGGATTCGGGCTTGCAATGATTTCCCAGGAACAAGGAATTCCCAGTAAGCGCGAGTCAGTAACTCACGTTTATTGGGTCCCTGTCCTCTGTACACACTTTCCGTCGCTACTACCGATCATAAGATTTAAGGAGGTCTTCGAACCGGTACGCGGCAATGTCTCGGCATTGCCAATGTTGCCGGGAAAATGTCCAAACTTCATCATTTAGAGAAGGTGAAAGTCGTAACAAGGTTTCCGTGGTGAACCTGCGAACGGATCATTAAGGCATAACTACAGACCGAACGGTTTCAAAAGTTAATCCACTTGCTGTATTTTTCAATAATTGCGATGCAAAAATAAAATCAGTCGTAGGGTCTCAATTGATTCAATCTTATGTATTGATGCATATATGTTTATTATAAATGACTGATATGCTATTCAAGGACGGGAAAAGTAATGTTCGGCATACGCGATTTCCCGAATCTAGCGTCAACTTTTGGTCCAGTACAGTTCACTTACACTTGCCCATGACTACATCGATAGGCGCACACAATGAACAACGCGCGTAGACCGATCGTGGCAACACCGCAGCGTCGGCCGCCACGGACTCGCTCGTACCGTGTGTATACCAGAGACCGTTGTGCGTACTGTGATTTTTCTACGAAACAAGTGTGGTTATGTTAGAAGTGAATACAGAAAATTTGATACGGTATAAAGGGAAACGGAAAAAAAAGACAGTGGTTGCTAGTAGATTGAAGCTCATTGAGCGGAATAAAGAAAAGCCAGATGTGGCACGTGTCGAAAAGCCAACGACCATCCTCCGTGGCATGCGATTGATCGATCCTAATGAAGTCAACAAAAACATGATATGCAGCTATTGTGAAAAACAATTGGCATTAAATCATATCGTGGAAGAAAAAACAACGGGCTTCCACTACATTTGGACTATGAAATGTGATACTTGCTCCACGCTAACGAAATGCCACTCAAGCAAGTCACACTTTAACGACGGTCATCGTTATTAGAACGCCAACACTGCAGCTGTACTTGGTATGTTATTATGCAACTATTAGGTGCTCTTCGATATTTTCTCCTCATAACTAATCGATTATGCATACATAAAGTCAATGTCTTCAATTTTGTCATTGGAAATGAGAGTCTAATCTCAAAACCTAACCTCAAACTGCGAATTCATAGGTGCCGTTCACTCCGGAGCAGGATGCAATGCACCAAGGAAAATTGCAATGTGCATAGATATGCCGTTCTTGAGTCAGGAAACATACAAGCGCTATGAACGTGAAATCGGTCCACTTATCGAAGAAGCTGCCAAGGACAGTTGCCAAGGTGCAGCAGCGGAGGAACAAAATTTAGTCATAGAGCATATCGATACGCTGCGTGATAAATTGTAAGCTTTCTGTCATTGTGACAGAACATTTCATTCTCTTGAATGACATAACTAAGATTTTCTTCATGAAAAGGATATTGGTGAAATTATTGCACAACAAACAAGGATACTGCAGTATTATCATAAAATAATAGTTCCGTATGAAATTTCCGTGTTATCGTACCTGAATTCGTACTATTCATGGCAAGAATCTATTGATAATTTTTCTTACTCAATTGTATGTAAGTCAACAGGTTTGGCATTAAATTCATAAGTGGTTGTAAGCACCTCGCAGCATGAATTGTACATACAAATATACTGTTAGATTTCAATGATTGATTCCAAACCATGGTGAAGTTTGCACCGTTGGAATGCAACGGAATTCTGTTTTTTCTTGAGCCGAGCTCGAGATTTTCACTCAATATTTGGCCAGGACAATAAAACGATTTGTTTTCAAGATCCAAAGACAAATCGGTACGAGAATTTTCGTGGTTTTTGAAATTGAACGAACGATTTAAAAAAAAACTTATTTTCCGTTGGACCTCAACTTTTTAAGCTTCAGAGTCGTAATTCCAACAATATCGTATTCGTGAATGAATACATTAGTTTAGTGATTTGAAACAGAGATCTGTATGAAAAAAATTTTATTCACACACCAAACGTTATAATAGACAAATGAAAATAATATCGAACCATTATATGAATAAAAAAAATATACACCGATTACACCAAACCTCGAACCCCTCAATCTCTAATATAGTATGCAATGTACAAGACCAATACAGAAATGAACAAACATAACACAAACAGAATAAGAAAACTCGAAAAGTGGAAAATGCATTGTGATTGGTTTTTATTGTTATTCAAAATTTTTAGGCCTCTGGATATATCGGACGAAATTTACCCCCTCGCAGACTTCATGCGGCCTAGGACCGACGATACCGATAGACTAGATTTTGATAACGCCCTGAGTCATGTCATAAATATAATTGTATCGTATGACATGGGATGGAGTAAGCGTGGCAACGGACGCAGCTACGATAGTCTGAACGGGTACGGCGCAATAATCGGGCTCCTCAGCAATAAAATATAAGATTTCGCAACGTGCAATCGTAAATGCAAAAAATGCGATCTAGGATATCCAAAAGAAGATCATGACTGTCGGCAAAATTATGATGGCAGCGCCAAGGCCATGGAAGCGTCTGTTGGAGCTCAATTAGTCAATCGCAGCAGTATTCTCAAGGAGCACGGAAAAAAAAATTCAGCTCGTGGAACTAAATATTAGATAGTTACTTGTAAACAGTTCGTCGAACTAAACGTTCTGTTATTGGAAGAGCACTGCATGGTTCGTATAACTGACTGTTAGTCAGCTGTCATAGCTGTACGTTGTTCAGCTCTCTCAGCTAAACAGCTTCGTTCGAAGAGCTAGACCAGAATTTTTCGGCTCCGCTCACAGCGCTTATTATTAAATAGTACAATTATATTGCTATTAGTATTATTTTTCATCATTATTATCATTATTTATTCAGTGTCATTTACATATTTGAATGGACTATTTAAACAATTATCTATCAACTGTATTTAAATCATACTCATGAAATTTGAAGGTTATGAAATATGTCAACGCACCAGAGCACAGCGCAACTTACAGCTCTTAGAGCAAAACCATTCAGCTGTGAGAGCTGAACAACTTGCAGCTATCAGAGCTGACTAATATATAGTTGCTGTAACTACAAGATAGACCGTAGAGTGTGTATAGTTACTGGAGCTGTAGAATACAGCTCGCCGAACAGAATTTTTTTTTCCGTGAGACAGGGCTCGACATTCGAGTTGTCATCGGGGATGAAGACTGTTCAATGATAGCAGCAATACGCCGAGAGAGATCTCAGCACATTTTCAAGCTGGCCGATTCCAATCATCTGACGACAAATTTCTCTAACGAGTTATATGCACTGCGTTCTCGTTTCTCTGAACTCGGAGGAAAAAATGTCATTAAGCATATGAAAACTTGTTTTGCGTATTGTTCCGCGCAGAACGAAGGAAACACCGCCGATCTTGCAGCTGCATTGCATAAATTGCCTGATCATTTTTTGGTAACCACGAAAATTGTGGAATATGGTGCGCACGTAGTTCCGAAAAAAATGGCCAACATCGAGTGCAATTGAAAAATAGTCAATTATATGAGCAATTGATGAAACTGCTGAAGAAATATGCAGATAATGCTTCGAAATTTGCAGTACGCGCGTCCAGCCAAACTAACGAGAGTGTGAACTCAATGATGGCTCGAAAAGCACGTAAGTGCGACTGTTTTTCTTTGAGCGAATCGTGCGATTATCGCTATGCAGCTTGTGTTTGTTCTCTGAATAAAGGTGAAAAATATGTGTGTGATGTGAGAAAAAAGGCACAAATGACACAGGGTGTCTTCACATCAGAATTGGCGAAAAGAAGCGATGCAATACGAAAAGCTAGATCAACCCGAGAGAAATTGCCGAGAGAAATTGCTGCAAAAGCTAGACGGAAGCAATTGCGCGTAGACAGGTAAAATTCACGAAAAAAACGTGAAACAGCAGAAGGAGTGCAATATCAGTCAGGTTGTGGTTTAGAGTTTGACACAGACATCGCTTGTACAAATTACTCTGATCCGTCCGAAAACAAACTTTTAAAATTAATTCCCGACAACTACGAAGTAATATATTTTGACCTCGAAACTTCTGGATTGTCTCACTCTTCAGACATACTGCAAATTGCAGCTAAGTCTCGGAGTTTCAGATTTTGCTCATATGTGAATCCAACGCAAGTAGTAGACGCGAGAGCATCTGCAATTACTGGGTTGAACAATGTGGCAGGAGAATCGCATTTACATGGTAAAAGAGTTGATTCGATCCCCATTAAAGATGCGCTGGTTGCTTTTCATGAATTCTTCAAACTATTTAAAAAACCTTTTCTACTTGTTGCTCACAATGCCACATTTTATGCAACATGTTTAGTCCTTGCTGTCAACGATCATTCGATAACTGACGACTTCCAATCAGTTGTCGTTGGCTTTTCAGATACGTTGCCATTATTGGAAAAAATTTATCCCGAGCGAAAGGGACCAGGAATGTTCAAGCTAGAGAAATTAGCTGAAGATATTCTAAATTTAAAGACCAACACACGTTTTCACGATGCGTTATATGACGTAGAAATACTGGAACAACTCAGCGTTGTTGCTATTGACATTGCCAGTTTCTTTACAACATGCAAACGATTTATTGAAAGATTAAATGATTGCATGCATAACATAAAAGTTGCGATGGCATTGCCTTATTTGGAGCCGTTAAAAATGTTATATCGGCAGGAACGCTCAAAAAAATGGCCAGCGCTGGTATTACGTACGACAGACTAAAAGAAGCTCAAAAAACTAGTGGGAAAAATGGAGTCGTTAATTT
Source organism: Neodiprion fabricii (assembly GCF_021155785.1). Taxonomy (NCBI): domain Eukaryota; kingdom Metazoa; phylum Arthropoda; class Insecta; order Hymenoptera; family Diprionidae; genus Neodiprion; species Neodiprion fabricii. Next base: position 10,507,449 of record NC_060242.1, on the reverse strand, counting down.
ATTATCAGAACGAATAATCAATAAGAAGCCCCTAGTCACCGATAGTAAAGGAATATTACTGGCTCTCACTGATTTTCTTGCAAAGAACGTTAGTTAGCGTAATTTGATTTACGCGAACGAGTGGTAAGCTGTAATATGCTTGTGATAGTTTGTTACATTTGTAAGACGAAAGATCTATGCCGTTATAAAGATTTTCTTCAGTTTTGGATTTGTTATTCAGTGCATAATTCACTTTTCTACTATACGTTGAATATAAATCTGTGTAACAAAACATGATGTCAAATAAAAATGACTGAGAATAAAAGCATGTCATTAATTATTTTTCTTAGTGAAAAATTGTCCGTTTTCATGTATATTTTCACCGAATCTAATTAGTGAATATATATAGTAGGGTACAAATAAATACATTGGGGATAGCAGTGGGCAAGGTCTCAGAATAGATGTAGTAGTGTACATGTATACACACCGCGCGCAGTCGCAGAGTGGATACGAAAGTGTACACGTATATACACCCGATACAGTTTCACTGCAACGTTGCCGCGACGCTCCCCTTTCGACCGTCGTGCCACAAATTTCGTGATAAATGTTAAACTTTGTGTGCGTTTATCAAAAAGTCCTATGAGTGAGAAAGTTTGAATCCAAGACAAAAAAAATTCTAATTTTTTGCTCTGTCAAATGTTAGTTTTTCATCAGATTAGCGCCGCTCAGTTGGTTGTGACAACAAAAAACGTGTGCGTTTTATTGGCCTGGCATGGGGAAGACGTGTTACCAGTACTGACTTTAACCGTGATTTTCTCGTTAATCTATGAGACAATCGTGTTGAAAATTTGTTGAGATATTAACCACTACTCGAATTAAAAGTAGGAGAAATTTTAGCTCGCTTACGCGGGATCAAGTTTACCGTAGCAATACCTCGAAGGAATGCTCTCTCTAATCATCGGAGACCCAAGACTTATAAATCTACACTCGACAGCTTTGAAGGAGCCTGTTTCCGTTGACGTTGGTTCGATCCTGTCTCTAACGGGACTGACTTCGCTCGCTCGTCCCGCACCGCCTGGAGCGTCGAGCAGCGAGCGAGGTTTTTGCTGAATTTACAATTCTGAAACACAGGCTTGCCTCGTGACGTTCATTCCTGAAGCGCGTGATCCCGCGCTCGCCTCATTCCGGTGTCGATTACACCCGGGATCTGGCGGGTGCGGAGATGCCGACGTTGCTGACGGTCAATTACGCCATTGCGCTTTGGTCGTGCCATGAAACGTTTTGTAGAATGAATATATTATATGAATTTAGAGCTACACTTCCTCGTCTCTTCTAAAAGCGGTATTAATCATTATTGACATTGGTATACATACGTGCGGCGTTCGTGATACAAATACCCTTGGAAAATCTCGTTTAACTGCGATCATCGCGGCTACTTTGTTTGGATCCTGCCCCCCTTTTCGCGATCTTCGGTTACATGGTGAAACGTCAGCGGCCACATTTCCAAATCCGACATCCAGTTTCGGCCAATAAGCGGCGGACCTTCGTGTCGCACGACATAACATATTTGATTCAATTTCACGCTCTTTCGCTCAATTGTTACATCGATATATCCAACCGCCGCCATCGGTTTTTTATCATCTTCGCGAAATTCTCTTTCGGCAGTATTTAACCTAACGCTAGAAATTTTTTCTTTGTATATTCTGACTGAGATCGCGAAGATCGGTGCACTCGGATCAACTTCCATTTTCAACAATTCTTCATTTACTTCAATCGTTTCTATATGCGGTGCGGTCCTATTTCGTTCGTTGTTGCTTCCTCTTTCATCATGTACATGTATATACCCATACCATCCTCGACCTCGGGACAATGATCGCTCGTGAAACGCTGTTCTTCGTTTGACATTTCGTCCGCAGTCATCTGTTCGCTGTCTATAAAGTTTTGGTTTGCCGCAGGTGGTCGATATCTGTTTCTCGCACACGTCTTGTGAATATAACCTTGTCTACCACACTCGCTAAAATATTTATTTCGTAGGCTACACTGGTAACTTCGGTGTCTCTTTCTCCCACGATAGTAACACTCTTCGCTTGCTGGGTTCGACGCTGCTTGCGCGTTGCTGCTCGGTGCCCGCTGTTGGAGATTTCCTCTTCCCCTCGTCGTTCCTCGTCCTTGGCCGAAACCGCTTGCTCCACATTCACGATGCCACGGTGTGTTGTAGCCTCTCTGTTGTCGCCTCTTGTTGACATGCCATATAGCGTTCACACTTGGAGCCTCGGTCGCCTCTTGTTTTGAAGTTTGCGGTGATAACAATGACTCCGCTTTCGCGTCGGCCAGTTTGACGGTTTTTGCTAACTGGACCGACTGTTCCCACTCCAAATCTGGCGACTGTGATCATTTATAACGCACGGTTCTCAACCTCATTCCAGATATCAGTTGATCTTTTAATTGATTCTTTAACTCTACCGCTGAGAAATTACATTTTTGTACTAACATTTGAAGTGCTTTTACAAATTCATCGATAGACTCATCCTCCTTCTGCCTTCTTCCGCGGAACGTAAACCTTGCGAAATGTATGTTATCTTTGGGTGCGTACAACTCTTCCAATTTTGTCTTCAGGGTCTCGTAGAGCATCGTTAAAGGTTTCGCAGGGGTTACCGCTGCCTTGAGTACTCCGTAGACCTCCGCAGTAAATTGTGTTATCAGCAATACTGACGTTTTCACTTCGGTAACATCGTTTAAGATGATAAAAGCCTCCAATTGGTCCTCGAATGTTTTCCATTTTGCTCCCTTTTTGAATGGTTCTATAGTCTTGGCGTTGAATTGAGCCATCCTCGGTTCTTCTCGCACCACCTCGTCCGTCCTCGTTTTACTGGTCCTCTCCTTCCGCGACTACGCATTGCTTCCACTAAGAGTTTCCGCACAGAGTCTAATTTCGCTCCCGTTGGCAACTCGACCTCGAATCGTGAAAAAATCACCAATAGTTCGTCTTTGGAGTACGTTTGAATCTGGGCGGCTTGCCCCGATTTGAATTTTTTTTCCTTTCCAATCTCTTCCCACTCCGAGAGCTCTTTATCAGCGTTTATATCGTCTCCGAATCTTCTAACTCCCTCCACCATTCCTTCAATTTATTTAAATGTTTAATTTGTTTGAATCCCATTCTCGTCGCCACTGCTGAGAGCCCATTAATTGAGGGAACTGGCGAGGTAGCACTGAATACACGGAACACTTTGGAGGAGCCCACTGTTTATTTTCGCGTCGGCGGTACGAGCTCACAAGCCGGACTCCTCACCTCGACACCCGAATAACTCGGGTACCCTGTACCTTGCAGTGGGGATACTTTCAAGAATTGTTTTAAAAATATTGTCGCAAGAATTATAGAGTGACTTTTTGAGATGTAGTTTAGTCTGTTAAAGATATTTCAGAAATATTTTTATTGAATGTTTTATGAAACGTTTCAGATATATTTGAAAAAAAGATTGATGCAAGTTGAAAAGTCAACGTCAAGAACTTGCAAAAGATTTCTTGAAATGTTTCAAAAATATTTATAATTTTTCTTATAAAATTTGAAATGAAACATTTAAAAAAATGTTTTTAAAATAATCTAGCTAGGATTCTACACCAATGTTCAAAATCATGTGAGCTTCCTGAAAATTTCCAGAAAGGTTTCTCAAAATTAAGTTTGTTAAAACTTTCGAAATGACTTGAAGAAGTTACAGAATAAGTAAATAATTCATACAAAAATTTATTATACCTTGATAAACGCTTTCATTACAACAATATTGTATTTTCAAATTACCATTTCATATTCTTCTGATTTTCTTTTGAATGAACTTTCTAATCAATCTTGCACATAACTCAGGAACATTTGGTATTTATTACTAAAAATTTTCAAAATTTTTCGATCAGGTTTAAGTAATCCAATATTTGTACTTGTTAATTAAGTTATAGCATCATAAATAAACATTATTCTTTCGCATAACATTCGAAGAACTGTTAACTACGTTTTGAAAATAATCTATGAAGTAGTAAACGAAGAACATTTTTTGTCATTCTAACCTACAGACAGGTACGCGCTGAAAATCCTCAAGTAATTATCACAAACATTTTTATTTACGACTAATGATCAGGCTTGATTGTCAAGTTTATTTTCAGAATTAGTTATACTAAAATACCAAAATACCTAAGGACGATTTTTTCACGTTTTTCTTATAATTTACCATAGCTAACATTCTATTAACAGTGTCCACTGGGGTATAAAAAAATACCAATAAGATAATTCACGATGAAATGTAAGAAATTATTAATGATCGGCTCAATGCGCCAGTAGTATATGGTCCAAAAAATTGTAATTTTGTAAAAAAAAAAAATTATCGAAATCAGCTCGAAAATTACGCCACATCACTAGAGAACATACATAATTATAATAATTAATAATCTTTGCTCTCTTTTATTGAAACTAATTCTTACTTTAAATTCAAATTGAATTATCTGAATGTTGTACTGTAATAATGGAACAAACCTATTCATTATTATGGTGTAATGATAAACTATTAAAAATATGTGAATCAATATTTTGATCAGGCACTTTGGGTTGAATGGACGGCAATCAGTATACCGGGACAATCTCTAGAAACTATACAGTCAAAGCGCATGCCACTCCGAGTTTCAACCGTCAAATTCCATTTCTGGCGGCGACGTAGTTCATACAAATTTTTGAGGTTATAATCTTGAACAGTCGAGGTAGTGACTCGGAAAGTTGATTCTTCAAATAACGGTCGAAACCTGATGCTAATGCTCTTTGAAAATTGGTTTTATTCGACTGAAATGAGAAATCTGTTTGATTGCTGGGTGCTTAGAAGAAATGCAGTGGGTAGGTGGGAACACTTTATTTGATCGCCTTTATAATTTTTTACATTAGAAATAACAATGAAATTTTTTTCTTTCAACAGGTGATGCGGCCAAAATAATTACATCTCTAATATTCACTGTTATCTGCCTATTCAATTTATCACACGTACAAAGATCATAGCCACTTTCAAGCAACTAAGCAACTTTCTCACTCTCCTTTTATTACAGGCGGTAATATTGAATTTTGTCATTTTCGAAAATGAGACATTAAACCGAGAGTTCAAGAAATTTAAATGTCTCACTATCTGTAAAAGAACTGTGAATCTTTTTTTCTCGAAAATAGTTAAACAACCTTTACAATTAGACGATAGTCAATGTATTTTTTCCGATCAATAAATTATTGCTACTACTATTAAAAATTTCCCAATGATTATCAGAGCTCATTCCGCGAATTTTCAATGATGTTCGACTAAATAAATAAAGGGAACCTGATACTCAAATTGAAAATTCATGTAACATTATATTTATTAAAATGATTTCTGTATTCCATGTCAGTGCGGTTCGAAACGTAGAAAATCTAATCCGGAGCGTAGATATCAGGAACGTAGATCATATCCTGTGACACAAGTTGAAAATCAAGTTTCTCAAAATGCGCCTTAACGTCACAAATAGCTTCAAGGACAATCATGTTTTCGAGTAATGTCAAAACATTAATACGAAAATATTGATTTATCGCATTTAAGATTGTATCCCTTGTTTCATCAAAATAAATGAATATCTGATTTTCAACGAAGTTGTTTAGAGAGATGGCAAGAAGATATGGATCATTGACGTAGGATCTGCGAACTAGTGATTAGAACGAGTGTAAATGAAACGAAATGATTTTGAGATGGAGAGGGATAATGATTAACAATAACCGAGGTTTTTATTGATCTTGATGCGGCGATACAGACCGTATCGCACGAGAACGTTACACAGCGTAATGGTTTACAGAGCGAGAGAACACATAGATTACACACATACATGATTTTGAGACAGTAGACCATACATGAGATACAGCTGATAGGTTTTGAGTCGCGACACGGGCAAGGGGCGAGGTTTGACGCAAATATGGCAAGTAAATATTGCACGCGAGTGTGCGTCCATGCGTGAGGACGATTTTGAGTGTCGCGAGACACACATTTAACTAATTCGATACCTTGCCAAAACAGAAGTTCATGAAGATTGTTTTCCAAATAATATAATACGGTACAAAATCTAGTTCATAGTCCTCCGAACATCACCTTGTAACAAGGATATTTGGAAGGAGTCCCTGTGTTGCAGAAACCGTTATAAAATTCTTGGTTTTCAATTCGTGCCACTGAATGACTTCTGCGTTTCAGGTTCCATTTCCAATCTCAGGATAAGGTTTTTTTTTTGTTCCAGACAATGCTAACATGAAATAGAGACATAATTGCGATAAACGGAGATTCACAAGCTTTCAGTCTTAGCATAGGACCCCGTAAAGAGTGTAAAATTGGGTTTGATTTCAAGCTATCGATAAATTGCATTGCAATGAAAAAGTGAGCGAGTAAGTGAATCCTATAGCAGACCAAGTGATTATTTGCAAAGCAACGTGCACTAGTAAGTGAATACATACTTTACACTTTACTCGGGTTCCACGAGACCGAAGCACGGGTGATAACTGCAACTAGCTAGCCAGATGACACCGTCAACTGAGATTAGGTTTAAATACATTTTTAATTGAAGTTATTTAACATTTCTAGATTTGGATTGGTTCAGTTTGCCTCACAAAATTCAACCCTGAAATCTAATGGAGGACTTGAAGAACTATTTATCTGAATTTATTGTCAACGAGAATGAAAGTAAGCGTCAAAATAAGATACCATATTGAATGGTATAAAGTTTGAAAAACAATACTGGTCAATCATAATGCTTGAATTACAATGTTGCACAGAGTGATTCCTCAGTAGAATGAATTGGCAGCAACGGTTAAGTAACAAACTTATCGCTATTGGCTCCATCAAAGCAAAATGATGAGATATTCAGCCAGTATGATCTGTAGTGTATCCCGTTCTTTAATTTTGCATCAACTGATATTGAGAAGGTGGCGATGACCTCATGAAATTCACTCTGGCACCTGATGTCCGACGCAACAACCAGGTTTGATTGTTGTATTGATTGCACCGCTTCAGAAACCAGGATCCTTGCCACCGAAACGTTTCGACCATCAGGTAAGCCATATTTTTCTTCGTGTTAATCAAAGTTCAAACTTTGAGCCTGCTGTAAAAAAACAAACTAATTTTATCATTAAATCCATGTAAACATATTATTATAGTCAAAGATCACGGAATTAGAAATTTACTTACATGCTTCCATGTCTGACAACTTTAATTCCGCTAGACTATTGAATTAATGAATTATTTCGTACCTGAAAATATTGGAAGCTATTATTATCAGATAGGAGCTTTCGATAGTTTGGATATTACCTTCCAATGAAATGCACGAACCAAATCGTGAATGAAACGCATTTTTAATCTGATGTAAATAAAGAATCTGTTCACATTAAACCTTGTTTTCACTTGCCTACCTCTGTTTGTCCAGATTCCCACTTGTTAATGACATTTCACATCGAATTTCAGATTTTTATTTCCATAAATGACACCCAATTTCTGTATCATTTGATATATGCTTTTTCGTTGAATTCTTTATTGCGTCAGTTGAATATTTTCCGATATCGACCACGGTATTGCTGAACGATACTATTCCTCTTAGAGAACTCACGCTACGTAAGAATAAACAGCAATATAACTTTAATCCGCGGTTTTATGCGCGAGAGATTTACAGCTCCTGAGTATTATTTGATTTTGTGTACGTTGGCCCCCTGAAATCATTTTTCATTAAATGATTACTCAGAATTCAGAAAAAAGTTAGCTTATCGCCTAATTACCTTTGCTTTCTTTGCTATCGTCTGACAGCTGAGTCAAGTCATGATAAAACACTTACTTTCATGATCGCTTCATCTACATTATTATATTTTCGCTTTACAGCCTCTGAAACGATGAAATTTACTCAATTATTTATTACACATTCTTATCGTCATGTCGATACGATCAACTTTGCACTATTGATTTTAATTAATTATGATTTACCGTAAATGCACTTGCATAACATTAAATATTTGAAGCTTTTATTTTTCTCCATTGTGATTTTTTTTTTCTTGTCCTTTGTAGAAATATTTAACTAGAACCTCGTCAATAACCAGTCTAAGTAATATTGTGATTATCCCGTCACGGGAATTTTCACCTTTTATTGTTTTGATGTATGTAATCTGTAAAAATGTTATACATAGCAGAATTTTTTTTATTTATTAATAAATATTACAAAAACATGAGTTGTGCAGTTTATACGAGCTTAAAGGTATATAAGGCTCGAATCGAAGTACGTTAGCGTACGATAATCAAGCGTTTTACACACGAAGTGTTATGAAATCATTTTCTCGCATTTGTATCGAAATGTACTATACTTATAATTAATATACAGTTTAGCAAATAATTGTGAATAAAATTGCACGTCGTCTGGGAGGTAATATTACTGTAATAGAATTATAAGAATCACCGGAGCTGTCACATTTTTCTTTCTCATCAATGCTGTTCCAACAGCTTCCATAGTTTCACTTTTATCATCCACCAGAAACAACTTTTCAATCAATATTCTTTCTGATGCTGATAGTTTTATACATCCTTCACTCGCATTCGTTCTTCCAGTCTTAATATTTTTCAATTTGTTTTCAAGCTCAGTTTGGTTAACGTTAATTTTATTTAACAGTTGTATCAGGACTTCTTGTCCTTCTATAAATAAGTTAGATTTATTTACAAACTGTACATTATTTACAATTATAAGATTCAGAGCATCACGATATTTAATTATAACAACGTATAAAGAAAGTGTCAAAGAGTATAAATTATTATGATTTTGTACTCACGAAGCAGTTGATCTAATTTACTGTTAATATCATTAGACTTGTTATCAATTGACTGTACATTTAGATTATCCGATGGATTTTCCTTGCTAGCTAAAGCGTCTTTGTTTTTACGACAGTTATATTCTAATTATTTAGAAATACTAGAGGCTTCGCCCCTGCCTCACTATTTCCTTATACAGTGTCTGTTAGACAGGTGAATTTATTTATGCTGATTTGATGACAGGTCTGCAACTGTTGAATCTTGCTGTAGTTATTATTTTCCCCATAGTAGAAGAAATTCATAGCTTTGCTATAAGTAGAATTTCTATGGCTTCAGACAAATTGAAAACTCGTTATGATATTCGAGCCAGGGATATAAAATAATCCCGCAGATTCCGTCTGGCACTTTCAACCCCGAAGACAGAAAGGACGATGTCCGAAACTACAAAGAAACTGGAAAGGCTTTACTTGATGGTTAACTGGATCAAGGATTTACTGGATCCGAAAAAACCTATTTCTTCTCTGATATAACTCTCCTTGAGTTCTGTTTCATTACTTCTGCTGACATGTTTGCCAGTATGATATATTTGAAACGGTACTCAGTCTCACCTCTGCGTGTCGATCTAGAGTGCCGTATACACAATACGCCAGCGGGCGAAAAAGACAATTCCCGTCGGGAATCATCTTGATAATTCTCGTTCGCATGTTTATTTTTTGCGTGTCAGAAACAGATACCCATAAAGATATTTGTCAAAGATTGTCATAAGCTGCCGATGACAGCTGTCAGAGGAAGTTTTGTTTGCTAGATGCTTTTTGTTTTGTTTTCGGCCTCTCACTCCACCGCCAACTTCATGCGTATACTATTGTTATTATAATCATTTTGATACCATTGTTATTATAATTTTTTTCTACGTTCATTTGTTTGAAACTTTTTTATTAGATAGAGAGATTTGACATCCTTTGATTTTTGCGTTTCTTTAATTTTCATGGACCTAACAAATTTACCGACGACGAATGATGGCGGTTTATGGTTCTTTAATTGTGGAATGCGTGGCTTCTTTGCAGACGGTGCAACACAGTCTTGCATAACCCGTTTTATACTACGAAATGTTCTAGACTGCTTTAATTTCTCTTCGTCACTGGGTTCAGTAACATCTTCGATGCTATTGTTGGCAACACTGCTAGTGAAAGCAGACAAGAGGTATAGAGGTTGGCAAGAGAGTAGTCGAGTAGGGAGATTCGAGAAGAACGGACAAGTATTGTCGGCCGGTGGTTTGCCACGAGAGATCGAGATATAATAAACGAGAATAAACCTAGAACTAGTTATCCAGTCAGTATTGTTACGTTTTGTGTCGGTAATAATAAATAACATAACATTCATCGTCATTGAGCTACAACAGAGTGATCATTAATAACCAACCCGATCCGATCCCTAGCCAGCCGCTAACACTATTTACTTCAGATTCACGTATCGCATCATTATAATTATCTGAAAACATGTTGTTGACGAATATTAAATAGTATATCCACGCATGGGCTGTTCTTTACAGATTAACTAAATTAACTCCTTCACTTTTGCATAAATAAATTTTTTACTTTTTCAAGTATTCGCATTATTTTATTTATTTATTTATCTTTTCTACTTATTGTACGAAAAAACGTTGATTCAAACTACGTACTTTATGAAGAACAGATCATTCATTATCAGTTTACAAGTACTCTTGTAATACATATTTTGTTAAGCGTACCATTATACATATTTAACGATTCTTGTAAATGTGCATTCAATCCAGTTATCTTGTGGATCGTCTAATTCTCTGACACTTTGTTCAAGTCAACGTCATTCGGTGGCATTGAGATAGTCATTTCTCCTTTGTTTATCCATTTGCTGGGATAAACTTTTTTTCTTGTTATCACGATCTGCTATTATTACAAATTTTTTCGCCATGTTTTTGATGTTCAATACTCTAAAGTACGTGTAAAGAAAATCGCGACTCTCGTCTACTCGTATCGCCGCTTCTCTTACGGTCGCGATCTATGTTACCGACGTTAGGAGGAAAAAGACAAACGGTCAACAGAACTACATACAGAATTACATTGATTGGAATAACAGCTTTGAATGTTGTTTCTTTCGATTCTACAGGAAAGATTTAAGGAAATGAACCATATTGTACGTAGTGTGAATAAAAAAAATCTTTTCATTCTACAGAGAAACGCAATTGAGCCTTTATTCTAACCTCAAAACGGGATAAAAATAACCCATAGCACATGTATAAATATTTGTTTTTAATTATGAACTTCCAAATAAATACTATGTAATATGTGCAGATAATATTATAATTTGAGAAAAAATATTATTTTCAATAATTTACATTAATCCCCTGTGTAAGCGTTGCACCCATAACTTCTCCATTTCGGATAAGGAAGTGTCGTGACTATTATTATTATTACTATTACTTAGAGTGTTAAAAATCAAAAATGCCCAAAAACTTTAAAACGTTATTTTAATAGTTGTAAGACAGGTCAAATTTATAGTCATTTTAAAACCGATTTAATTATCAATTTATAATATTAACGGTACATACTTTAGAGTTCGGTATTATATTGCCATCGAAATTTATTATTAATATCGTATAATATTCAAAGAAGTACTTATTCTACTGGCTTGGATAAGCGAGTTTTATCCCAGTATCTACGATACACATAGCTTCGGTATATTAACCTATAGAATACTGTAGCAATAATGTACAATTTGAACATAAATTATTTTCAATTACTTCCTGGGATATAAAACTTATCATCAAAAGTTCTATATAATTCTAGACAAAGCAGACAAAAACACGATTTTCCATGAGTGAATGTGTTAAGTTTGAAAAAATCAAAACATCTATTGAATTATTTTTCACGATCTTTAGGTTCGATATTTGGAAGATTTTATTTTAAGACCAATACTTATTATCAGCTGAAAGTTGAGAAAAAATGTATGCTAAAATTTTTGCAGATTTTTTTACGTATACTTTTGTGTGAAAAATGGAACAGACGCCATTTACAAAACTAATTTATTTTACTTATAAATTGAAAGTTCCAAATGTATAAATTATTGGATATGTAATAAAGCAGTCATCCTTGCAAGGAATTTTAAAGACTTTTGCATTAAGGTAGTTCTTTCCCGAGAGTCCAGTCCAAAAGTTTTGGCTCACCACCTATGTTTTACGTATCTACGGAACTAACATTGTAGACCAAGTTTATTTGACTGGACTGTGCCTCTCACACTATTATACTCTCTATACAGATACGCTCATACTACGATAACTTTTGTCTGTACGAATACCTGGCAACGGCGTATATTTTTTCTCTTACTCGCCTTGTACAGCCCGGGTTCACGTATACCCAGGAAAAAATTGCCAACGCTTACAATATGGCCAGTGATGGCGCGGCACTGGGCGAATGATCGTTGACGGTCAACGTTGGGCCCAAACCTGGGCCAATCTATTCAGCATTGCTGAACCTGTGCTCAGTTCAAGCATTGGCATATAACGAATGGCCAATTATGGGCCGATATTGTTTTGACGATGGCAAACGACCGTTGGTGATCAACGTTGCTCCAACCTTGGGCCAATGTTATTTGCCATTGCTGAACCCATGCTCAATTTGAGCATTGGCATGCAACGAGTTGCCAACTCTAGGCCGATATCGTTGTGACGATGGCAAACGAATGTTTGTGATCAACGTTGCTTCAACCTTGGGCCAATGTTATTTGCCATTGCTGAACCCATGCTCAATTTGAGCATTGGCATGCAACGAGTTGCCAACTCTAGGTCGATATCGTTGTGACGATGGCAAACGACCGTTGGTAACTAATGTTGCTCCAACCTTGGGCCAATGTTATTTGCCATTGCCAAACCCATGCTCAATTCGAGCATTGGCATGAAACGAGTTGCCAACTCTAGGCCGATATCGTTGTGACGATGCCAAACGACCGTTGGTGATCAACGTTGCTCTAACCTTGGGCCAATGTTATTTGCCATTGCCAAACCCATGCTCAATTCGAGCATTGGCATGCAACGAGTTGCTAACTCTAGGCCGATATCCTTGTGACGATGGCAAACGATCGCTGGTGATTAACGTTGCCCCGACCTTGGGCCAATGTAATTTGCTATTGCTGAACCCATGCTCAGTTCAAGCATATTTGGCGTCATGTAATCGAATAACAAAACGATTAAGCTATATTGAATTTTTATTTATTATTCGTCTGTGGATACATTATAAAAATATTTTTCATAAGTTTGTGAATTTCTATTGTTAATATTTTTTGAAAGGTTTCTTCATTCTTCGGAAACGATTGATTCTCATTATTAACTTTTGCATTTTTTTAATCTCAAAAAACTTTGTAGTGCACAGTGTGTCAATATGTAAATATAATATATAACCGTGTAAATAAATCACCAGTCATGTCGAAAAGATATTATAGTGTGAAGAAAGGTCGAGAATTAAATAAAATAACTAAAATTCAAAATACAGAAGAGGAGGTGGCGTACAAATATAAAGAAGAACTCGAGCACATTGTTGAAAATAAACAATTATCAACGGAAAAGTGCTCAGATATTCTGAATAATAAACAATCGGACGGCGTATTCGACGAACAATCTGATGAACAATTTATCGAAGAATTTTTGGAGCAATTGGACAATTTGTCAACGGATGGCGAAAATGAGAAATCCGATGAAGAATCTGAGCCTTGTCCAATCGAAGTTCCGACATTGAAAGAAAAGCTGGTCGCTTTTGCACTGAGCCATGCTGAAACGCTGCCACATAACATCCTCACAGATCTTCTGACATTACTTCGCTCTGAAGGATATGTAAACTTACCGAAAACAGCGGAGACACTTTTGGGTACTCGTCAGTACAAGAACGTGCAGCCAATGCTCAGTAAAAAAGGGACTCTAGGGAAATATGCGTACATTGGGATGGAAACGCAATTAAATAGAAAAATGGTTGCCTGTAAAGTCGGTTTTACGGGCGAAGATTTTACGTGACAACGTCTTTTTCTCGGTAGAATATTTATTGATATGAATATAATTAAATTGCACAATAGGAACAAGGAATTGAATGAAAATAAGAATTGCACAAATTTTAACTATAGAAATATATTTTGTTTACTAAAACATTGTACATGTAAACTTAAACTTAACTAATTCCTATTTGAGTGATCTTGTTGAGGATAGGACGATGATAGGAGAAATATGAAATGAAAGGAAGTGTTTCTGCTGTAATGTGTCTTGCGAAAGTCAAGTCGATAGTTGTTCCTTTTAACGTAGTTGACTTAGAAACGTTTGATACGCAATCAAAATTATACGTATTTTTCATGAAATTAAGAAACGAGTTGTCAGGCTTTACGTTTTTGTTAAAATCACCACACAGAAGAATCGGTATACTAGAATCAACTTGCACGAACGGTGGCACGTACTGGCTGTTGTGAATGTACGGACCGAGTCCTTGCCATAGCAACATTCCAATATCCTGCATACTAGCTCCTGGATGAATACATATAGCACCGAGTATAAACTTGAAGCTAGTATTAGCGGCGAAGCAAGTAACTTCAGTCATGCACATGTCACCCTTGGTTTTAATGACACGAGTTACGTCTGTAATCGCAACTTGGACCACTTCCGCCGTAGATGTCGATGATAATTTACGATAGATCGCCACTCCACCAGCCGCGTTGGTAATGACGAATCTAAGCACTCCACATTTTCACTACAGACACAGCTGACGATACTTTAACCACACGTGTGAACTTGTATTATGACGCTTTCTTGTTTTTCCAACGCCAAGAACGTTCGAGAAAGACAAAGACAGAGACACAAGCATGCGCCGATTCAATGCGCCTAATTCTCTAGTGCTGCGCGCGCGGCAGACCGATCATAGTTGAGTGGGAGAGAGACGCAAGGCATTCGGCGGGCCTCTCTCTCGTTCGGTGACTCATCGTAACGTTACCGGGCGTTACACTTTTTCATAAGTGACTCCCAGCCGCAACCTAATTTAAGACGTTGTCACGTCAAAAATCTCTCCTGATATTTACACTGATATTCAAATCAATGTATTTGTAAATATAGATGGAGTCCAAGTGTACCGCAAATCGAACAAACAATTCTGGCCCATCTTGATGAAATTCATCACGATAATTTCGAATGTCGACCGTTCGTGATTGCAA
Organism: Neodiprion fabricii; assembly: GCF_021155785.1. Lineage (NCBI taxonomy): Eukaryota > Metazoa > Arthropoda > Insecta > Hymenoptera > Diprionidae > Neodiprion > Neodiprion fabricii. The sequence goes on along the minus strand of NC_060242.1, from coordinate 10,492,444 downwards.
TTTACTTCGGCGATTCAAAGCCACACACTGTGTCTGAGTTTTTGAAAGACTTCGTTTCCGAAGGAAAGGCATTGATCATAGTTGGTGTCGTCATTGCTGGAAAAAAATTCACGTTTCGGATCACTGCATTAATATGTGATTCATCGGCTCGATCATTTCTCAAGTGCATCAAAAGTCCAGGAGGTTTCCATGCGTGTGAACGTTGTACTGTGAAAGGTGTCACCATCAACCGGAAGCGAGTGTATCCAGATCTTGATTGCCCAAAAAGAACGGAGGAATCATTCCACCGAAAAACAAATGAAAATCATCATTTGCCCAATCAGCTTACAGCGCTTCTTCTATTGCTAGAATTCAACATCATCAAGTCTGTTTCGCTCGATTCGATGCACCTCCTATTTTTAGGAGTAATAAAATTATTGCTTGAAAAATGGACAGCTCGCAGTAGTCCTTACCGGATGAAAAAATCAAGGCTGCGTATTTTCACTGAGTTGATGGCTTCGCTGGAATCGATGGTTCCAGCAGATTTTCAGGGGAAAGTCTTCGATGTGCAAGAAATAGCCAGATGGAAAGCGACTCAATATCGATTCATGCTCTTGTATTGCGGCCCTGTCATTTTACGACACGTATTGTCTGAAATTCAATACAAACATTTTTTACTCCTTTCGATGTCATGTCGTATCCTCTGCAGTTCGAAACATTTTTAACACATGCCGACTATGCTAACGGTCTATTAAGAAAGTTCTTCCGGCTTATACCTTCACTATATGGACGTGATTCGCAGACTTTAAATTTTTATAATCTTCTCCATATAGTCGACCATGTAAAGCATTTTCAATTGCCGTTAACGACCGTTTCAGCATTCTGGGCAAAAAGTTATCTTGGCAAATTGAAAAATCTTGTCCACACTCCAAAAAATCCATTAGCGCAAGTGGTAAATAGATTATCCAAGCTCAATCTCTTTCTGAAACAACAATTCAAAAAAAAAAAAGAATTATTCAAAATTCCATTATTAAAAACAATCACGTAATATCAATACAAGCGAGGGGTATGATCATTTCATCCATGCCTCCGAACAATGTAGTTCAGATGAAAAATGGTGACATTTTGTTTATGAGAAACGTATTGACTGCAAATGAAAAAAAAGATGCAAAAGACTGCAGTGCAGCAGAATTTTTCTTGGTCGGGTCATTAATGACAAGAGTAACGAATTTTTTCTTAGAACCGGATTGCTCGAATAAGTTTGGCTTATTTCAAATTTTCGAAAAATCTGAAGAAACAATTACACTTCCTTTCGACGCAGTAGAATTTAAATGTATTCTCTTCGATATTAACCATACATTTTATGTAGTCACTTTACTCCATGTATAATAGTGAAAAAATGTTATCCACAGTGCATCTGTAAAATAAAAAAATTCTTAACCAGTGATATTACTGTTTTATACATTTTTCTGCCTTATTTTTTACTGTAATTGAAAGTATAAAATACAAAATTTTTTGTAAAAAAATAATATAATAATCGTTAAAACAAAAAAATAAAAAAAAAAAAAATTGAAGGATATTTGACAAAAAGGAATTTGAATATTTTTGAAAAAATGAAATGTCGCATGATCATTGGAAATTTCTCTGATATTTTGATATGAGTGAAATCAATTTCAAAAGAAATAAAGTATAGAACTATCAATGAAAAATTAATTCAAGAAAAAAGTAGAGTTAAAATGAGAACGATAATATATTTTAATAAATAATGCAATATTGGTATACTTACTTTGTAAAAAATAATTATGTGACGATCGGCAGCTAGCCGGCATTGTCAGTTGACCAATGTGCGCCCGAGCGTAAAATATCAATGCGCAAACTCTCAACACGAGGTGTACCCGTAACTGTAGCACGCACTCACGTGTTCTCGTCTCGTTTTTTGTCGCGCCACATGGTCGTTCATCGTTATATTATATCGCTTTTCAAAGTCAAAGGAAAACAAGGTAAGTTTCTATTTATTTACTGTGTCTTGTGTTTTTACTCTTTTTAAATAAATATTCGATTGCTTTTTGGATAATATATTGTGCGTTGTCTTTCAAGATAACGTTTCTAACCTCCAAACATAACCTATTCATTTTTAGCATGGCATGTGCACGGGAAACAGGTGCAAGATTTTTCATCGTAGAATTCAACGAAAATGTTCAAGACAAGCCCGTCATAGATTCGGTTCCTACATCGTGGGTCGATACAGATGACGAACATCAGGGGTGCTGGTATCCTGGAATGTTACCGCGAATAAAATTCGCAATTGGGTTGAGCAGGAGAAGAAGCCGGCATGAAATTGGAAGAAATATTCGATTACAAAAATAATCAGCCGTGCACGTAAGTATATAAAGTTTGATCCTAAATAAAAGAAAACCCTTCTCTGTATATAAGAACTTTTTATTTTCTTTGAATACCCACCAGCGTCAAGATGCTGCTACGTCTATCACTCATACTTCTTTTTTATTTCTTTAGTATTTTTAAATAAATTGCATTTCTTTTATGCCAGGTAATTTCGAGCAAGGGACACGTCGGCTGGAACGAGCGCTCAATTGCTATGAGAGCATACTATAGATGCGGACAGCGAGCCAGGCGATAACATCCAAATATTATCAACGCAGCAGCTGTCAAACACTTTATCTGATAATACGCTTTTGCCTGAGATTGGCGATGTTTCGCTTGCAGTAAATCTTTTTGGAATGTATATTTCGATAATTTTTTTAATAAAAATTTGAGTTCTTTTGATATTGGAAGATTTTTTAAATTTGCTTAGATGGAAGATTGCCATCAATGACGCTGGTCAATGAAAGTTTTCCCGCAGAGCAACTTGGGCCGATACAAAATTCGAACAACGATGCAGGTATAATATTTTCCTCCGCAGCATTGAGCAATTATTTTGTATAAAATACCTTGAAAAAATACAAAAAAAAAAATTCAATTGAGAAGCGTAATTTGGTCTATTTTTCGACAATTTATAGACAGCTAAAAAAAATCACATCTTATTAGTTAATGTATAGAATATTCTGAAAAAACCATGAGTTTTTTTTAATAGATCTAACAACCGTAAAAATGAATGAAATAAACAAAAGAAAAGTAAATAGTTATTGGCTTTCTACAATTGTTAACCACATTTTATAATATACAATTTTTATAAATTGCCATTTTCATTTGTAATATTTTTATTATGATTTTCACGTATATCAGAAGATTATCTTCTCCAAGTGTTTCTTGCAATAGAGACAAGAATTTCAAAAAATGTCACCGGAGCAAAACGATCGATAATGTATGATATATTAAAAAATTGACGAGCTCAAAAATATGATCGCCATGACTCTCCAAGTACAACCCGACATCGATGATGGAACTAACGCAACGAGGGCACAACTAAATGATGTGCTACCATTCGCTTCTCAGGAAGCTTTAATCGAATTCGACAGAACAATTGCAGTGTCTGATGACAAGCATAATGCTCTGGTATGTATGTCGCATCGCAGTCGAGGACGAAGTCCGGACGACGCACTCGACCTTTTTATGACGTTTATGGAGGGTCATAAGTCGAACATCGAGTGACCAGATGTCGTCAGGATGTTTGAGAAATACTTAGACTGTTGGGAGTGCGTGGTGCAGGTACCACGAGTGGGTTGTATCGCGTAGAGGCCCAGGACATAAAGAATAAAGAAGGACGAAGAGGTCTCAGGCTTTTGGGGAATGCATTCCTGGCACTCTCGCTCGAGTCATCGAGTCAGAAAGAACGTACTTTGAAAAGGCTCTGCGCGATACACTCCGCTAGCACCACCATCGAGAGATCTCTTTATAACGATTATTCTGCATCTTTTAATCTTGGTATCAAATCATTTAATAAATTCTGGACGCTGTGTCACTGCGGCCGTCAGTGAGATATTTATTGTGTCTTGACAGCACACTCTTGCTCTCTTTATTTTATTTTTAACACACGTTATTTGTGTGTTTCTGACATCAGAAGTGGGATAAAGAACTTTCAACTCAGAGATTCGACGATAAAGTTCACGTGAAAATTGTGAAAACTCTGAAATACAACTATGACAAAAGACGGCGAAAACAGTGCCAGTGGTGTGGTTGAATCTGATGAAAACAATGCCGATGTGGTAGCAAAGGACGGTGAAAAAAATGCTAGTGAGACAGACTGTGAACGATCTCGAAAACGAAAAAGAGAACGATCTCCGTCTACATCCGAATCGGAACTTGAATCTGATGATTCTGCGCGCACAAAAAATAAACGGAGAGAACGTAGGTCAAGGCTGGAGGAAGAGAATCTGCGACTGATTGCTTTGCTTACTCGACGAGAACGGGCTCCGATGAACCTCGTTAAATTCGATCCAAAAACGACGGACGCCACTGGCTGGACAAAGATGGTTGATGAATGGATTCGACGTTACAAACCGAACGATTGGGAAGTCGTCCAGCATCTGGCTAAAGCGTTCAAGGACGAAGCAGCTCAGTGGTTCACCGGTATGGACCGTTCTGAAAAACGCTGGACTGAAATTCGTGCTGAATTTATGGCCGTCCTCTAGTTTCTCGGGTCGAAAAAATCGATTTTTTTTTTTTCATAAATCACATCTACAACATGTGTAGAAAATGTGTGCCAAAGGATTTTTCGATATTCGAAGTGGTTCACAAGTTACGGCCCTGGAACGGAGCAGGAGCGCGTGCCGGGCTGCTCCGAAAGCCGAGCGGCGCTGACCATTGCATTGATATCCCTAAATCTAACTGCTACCTGAACCTTTTGTGTATTAGGCCCGAGTAAAGGGGAGCCGAGACCGTTGACAGACGCTTTCGAATATTGACTAAGACGCCATGAAGTTTTAGTTCAGTTTTGCTGTGGCAGTTGCGAAGCGTACTATATTTTCTCTTGCGAGTCGCACGTAGCTGATTTTTTCGATCGACCTAAAAAGCGAAAATTCGCAGGCAACCGACACACTTTTGAACAAGACAAGTCGTTTACATCGGCGTCAGCGACGAAACTTCGTCAAAATAAAAATTTTGAAGTGAACGTTGAACAGACTGTTTTGTATTGTATTTTGAATTTTGTGAGTGTATTTTCAACCATTTCTTCGGCTGTTATTTGTAAAGAGTGCAAAAGTACGGTGACTTTCCATCAACGTGATATACGAGGATTGGGCTTTAAAATTTCTATGGCGTGCAAGTGTGAGAAAGAAAAAGAAATAGATTCATGCCCAAAAATCTGGACTTTTGCTCCGAAGCACCTCCATTCTGGGCCAAAAGTGGTTGAAATCGCCACGTTTCTCGCTGTCATAATCTTCAACGAAGGATTCGAAGCTATCCTGAAGACCTTGGAAACCATGGGAGTGAAAATCGGCCCACAAGCTAAAGGATATGTTCAACAGCGTGATAGCTCTCGGATCGACCGTTCAGAAAGGCGCACGAGCGATGTTGTAGAACAGGCCCGAATCGCGAAAAGAGAAGACAGAGCAGCTCTGCGTGACTTCGAAGAAGAAGAGGAAGGCCTATTGTATGGTCCAGGCATGGCAGATTGACGGTGAGATGGAATTTTTAGTATAAATCACATGCGCGAACTTTCAAACGCGTTTTTCTCGAAACACCATTTTTCAAAACGGTAACCACGATATTTCAGAAACTATTGCACCGATCGTGTTCAAATTTATACAGCATCTTTAATATATTATAAGCCAGCGATTGAACTAGGATTATCATGATTGCTTCGATAGTTTTTTTCGTACGAGCGAAAAACTTAAGAAAAAATGAGTAAAAAATAGAATGTAATTTTCAAAAGTGTATAAAAAAGTCAATTTTTGTAATTTAGAATTCACTCTCGTTCAATCGCTAGTCTTGAATATGAAGATTAAAATGCCGTTTAGTTTTTTGATTTCAGATAAGCAGAACAGCCACAATCTTGGTTACCGTCAAGCACCTCTTTTACTTGATGTCTTCCTGTCGGCCACTATAACTGCTATTCTATTATATATTTTGACTTCAAAAAATTTGTAAAGCTTATTTAAATGTTAATAAAGATTATGCAAAAATAATGAGATTGATTATTTCGATGCTTTGCCCGTAAAAAAATTATTGAAAAAGCCATAAAAAAACAGCCGAAAAACTAGAGGACGGCCTTATGAGCGCGTATGCAAAGAATAAAAACGTCGCTTCAGAACTCCATTCGATTTGGACCGACGACGCCGAGTTCACGCTCGAGAATTTCATGAAGAGGGGGAGGAAAATCAAAGCGTGGCTCAAGGAACGGCAATCGGTGGACGAGACCGCTACCCAACTGACTGGATTGTCGTATTCGTTCCAGAACCGATTTGTGCGAAATATTTTCGTACGCGAATCACCTCGCAATCTACAAGAAACAATGTCGTACCTCGATGGAAAAACGATCGATCACCATCGACCGCGTGCATCCTTCGGAGCCCCTGGTCCACACACTAAGACTCCGACGCCGCGAGATAGGAAGTCGCACCGTTCGGATATCGAGTGCTACAGTTGCGGAAGGAAGGGACATCGTCAGGCCGATTGCAAATCATCCTCGAAGTCACACAGCAGCCAGTCAGGGGACAGCAAGGGCACGTATTTCAAGAAGGCGTTGACCTGTTACAACTGCAAGGAAGAGGGTCACATCTCCACGAACTGTCCAAAGAAGGAGGAGAAAATCGTGAGGCTTTGCAATTTGACCTCTACCAAAAGTACTTTGAAGCTGGCTGACGGTAAGGTGTTGACATTTATTTTCGATTCTGGTTCAGACTGCTCGTTAGTAAAAGAGAGTTTGGTGGAAAGGCTGCCCGGTAGGAGACGGTGCGTCTCAACGCGGTTAAGAGGCCTTGGAAATGGATATGTAGATTGCTGTGCGCAAATATCTGTTTTGGCCGATTTAAATGGCATAAATGTTGAGATTGATTTGTATGTGGTAGCGGACGAAACTTTGTCCGTGGATATAATTCTGGGTAAAGAATTGTTAGCAGACGGTGTCTCAGTCACGTTGGACGGAACCATGGTAAAATTTGCAAAAGTAGAAAAATTTGTCGGCTCGTGTAACTTCGAAATTAGTATCGATGCTGTCGATTGTGATTCAAAAAGCACTCGTTGAATTTTTGGGAATGTATGAGGAAAATATGAGTGTCCAGTCCCCCAAGATTCGAGTCACTTCCGGTAGTCTTGAGATTCGATTGAAAGACGAAAACAAACTCGTGCAGAGACGACCTTACAAGCTAGGCGATGTAGGACGACAAACTGTGAGAGGTTTGGTTGACAAAATGCTTAAGGGGTTAGGTGGGTTTCAAAATTTCAAAAAATCGAATTTTTTTTTTTTTGCTTATCTTATAATTGAATATGTTGAGAATATTCCTTTAAAATTTCAAAACGATCCGAGTCATATTCTAAAAGATATAGCCTTTGGATGTTTCACCCATCAGGCTATAACCGAGCGTGACGCAGGTATATAGAGGCAGATATATCGAGGCAGCTGCTTAGCTATTGTTCGTTTATTTTTGTGATGCGAATACTAGGCTTAGGACTTGCCGGATGTAAAAAATTCTGTGGTTCGATGGATATAAGTTCCTAATTCTTGAATGCATCAACGTACAATTTTTATGTTGATAAAATACATGAGTGCGTCATAACTGTTGCCGAATCAATTTTGTTGTCTGCTGCAAAACAAGAAAAAAAATTAACGTGTGATGAAAATAATGTTGAAGATACGACAGATGTTACCGTGTCAGGTGATGGCACGTGGAAAAAACATAGGTTTGCATCATTATATGGTGTAAGTACGATTATTTACATGTTATTTGAATGTAAATCTTCAATCGCGTTTTTCTCGAAACTACATTTTTGAAATCGGTAGTCACGATTTCTCGAAAACTTATGAACCGATCTCTTTCAAATTTTGCACACTTCTTTAAAATAACATTATCTCGTACTTGAACGAAGGAATTTTTTTTTTTTCTATTCCAAGTAATTTTTCAAGGCCATGAAGGGTGCAAATTTTACTCAAAATAAGGGTTTTTTGTTTTCAACGCCGCCAAAAATGTAATTTTTGTTTTTTTTTTTTTTCCTTCGTCCAAGTACGAGTTTTAAACATCTACTAACAGAAAATTTTTGGTTTTTGCATTTCAGATGAATCTGTCATGAGTTATCCTGACTACGCCGAGAGAACTTTTTTTTGAGGGGTCACAGCAGACGACGTGTCCACGCCTTAATTTTCAATATTTTTCAATGAAAATTTCACAAACTACTTATAAAATATGTATCTTTTATGTGTTAAATTGATGGAATGAAATATTCTGTTGATTAAGTAAAAAAAAATTCATAAAAATGTACCTATTTTGAGCTTTTGAAACCCACCTAACCCCTTAAGGCAGGAATTGTTCGAGAAAGTAGAAGCCCGTTTTCTAGTCCAATCATCTTAGTAAAGAAAAAGGATGGATCGGATAGACTATGCGTGGATTTTCGGGAATTAAACTCAAATACGGTAGCAGACCGTTATCCACTACCGCTGATACAGGACCAATTAGATCGTCTGTATGGAGCGCATTATTTTTCGTCGTTAGATATGGTAGCGGGCTTCTATCAGATACCCGTAGACGAGAACTCGATAGAGAAGCTTGCATTTATTACACCTGACGGACATTACGAATACTTGACAATGCCATTTGGGCTGATGAACGCACCATCCGTGTATCAAAGAGCAATTAACAACGCACTGGGAGAATTGAGATATTCGTATGCAAATGTTTATTTAGATGATGTCCTTATACCTGGCAAAATCGAACAAGAAGCTTTTGATAGACTGAAAATTGTAACGACAAAACTGGCTGAGAGTGGGTTCTCGTTTAATTTAAATAAATGTAAATTCTTGAAAACGCAAATTGAATACCTGGGATACACTGTATCGAACGGAGAGCCGAGGCCCAACCTTCTAAAAATCGAAACACTGGTGCAATCGCCCATCCCCCGAACGCAGACCCAGGTAAGGCAATTGTTAGGATTAGCATCTTATTTTCGTAGGTTTATACCAAGGTTCCCGCAGGTAGCAGCTCCTCTCTATAAACTGACTGCAGGTAGCACCAAGACGATAAAGTGGACAGACGAACACACCGACGCTAGAAACAAGCTCATTGAACATTTAACATCAGAACCTTTGCTGCGAATATTCGACCCTAATCTTCCGATCGAACTGCATACTGACGCTAGTGCCCTCGGGTATGGCGTTGTATTACTCCAACGCGTTGACAAAGAAAAACATCCGGTTGCTTATTATAGCAAACGTACCATAGACGCTGAAACCCGTTTTCGTTCGTATGAACTCGAGACCCTTGCAGTTGTAAATGCAATAAAGCACTTTAGACAGTACCTAGTTGGACGCAAATTTCTAGTTGTAACGGACTGTAACTCACTGAAGGCTGCGAACCTTAAAAAAGATTTAACGCCACGAGTTTACCGTTGGTTGGCATTTTTACAATCCTTCGACTTTGACATTGAATATCGCGCGGGAGAGAGAATGAAGTACGCCGATTTTTTGTCAAGAAACCCTGTTTCGGAAAGAACCGTAATGAAAGTCAATAAAGTCGACGCGAATAAAATAATAGAACTAGCTGACGACTGGTTAATTGTAGCTCAACAGAAAGACAACGAAATAAAAACCTTCTACCGCGAAGTACTTGACGGATCAGAGTCTGCGAAAACTTATGCGATAAAGAATAAAATCTTGATGCGAACGATAGAAAGAAAATCTAAGCAAATCACGTTACTTGTAGTGCCAAGGCTGATGGTATGGTCACTCATACACCACGTACACGCGAGTATCTTACATTTAGGCTGGGAAAAGACTCTAGATAAGTTGTATGAACTTTATTGGTTTCCTCATATGTCAAAGCTAGTAAAGAAATTTGTAGCTAATTGTATTCTGTGTCAAACTTGCAAATCAGTATCGAGACCATCTCAAGCACAGCTACATCCGATAGAAAAAGACGAGACTCTGTGGCGTACGATTCACATAGACATATCAGGCAAATTATCAGGTCCTTCTGAGAAGAAAGAGTACGTTTTCGTAATTATAGACGGATTTACGAAATTCGTGACACTAAATTGGATAAACCGCTTGGACGCGGAAACAGCAATTAATTAGATTGACAAACACTCGTTTACTTTTGGGGTACCGAAACGAATCAGTTGTAACTAAGGTTCAGGGTTTATAAATGCGCGATTTAAGAAATTTTGTGAGGAAAAGAATATCGTGTTACATCTAATAGCTTCAGGGACGCCGAGAGCTAACGGTCAGGTTGAGAGGGTCATGTCGACCATGATGAATATGCTATCGGTAAGCAAGGCCCAGGGAAAGAGATGGCAAAATGAGTTAGGCAGAGTGCAGCTTGCGATAAATTCGACTGTTCACAAAACAACAGGGAAGAGTCCCGCTGAGATTTTATTTGTGACAAAAATAAATGCAATTGAGATTGAACGCGTGAAGCACGGTAGCGTGGAAACCGATAACGATAATTTGAATGAACTTAGGGCAGAGGCTGCAAGTAGCATGACAGCGGAAGCCACGAAGGAGGAAGAGAGGTTCGATAGAAAGAACAAACCGGTTAAGCCATTCAAAATTGGAGATTTTGTAATGATGAGAAACAATGACAGGATAAAGACAAAGTTGGACGCGAAATATTGCGGTCCCGTAGAAGTCGTTGCGGTGCTTCCGAACGATAGGTATCTTGTCAAGAAAGTAGACTCTGGATTGAGAGGTCGCAGTAGCATTAAGGTATCTCATGATAAACTGATCGCAGCTCCAGGGGATGAGACGAGTCAGGACAGCTGTGTCACAGAAAGTGAAGAAGACAACCACAGAATCGTGTAGCGATTCGTGGGTTTTTGTAAAATTGTGGCGGCACCAAAAGTTGTGCTCATGAGCGCGAACATGGGGTTTGCAGAGAGATTGTGCCCACGTAGGTCGGGACAATAAGTGGTCGTGCATTTTTGTTGATTCTCTTAGTTTTCGAATTCTGCTGAGAATTCGGAGAGAACATGTGGTTCTGGTTGAGTCGGATTTATGTGTAGAAATCCGAAAGAGAGCAGGGCGCTCTGTGGGTTATCGTTGTTTCAATTCGAGAGTGCGACTTTGGCTTTCGATGCTCGCTGGACTTGATCACCCAGAATCCTCGAACCCAAAGCCTAAATGTAACTTGAGAATGATTCGACGAGTCACAATAGTTAGAACATGTACGGATGCGTAAGGCATGCCTGCAGAGCTATTGTGGATGGAAACAATAGTTAGAACATGTACGGATGCGTAAGGCATGCCTGCAGAGCTATTGTGGATGGAAACAATGGTCAGAACATGTACGGATGCGTAAGGCATGCCTGCAGAGCTATTGTAGATGAAAACAATGGTTAGAACATGTACAGATGCGTAAGGCATGCCTGCAGAGCTATTGTGGATGAAGGCAATAGTTAGAACGTGTACGGATGCTTAGAGCATGTCTGCAGAGCTATTGTAAGTGAAAACGATAGTTAGAACATGTATGGATGTGGAAGACATGCCTACAGAGCTATTGTAAGTGGACAATGGTTAGAAATTGCACGGATGCGTGGGACATGCCTGCAGAGCCATTTGTGTCTTGGTAATAGGACCTACAGTGTGACTGTAGAGTATTAAAAAAAAAAAAATACAGCAAAAGCATAAAGGTCACGGACGAACTTGTAGAGTTAGGAAAGCCGAAAGTAAACTAATGCTCGATCGTTCGATGCCTGTTTTTGTGTTTTAGAAGTGAACTAAATGGTTGAATACTGGGCACTCGAGACGCGTGCTAGTCAGTATGGCCGTGTCGCATCGCAGTCGAGGACGAAGTCCGGACGACGCACTCGACCTTTTTATGACGTTTATGGAGGGTCATAAGTCGAACATCGAGTGACCAGATGTCGTCAGGATGTTTGAGAAATACTTAGACTGTTGGGAGTGCGTGGTGCAGGTACCACGAGTGGGTTGTATCGCGTAGAGGCCCAGGACATAAAGAATAAAGAAGGACGAAGAGGTCTCAGGCTTTTGGGGAATGCATTCCTGGCACTCTCGCTCGAGTCATCGAATCAGAAAGAACGTACTTTGAAAAGGCTCTGCGCGATACACTCCGCTAGCACCACCATCGAGAGATCTCTTTATAACGATTATTCTGCATCTTTTAATCTTGGTATCAAATCATTTAATAAATTCTGGACGCTGTGTCACTGCGGCCGTCAGTGAGATATTTATTGTGTCTTGACAGCACACTCTTGCTCTCAATACATTAAAAATATATTAAAAAATCGGTTCTTTTTTAATGACCTGTTTTTATTGAATCGCCTTCGAGCAAAAAGATTGGCACAGTACTAATGCCAACTCTAGGCCGGTATTGGCCCAATTGTTAGGCCGAAATTCGCGGAGCGTTGGGTGGTTTCGCACCCAACACTGGCCCGACTCTGCCAAGAAAATCGGGCCAGCATTGGTATCAGCTTTGGTGGAATGTTGGTTGATGAATGGCCAACTTGTACCCCGAGGGTTAGCATAGTAGTGATTCCAACTCTACGCCAGTATTGGTCCAATCGTCAGGCCAACGTTGGCGGAGTATCGAGTTATTTTCCCAACCAGTACTGGCCCAATGCTATATATCAGTCCTAGTTTACCGTAGGACCGTTCCTATCACTCCAACCTTGGTTCAAGCGTCGGCCTAGTAGTGACACCAACTGTCGGGCATCCGGCGGACAGCGTTGGCGCAATACTGTGCCGAGCTTGGGCCGTTTGAACATTTTTTCATGGGTAGTTTATTCTTGACGTAAACATAAGTATTTGATTTATTTTATTGTGATTGAAGTGATTTAATTTAGTAACTAATAATGGGAGATCGACTTCGTCATAAAGGACGTTTTATAAAAAAAAAAAAAGTGCTGGATAAAAAAATCAAAATAGCGAGTAGTTTACAAGCGAAAAAAGAAGCAGCAAATAAACCTGTTACGTCTAACCTCTTGGAGGGTCCTCGTCTAGTAGAATTGAGAGAATTATGTAAAAACTTAAAATGCTGTCAATGTACTAACGTACTCTGTCTCGATGATACAGTGGATGAAACACGTTCAGGGTTAGATTCTATCCTGAGAGTCGAATGTATGAAATGTAATGCTATAACACGAGTATCAACTGGAAAATCTCATGCCGTCCACAATAATAAAAAATTTAAACATTCTGCTACCACCACGGGCGTAGTACTCAATAAGTTTATTAAATATACATTAGTTATTATTATTTTATTGAAACATGATAACTCATTAAATTGTATGGTTACTCGAAAGAAAATAAAATTTAATCATTGTAAGTGAATAAAATACTGATTTTTACGTATTTATCATAGGTGCTGTACATGCTGGCTATGGCTGCGCTGGACTAAACAAAATATTGGCTTGTTCAAATATGCCTGGAGTTTCTACGAAAATGTTTAAGAGGTACGAAAGAGAAGTTGGCCCTGCAATTGAAAAGGGTGCCCAGGTAAGCTGTAGGAAAGCTGCTGAAGAAGAACGGCAACTAGTGATTGATAACGTCGAAAAATTGTGTGAATTGTTGTAAGTTTTATTTGGTTTTCCGCAATAACGCTGCGTCAATTTCTTTGCAATTATCTCTATCACTTAAAAAAATACTTTTTTACACATATACTTATTGATGACGGAAGTGCGAATATTCTGCGAATATTTTAACAGGCACTGTTGTAATCTTATTATATCTGTATCTGTAAAAATATTCGTGGAGTGTGCCGAACGACACTTATATTAATATATATGTATATAAATAATGAGTTGGAGATGATTGTTAAATTTACATACATTGGAATTTTTACTTTCACCTTAAATTTGAAAATTTTGGTATAGTATTGATTTATAATTGTACATATTTTACAAAATTGTTTTTTTCTTATACATCCAGAACAAGGTGTTCTTCAAAAATGTGTTGACTTATTGATCAATTAACTAGTGACAAACCAAATACATATACATATATAAATATACACATCGATTGTTTATACGTAAATCAATAAATACTAAAAATATTACAAAATAAACCTTCATTTTTCCTGTATTATGTCATCCCTAACTTTTCTCCTTTTGTTTTACTAGGCCACCAGAAATAGCAGAAGATATTCATCCGCATCGCATGAGTTTAATTTCGGCTGGAAAGATCATCGACAAAAATAACAACGAAAATTCAAAATTAGACTCAGCTGCCGGAGAAGTTGTCAATATTATTGTGTCCTACGACATGGGATGAAGTAAGCGAGGGAATGAAAGAAGTTACGACAGTCTGAACGGTTATGGCACTATTATTGGGGTTTTGAGTGGAAAAATTTTGGATTACGCTGATCGGATTCGGAAATGTAAATACTCTCATCAAGGTAAAAGCAAGGATGACCACAACTGTGGGTTCATTTTGAGGGCAGTGCTAAAGCGATTCAGGCAGATGCTGGAGCAGCATTAATAAATGACGATAAGATTCTTGAAGAATATAATCTTGCTGCTTGAGTATTAATTGGCGATGAGGACAGTTCGACGATTGCGGCAGTACGTCGAGGAAATCCAGAAAATGTTAACAAGCTTTGTGATAAAAAATCATTTCAAAAAAAATTTCGGCAAGGATTTATACAAACTAGCTAATTACAAAGAAATGAAAAAAAAGGTACCATTGAACACATTAAAAATGCTTTGGATATGCTATTGCTCAAAATTCCGGCAACAGTAAGAATTTAGCAAATACATGACGTAGTATTCCAGATCATTTATTTAATTGCCACGAAAATTTTGGCGCTTGGTGTAGCCGGAAAAATGGTTCTACTTGACAAAAAATCACCCTTTCAGATACTTCACTATATAATGAATTATCTGCTTCATTTACAAAGTACGCCACCAATGCTCAGAAATTCTTGATTGCTGCATCGAGTCAAGCGAATAAGTCGTTTAACAATATCATGGCTCACAAATCACCCAAGAATATTTGTTACAGCCGAAGTGAATCATCGAGTTTTCGTCTTGCTAGCTCAGTGTGTGTGAAAAATGATGGTGAATCATACCTCATGAAGGTTCGTAAAACTTTGGGGCTGCCATCAGGGCAGTACACAGCTTTCTATGCTAAACAATCTGATCTCAAGCGGGAAAAACGATCTGAAACTGCTAAATTACCGGATGCTAAAAAACGAAGGATTTCTGTAGCCGAAGAACGCGAGAAATTGAAGAAACAAAATGAGAGCACCGAAGGTATACATTATCAGCCAAATTTCGGTTTTTCCGAGTCATGTGAGACTTCCATAGACTTTGATAACTCACAATTGGAAAGCAGTGAGATCAAAATAACACCTAAAACCTGTAATCTAGTATATTTTGATTTGGAAACGTCTGGTTTCAGCAAATCGGACGGAATTTTACAAATTGCGCCATCGTGTGAAGGTCGAGCATTTAGTGTTTACATAGATCCAACAGAGCACATTGATGAAAAGGCTTCTGTCCATACTGGACTAAAGAATATAAAAGGTGATTTATACCTAAGGGGAACCAAAGTTTTGTCTGTTCCGCTGAAGGATGCGCTTCAAGGCTTTCGACAATTTTTAAGCCTATCATGTAAACCATGTTTACTTGTTGCGCATAACGTGAATTTTGATAAATCGCATTTACTCCGTGCAATTTTAAAATGCTTAAAAAACATTTTAGCACTAAAAAAATTCCAGGTGAATTTAAACTTTCAACATCAGCTGGTGAACATTTGAATGTCAAGTTAGATGATCAATTTCATGAAGCAATGTATGATGTAAATATCTTAGAGCAGTCAGTCGCATTAACTGATGAAAATAATTTATTTTTAAATTCTAAATCTTACAGAACATATTTAAATAATGTAACTAAATTAAAAATTACTGCCACTGCAATGATAGATTTGTCTCCTTTAAAAGGCATAGTGTCAGATCATATTTAAAAAAAATGGCTTCTGAAGGTATAAAATATAATGATTTAGTAACAAAATATCAAAGTGAGGGAACTGAAAAGCTTATGCAATACTTAAGAAGTCCTGGTTGTGATAAAAAGTGAAGAGTTTCCAAAGACAAACGAGTACTTGATAAGTTAGTCAAGTTTTTCGAAAAAAAATAATGCTATTTGTATCGAATAATCTATTTTTTTAATATATTGCTCAAAAATATTTATTATGAATGAATATTTTAATAGACAAATATTATTTATCACTGAAGTTTTGTTGTATAGTTCGTTATAGATATTTCGTTTAATATATTCTATATTTGATATGATTGTCATAAATAAATTAATAAAACGTTATAAAAAATCTTTTTTTTTATATAATTATTATTTCTACTAATTATTAGTATCCAATGAAAAATTATTATTACTTTATTGTGTCTTTAGCCGTTTCGTATTTTCTCGCTCATTTTTATGCTCCGACATTTCACCCGTTCCAAAGTTGCCGCTTCGTTTACTCGGGACTGTTTCTCATATCCCCTCCACTAAAAGTAATCCTTCAAATATGTAATTCATTTTGATTTATTATATAAACGACGAGGTAAATAATTTTCATCTTTTTTTCAATTGCTCAAAATATATGTTTCTTCATTGTATTAATTTTTTGTGAGAACGGTGAAATTCCTTCAAGGAAAAAAAAATAAACACTTGCCATTTTCCCACGCTTTCCCCATGGTTCATATCATTTGCTACACAAACAACATCATTATTAATTGCAAATATCTCCTGTTAGACGAGGTAAATCGCCTCCTAATTTTAACAGCGTATGTATTAAGCATTTAACTACTTATATTCCAAGTTTGAAAGATTTCTTGAAATTTAGCTTGCGCGACCGTACTACCTTAATGGCATTGAATTTTCAACTTCGAATGGTATGTGATTCGTTTACGATTTGTATACCGAAACTATTACTGCTTAAGCTTCCCAGCTTGTACAGCTCTTTCACAAATTTATACTTGTGTCCTATAACGTATATCGATTTTCCAATTTGACAAATATTTGAAATGTTAACAATAGAACCATCGAAAAGTAAAACAGAGTTATTCCTACCATCATCTCTTTGCAATTTGCAACAGTGCGTGATTAAAACTTTATATTGAGAATCATTAGTCTCATCAGCAGGAACGATCCTATTGTAATGTACTACTTTTAATGTTACATTAGCATTGATTTCACGATTTTTAAGATCCGTGATTAATTTATATTCGAAGAGTCGCCTTTCAATTTGCTGCAACGGCTTATCCCCTTTTCTTATAAATTTTTTTATTGCACAAATATAACTTTCGAATGGAAAAGCGCTATATTTGTTAATTGCACCATATTTTTCTACATCTATATATAGATGTGTAAGTTTCTATTATAGAAACTTAACAATGATGATTGTTGGGCAGGTTGAGATAACCAACACGTGTTGTTGCAGTGAATAATCGCTATAATTAAAGGAATGTTTAGTACAATATATATATATATATATATGTATGTATATATATATATATATATATATATATATATATTGTTACAAAGGGTGAAATCACCCCTTTTGTCCCCTCTTTAATGATCTAGTAGTCGGCATAGATAAAAGACGTTTATAAACCTCTTATGTCTTTAAAAAGAATAAGGTTGCTGCGCCAACCGATATTATTGTAAAAACAGTCTTGTTTCAGACTTTAAACAAGAAACACGTATATTGCATTAAAAGCATTTATCACGATATTTTTGTTCACGCCTTTGATTCGATAATAAGTAAACTCGCGGATCCATATTTTATTAACGTAACGCCTAAATCGTTACAATTGGTGTCAGAAGCGGGATCTTGAGTTCTTATTAATTGAGTCAATTCAGTGCACGAACTTTAATTATGAGTAGCAGTCGTTTGACGCGCTCACGACGAAGAGAAAGAAGCGGAGAAGAACCTTTCGTTACGGAGAATCCGCGGGTCCCTGAAACAATTCCATCACCTTCAGTGGACCCTCTTCCAATTCCTTCGTCAATTTCGCAACTTGATCTGTTAAATATCTTAACACAACAACAAGAAGCGGCAAGACAACAACAAGAAGCAGCTACTCAACATCAACAACAACTAATCCAGCTGCTTCAAGAACAACAAGAACAACGGAAGCGAGAAGGGGAGGCTCGAGAGCGTTCCGAGACTAGTCTTCATGAACTGCTCCGGACGACTGTGGTGGCTCTTCAGTCCGTTCATCAGATGAGCGGCACTGGAGGACCAGCTGTAACACCGCAGGGTTCCAGAGTTGTTACTCCGCTTCCCTCTCCTGTTCCCTCTCCTGTTCCCGTTCCTACTGTTCAGGAGGTTCAACATCCAGGTCGATTCCAGGATGTTCCTGAATCAAGGTCTGTGCCTTTTATTAGGAGAGTAGATGAATCTCCAATTAGTAGAATGAGAGTAAATAATGAGGCTGGTTTTTCCGAGTCTTTGCCTCAAGTTCGACCTCAATATTCTCATTTTAATCAATTAAATAATTCAGGATTTCCTGAGGTTGCTTCTCAGATTAATGAGAAGCCTCTTTATCCTTTAAAACCGCCAATTTTTGACGGAAAAGTTCCATGGGCAGATTACGAACGCCAGTTTAATACAATTGCTAAACATAATCAGTGGGACTCCGCCATGAGGGCCCACAGTCTTGCCTCCTGTCTTCGAACGCCGGCTTTGAACGTTTTAACGGCGTTGTCTGAGGAAGAAATCTCTGATTATGAAAAACTTAGTTCTGCATTAAAGTTGAGGTACGGAAATGACCACTTAACAAAACTGTACACAGCACAATTACAGACGAGAAGACAAGGACGAGACGAAGACCTTGCGTCTCTTAGTCAGGACATTGAACGGCTTTCTCGTATAGCTTTGCCGGATCACGAGCCGTCTCGTAACTTATTAGCAACGCAAGCTTTTTTGAATGCGATTAATGATCCGGAAATTAAAATGGCCGTTGGAACGTCGGGCCTCACTTCTCTGCGGGAGGCAACCGCCAAAGCCCTCGAGGTGGAGGCAATGAGAAAGCAATATTTTGGGTTAAGCAAACTTCGTCGGATTGAGGTGTCTGAAAACACCTCAGGAAGACAGAGTTTTGAATACTCGGAGGAGCCAAAACCTCAAAATTATAAAAATAGAAATAACGGTAACAATTTTAAACCAAGAAATCGAGGTTCTTTTCAAAACCGTCGAAACGAGCGTATAAATAAAAACGTGGTCGTGACAAGTCAAACTAGCTTGACTTGTATATTTTGTAAAAAAACAGGTCACGACGCCAATCATTGTTTTCTAATTAAAAAAATTAGTGGAAAACCGATGCAAGGCTCGAATCCAAATTCTTATAATTGGCGTAAGAAAAATATAGAAAAAGGGGAAGCAGATCCTCAATCGAGTTCTTCAACAGGAACTCACTCAAAAAACTAGTTTCAGATGATTTGTCAGGGCGAAAATCATCGCAGATTGTTAATAGTGAAAGCCCTCTTAGAGAACAGTTTTTAATTAGAAGTCTACGACAGTCTGGTCTTTACGCGCGCGGTACTGTGAATGGCGTCGATTGTCTGTGGGTAATAGACACGGGCGCAGAAGTAACCGTAGTTCGATCGGATCTCTTTAAATCCGATGACCGGATTGTTCCCTCTTTTTCTCTGCGAACAGCCACTGGAAAGACGACCCCGGTTTTGAGACAGGCTACTGTCCAAATTAACCTTTTTGGGTGTATCGACTCTCCACATAAGGTTTTTATAGCAGATATAGAGGATGAAGGTATTTTGGGAATAGACTTTCTTACAGCCCATAACTGTGTTATTTCGACTAAGAGAAATTCACTAGCTTCAAACAATCGCGAAATAACTCTTTGTACAAATAGGAATGGAATTTATTGGACTCCTCCTAGAATTCGAGAAATAGAACTGTCGGAAGATGATTTGCAACAACATTTTCCTCTTCATTTACGGAGCCTTGTTGAGAAATCTTCGATTTCGTTAAATTTAGCTCAGGAAGAATCGTTTAAATCTCTTTTACTAGAATTTAAAGATTCTTTTGCGAAAGATAGTAGTGATAAGGGCCGATGTACTTCTGTCAAGCACAAGATCGATGTCGGAGAGAGTTCGCCAATTAAACAAGCTCCTCGAAGACTTGCTCTCAACGCCCGAGAAGAGGTGAAGAAGCTGGTGGAAGACATGTTAAAGAACGATGTTATTGAACCATCGTCTAGTCCCTGGGCCTCACCAATCGTCCTTGTTAACAAAAAGGACGGATCCAAACGATTTTGTATCGATTACAGGAAGCTGAACGATATAACGAAGAAAGATTCTTACCCTCTACCCAGAATCGACGAGACACTCGACCTGATAGCTGGTGCAACTTGGTTCAGCACCATAGATCTTCAGAGCGGATACTGGCAGGTCGAAATGGATCCTCTAGATAAAGAAAAAACAGCTTTTGTTACGGGTTTAGGAGGATTATGGCAGTTCAAGGTTATGCCGTTTGGTTTGAGTAATGCCCCGGCTACCTTTGAACGAATGATGGAGGCTGTTCTCCATGGGCTCACGGGCAAAATATGCCTCGTTTATTTAGACGATATAATCGTTTTT
The DNA here is from genome assembly GCF_021155785.1 of Neodiprion fabricii. Taxonomy (NCBI): domain Eukaryota; kingdom Metazoa; phylum Arthropoda; class Insecta; order Hymenoptera; family Diprionidae; genus Neodiprion; species Neodiprion fabricii. The sequence goes on along the minus strand of NC_060242.1, from coordinate 10,471,804 downwards.
GGCAAGAACTTTGAAGAAGAAGTTCAAAATCTCAGACAAGTTTTCGCTAGGTTGAAGCAAGCAGGTCTGAAAATGAGCCAGAAGAAATGCCATCTGTTCCAGAAAGAAGTAGGCTTCCTCGGACATATCGTTTCAGCACAAGGTGTGAAGACCGACCCATCCAAAATAGAGAAGGTTTCTTCTTGGCCGACACCTAAGAATAAAGAACAAGTTCAAAGCTTTTTAGGCCTTTGTACGTATTACAGAAGATTTGTAAAAGGTTTCGCTAGTATAGCTAAACCTCTCCATCATTTAACCGGAATCAAGATTCCTTTTGACTGGACCCCGGAATGCGAAGAGGCTTTCAAGAAATTAAAAGAAAATCTTATTTCTTCGCCGATTTTAGCTTATCCAGAGGTCGAAATTCCTTTTATTTTAGATACGGATGCATCTCTTTCAGGAATAGGCGGGGTTCTGTCACAAATTCAGGGAGGTCAAGAGAAAGTGATAAGCTATTTCAGCAGAGTTTTGAGTAAAACCGAGAGAAATTATTGTGTCACTCGTAGAGAGCTTTTAGCTGTCGTTAAGACCGTAGTACATTTTCACCATTATTTGTATGGCAGAAAATTTTTAATACGTACAGATCATGCTTCTCTCAGGTGGCTACTTTCGTTTAAATCTCCCGAAGGTCAGGTAGCTAGATGGTTAGAAAGGCTCGGTCAGTACGATTTTGATATTCGTCATCGAGCAGGAATTCATCATGGAAACGCCGATGCTCTCTCTCGAAGACCCTGCGAGGAAATGCCAGAGTGTAAACAGTGTGCACGATTAGAGAAAAATCGTGACCCCTCTCTAATAATACGGAAGATTTCTTTCGAAAATAACCAGGAGGAATGGAGAAAATCGCAGCAAGAGGACGACACTTTGAATCAAGTGAAGTCTTGGAAAGAAGCAGAAACTCGCCCGGACTGGCAGGATATATCTTTAGCCGAGCCAGATTTGAAAATTTATTGGGCTCAATGGGACTCTATTCTTTTAATTGATGGAATTTTATACCGAAAATGGGAATCTGCAGACTTGAAAGAAATCAGGTGGCAACTTTTGGTTCCCAGGTCACGAGTTCCAGAGATTCTTGCTCTTTATCATGATTCTCCTGCAGGCGGACACTTCGCTTCGAATAAAACTCTGGGCAGAATTCGCAACTTCTACTTTTGGCCCCGTTGCCGGATGGACGTTGAAGATTGGTGTCGAAGATGTCGAATCTGCACGGCAAAGAAAGGACCTCGAGCGAAGGGACAAAGCTCTCTTCAAATTTACAACGTGGGAGCTCCATTTGAAAGGATAGCAATGGATATTCTTGGACCTCTCCCGATAACCCATTCTGGAAATAAATATGCTTTGGTTATTGCTGATTATTTTACTAAGTGGCCAGAAGTGGTTCCTCTCGCTGATCAAGAAGCCTCTACTGTAGCGCAGGCATTCGTTAAAGAATTTATTTGTAGACACGGAGTTCCTCTAGAACTTCATACTGATCAAGGCCGAAATTTTGAGTCGACCTTAATGAAAGAGGTTACTCAAATTTTAGGGGTTAGAAAAACTCGTACAACTCCTTTGCATCCGCAATCTGATGGCATGATAGAGCGTCTGAATCGGACTTTACTACAATATTTGTCGTCCTTCGTAGAGCAGAATCAGAGAGACTGGGACTCCTGGATCCCTTTCTTCCTCTTATCTTACAGATCTGCGATTCACGAGACGACGAAACAGACGCCAGCCCTCATGCTTACTGGAAGAAATCTTCGACTTCCGTCAGATTTGGAAAAAGGCCCTGTTCCTGTGCAAAGACAGCATCAAACAGATTATGCCTTTTCATTACAACAACGCTTAGAAGAAATTCATCACTTTGCTAGGAATAGAATTTCTATGGCTTCAGATAAATTGAAAACTCGTTATGATATTCGAGCCAGAGAGTTAAAATTTAACCCTGGAGATTCTGTTTGGCTCTTTCAACCTCGAAGACAGAAAGGACGATGTCCAAAGCTACAAAGAAATTGGGAAGGCCCTTACTTAGTGGTTAACCGGATAAATGATGTTGTTTATAGAATCCGAAGATCTCCTCATTCGCGTCAGAAAGTGGTTCACTTGGATCGTCTTGCTCCTTTTGAAGAGGATCAACCTGGAACAATTTCTCCACGACCAGGGACATCCTTCGAGGTTAGATCTTCAAACGAACACCCTTGACGACTGTGATCGACTTGACCTTCTTTACAGTCGGTCATCGATTGGGAGAAGAATTTACCTTTCGGAATTCGTTTGAGTAAAACTCGACCGCTTACGATTATTATTGAAGGAAATATCGGATGCGGAAAAACAACTTTCACTAAGAGGTTTTTAGCAGATCGCCAGGTCTGTACACTTTTAGAACCTCTTGAAGAATATCGAAATGTAGCCGGAATTAATCTTTTAGATTTGATGTATCAGAACCCAGATCGTTATTGCTATTATTTTCAACATTTCGCTCAAATGGTTATGTTAGATAGACATCTGCAGACGACTTCATTGCCTGTAAAGGTGATGGAAAGATCGATATTCAGTAGCAATTGTTTTGTAGAAGCTCGTCGAAGGTTAGGTAATTTTCGCGACTTCGAATCTCATTTATTGACAAAAAATTTTGATCTTCTCATTCGCTCGCCTGAGCTCAGAGTAGATTTGATTGTTTATTTGCGAGTTTCCCCAGAAACTTCTTTCGCTCGAGTCAGTTCCCGTTCTCGTGAGGAAGAATCGAGTATTTCTTTAGAGCTACTCAGAACTATCCATGAGGTTCATGAAGATTGGCTAGTAAAACAAACCTTTTCTTCTTTATCGGCTCCTGTTTTGGTTATCAATGCAGAATCTGCAGCCGATCAAGTTTATTCTAGCTTCTGTTTTGCAATGACACACGGATAAAGTTAAACCTTTCAATTTAATTTTATTTTATTTACATTTTCAAGAATATTTGAACAGTTTGAACAGAATTTTTTTGAATATTTGAACAGAACAGAAAAACTAAATAATTTGAAAGTGGTATGCGGTTTTAATAATTGTTTTTAATTCAATTTTTACGGCTTCACATTCGGAGCAGCCTTCCGTCGGTTTTGCAATGAAAATGAGACTATCTTTGCAAACGTTGCAGGTCGTATTGTCCTTCAGAAAGGTTACGTGTAGGTCAACTTCACCTCGCGGATGTTCAGGACTGGAATTTTCACAATAATAAAAAAAAAAAAAAAAAAAAAAAAAAAAAAAAAAAAAATTCAATTTAAATTTCTATTTAAATAAGGGGTTGTTTCTTGTGTTTGTTTTTCCATTTACCTGCGGGTACAGCATGACGTGCACAGAAGACCAATTTTCCCTTCTTCGATGCGAAAATCGAAAAACCCACAAGAAAACTTTTTCCATGAGTTCTGGAATACGTTTTCTAATTCTTCTTCTGACAAGTTTTTTAAACTAATAAAGTCAAAGGTTTGGGCTAATATTCCCGCGTTTATTAAATTATGAATTTTTGACATGGTTCTTCTTACTACGGAAGCTTGATAATGGGTTGTTATTTCTGGGTTGCTAATCAATTTGAAATTTGTTTTCTTCGGTTGTTTCTTTCTAGAAACTTCTTCTCTGGAATCGAGTTTTGTGTCGGATAGGCTTTGGTTTAAGGAATAATGTGAAATGAGCCACGATTATTTTTCGAGGTCGATGAGCGATTGCTTGATTTTCACATTTTATTAACCTTAAGTGTCAGTTTTTGTGAGCACTTTTTCAGGTGATTTGACACAGCCTTCTCCTTCCAATCTTTCCCGATTCCTGAGGATGACTGGTGGTTTTATTTTGAAGAAGGACGCAGAAATAATTCAGATAAGATCGTTTCTTTTCTTTTGAATACATATTCAATTTATTTTATTGAAGTATTCTCTCAAATTCACTTAGTGAATTTGAATTGTTTTACCATCACTCACATTTGTCCTTCCAAAACTCTAGGGTGAACTATTTCTAAAGAAGTCACCCCACGATTTCCTTATTTTATATGAAGAGAAGTCTGTTTTCGTCTTATTTGGACCTGGAATTGTCGGTTCCCGTTTCGGTGTTTTCATCCGAACCTGTTTCGGAGGGATCCTTCATGAAGAAAATCGAATTTCTTCCCGACGTCAATCTGGGCCGTTGCGGAAAACTTTGTATTCATGAAGCCACATAACACTTAATAACACTAACCTTTATAAAACACGGCACATAAATTTTTGAGATTATTTAACGCTCAACTATCTGCTCAAGGTTTTCTGTGGTTTACCTTGAGACTGTGGGCAAATGCCAGATAGTAAAAAAGGGAGTTCTTAAATTTTTAGAGCCACAGCTCCAACTCACCTTTGAGCACTGACTACTGGATCACCCTTATAATTGTTTTAACTTTCCCGAGTCGGGACGACTCTTTTCCTCGGGGGGGAGTAGTGTTACAAAGGGTGAAATCACCCCTTTTGTCCCCTCTTTAATGATCTAGTAGTCGGCATAGATAAAAGACGTTTATAAACCTCTTATGTCTTTAAAAAGAATAAGGTTGCTGCGCCAACCGATATTATTGTAAAAACAGTCTTGTTTCAGACTTTAAACAAGAAACACGTATATTGCATTAAAAGCATTTATCACGATATTTTTGTTCACGCCTTTGATTCGATAATAAGTAAACTCGCGGATCCATATTTTATTAACGTAACGCCTAAATCGTTACAATATATATATATATATATATATATATATATATATGTCGCATCGCAGTCGAGGAGGAAGTCCGGACGACGCACTCCACCTTTTTATGACGTTTATGGAGGGTCATGAGTCGAACATCGAGTGACCAGATGTCGTCAGGATGTTTAAGAAATACTTAGCCTATTGCGGGTGCGTGGTCCAGGTACCACGAGTGGGTTGTATCGCGTAGAGGCCTAGGTCATAAAGAATAAAGAGGGCCGAAGAGGTCTCAGGCTTTTGGGGAATGGATTCCGGACACTCTCGCTCGAGTCATCGAGTCGAAAAGTTCATACTTTGAAAAGGGCTCTGCGCGATACACTCCGCTAGCACCACCTTCGAGAGATCTCCTTATAACGACTACCCTGCATCTTTTATTCTTTGTATCGAATCATTTAATAAATTCTGTACGCTGTGTCACTGCGGCCGTCAGTGAGATATTTATTGCGTTTTGTTAACGCACGTTATTTGTGCGTTTCTGACATATATATATAGCGTGGGCGTTACGAACGACCGGACTCGAAAGGAGCAGTCGTGGATAAACTATGCTACGTCATAGTCGTACTCATTTCTAACTTATAGAATACCAACAATTTGTGTTGATTTAGGTAAGATCCGTATAGTGGTATAAGTTAGCCGACCAGTCCTAGGACTCACGCATGTAAACAACCAACAATAAGTTTGGAGGCCGTCAAACTTACAATCTCAATCTCCCCTCTCAAGATACACATGCAGGTGTGGAGGATGGCAAGTAAGGGATTAGTTTACTAGTGTGGAAAATGTTGGATTCCTTTTTTTTCCACTGTCAATGATAAATATCCGATCTGATATTTTCTTTTTGATTTTGTATGGACCTATTCTGATGGGATCTAATTTCCCTCTATTTAATTTGTTGCTATTCTGTATATATACTAAATCTCCTTCCTCATATTTCATTGCTACTGAATTTTTATCATAGTATTTTTTATTTTGTTCATGTATTTTTTTCGAATTTTCATATGCTATTTTTCTATTATTTTCTAGATTGTTTTTATTGTTTTCGTTTAGTTCTTTCGGTAGCATAAAATCGTCTATCCCGGTTAGTAGGTATTTTGGAGTAAAACCCGTCGAGCTGTGAATTGCGTTCTTGTATTCCTTTACACTTTCTTGTGCTAATACGGACCATGGTCGGTTTTTTTCGTTATAAATTTTACATCTTATTCTATTTATCAAAGTTTGGTTTGATCTCTCATTCAAACCATTAGAGAAAGCACAATCAACTGCGGTGAAAATCAAATTTATGTTTTCTGATTTTAAATATTGTTTGAATTCTCTCGAGTTTATACCTTCATATTGGTCTGTTAACAACGTTCCTAGATCGTGTTTATTTTTTATCGCTTTTACCAATTTTATGAAATCTCTGGCACTTTGCGTTTTTGAAGTTTCAATGAACGCATACCTTGTGAAGTGATCAACAATCAGTGTAAGTATTTTTTTGTACTTCTATTTTCTGCAAAACCTCATACTGTGTCCAGAGAAATTATTTCCAATGGTTTTTTCGCGGATCCTAATTGTGGAAGCGGAGCTTTGTAATTCGCAATTCTGGATTTATTTTTTGTACATGTCTCACATGTGCGACATATTATTTTTATATGTTTATGCATATTCTTAAGATAAAATTTTCTTGTTATTGTTAGTGTTAATTGTTTTACTCCCACATGACCCTATTTTTCATGCACGGTTTTTATTAATTCAATGCCAAATTCTTCGGTTATCCAAATTTTCATCTTATTATTTAAAGTTCTGTAAATTATGTTATTCTGAATATTACACTTTTTGTCTATTTTCAGTTCAACTGCCACCCAGACCACAGATAGCGAGTGGGAGTCTCCGGTGAAAACAGCTGAGAACCGCCGTCCCCCAACGCCACCCAGCTCACCAGAGAGCCGATACACTCCGCCACCCAGAACTGTGACCGAACCCCCTCGACGACCGACATCCGCACTGAAGCCTCCACCGCATTGTTTTACCACAAAAACGATCCCATGTATCACTTGGCAACCATTGCAATAACTGTATATATGTAAATAAAATAAATAATAAGTATAAATAAACTCAACACCACAACTCATCTTTGATTTCAAGCGACTCACACCTTCCACGCGGTTCGGTCGAACTACGAGCTATCAAATAGCGAACAATTATTAAACAGCTAAAAGAGAGTTTTTATACAATCGACCCGGTCTCCATTTTTTTTCTTCAGATTTTTTCTCATCCGGGTTACCAAATAACGAAGCGGAAAAAAAAAAATTGAAAAAAATCTATACACTCTCGGAATTGTTTTTTTTTCATTCTTTTTTTCTCTTCTCGGTTATCAAAAACACAAAAAAGAAAGCGAGATTAAGTAAGAATATGAAATAAAAAAAAATATAAGGAAAAAAAACGTCGGTCCACTCTCACTTTCATTTATTTTCTCTCTTCTGAGTTACCCGTAATAAAAAAGGGGCGGGGATTAAGTAAAAAAAAGAGGCGCCAAAAACGGGGAACAAATCGATTCACTCTCGGTATTTTATTGTTTCAATTATTTGTTCTCTTCTGAAAGAAAAAAATAAATAAATAAAAAACAAAATAAAAAAATAAAAAGCGACCCGGGATCGAACCCGTGTCCCGCAATACTCCATCCTCACGTGGTATCCATACAGCTGCGCTACAGCTACGTCCGTGTATGCGCGTTTGCTCGATATGTTTACGGACCTTGCTCGGAATTCGCTGATGATTCTTTGGAAGATTCAGTTCGAGAAAAAAATAATTTCCCCCAACCACTTGCCCATTGCACATTTTGCATAAATGTTATCGAGCTGGCTTCGTATATTTTTACATAGACTGCGTGTACAAATATTCGAGAACACCAGGCGTCACATATTTTCATATCAATAAAAAAATAATGTTTATTAAAAAAAAAAAAATAAGTATTCGGGCTGGGAATGGTTAATTATTTTGGTTCAGCGTCCGCTAATTGAATCCAAAATTTATCAAACCTGAAGATACTTTTATTCACTGACATTCATAATTGAAACAAGCAAAATCCCAATTCTTGCATTCCTGGAAACATCTGTGCGAGCGGGGACAAGGATGCGATTGGCAACCACTTGTTCGAGCGACCGAGTATATCTATATATACACGATTGTGGGCCACCTTCGGTGCATGGCCGCCTAGGTGTCAGGTCGGAAATGGGCCACCTTCGATGCGTGGCCGCCTAGGTGTCACGTCGACGCTCCAATCTAGCTGGTATCACGAAAAGCCGAGCATTGGAGATCTCCCTACTCATCTCTATTGTGAGTGTTGTAACGCTAAATTCTGTTATCCTCGGATGAGGACTTACCGTTGACACTTTGGCGCGATTCTCCACTTATTCAAAATATCAAACTATAACAAAATCAATTATGTTGGGCGCCAGACGCGTTAGCGTCGATTTTCAGACAATAATACAAATCAATAAAAATAACACAAAACCGTACAAAACATAAATAGAGAACCCGTTGTATGGCTGGCTAGGCTCAGGTACGCACACGTACAACCTGGTAGAGTGGCGGTATTCAAGGCAGCTAACAGTAATTACAGAATTAACGAAAATAACGAAATAAAGAATAAACTCAAGTCAGAAGGAAAATGAACAGGTCAGTCGATCATATATTGTCGAGAAGTTTACATGGTTGAGACAGGCAAATAAAATGGTATCGACAGCGGTAGTTAATAAAATAAGCAATCGTTGTTCACAATAATTTCGGTAGAATAGCAGTAAACGGTAGCTTTGAAACGAGAGACGGTAGTTAACAGAGAAAAATGAACGTAGGTCGGGAGATGCGATATAATGCAAGAATTTACTTAAAACTACACGTCACTGGGCGACGTGATCTTACCCAAGGTGCAAATGACGCTACGAAAATTATTATTCTGTCGATTAGAAACGAGAGAACTCTACTGCAATCGGTAGAAAATAACGTAACAATAGTTCGGTAGGTAATACGACGAATTTACCATAGATTATAACCAGTACGAGAGATTGACATTCATTAACAATTTACAAAATCGGTAGTGTAAACGGTCGACTAGATAACTTTCGGTAGAATTATTCATAAACGGTAAAATCAATAATTTATAATGATCACGGACCTGAGGAATTAAACAATGAATTCCTGAACATAACTCTCGATAGAATTATTCATAAACGATAGAGTCAATAATTTATAACGATCACGGACCTGAGGAATTAAACAATGAATTCCTGAACGTAACTTTTGAGAGAATACGAAATACAAAATTATGAGAGAGTGAGAATTTCGGAGAGTTTACAAAATAAAGAAATACACTAAATACACCGCAGTACACAAGAATAATTCGCAGAACTTAACTTAACAAAATACAGAGAAAAGAATAACAGGCAAAAATAATATAAAATTGCCAATAGTAATAGAAAAAAAAGGTGCGGTAATATTTAGAGGCTGATTCTACGCTCGGTTGTAGTCCAAGGAACTCGATATACGGTACAATAAGCACAAAAATAAATAAAAATATAATAAGCAACAACAGAAATGAAATATAAAGCACACTACTATTACAAAAGAGTATGGAATGAAATATAAAGCCAATAGGGCTCAAAATACGATAGAAAGTACAGAAGCAGGCTAATAGTAACACCATAAATCCATTAAATAAGAAACAGCTTTAGGAACGTTCATGTCACTACCATCGTATATCATTTCAAAAGTTTGCCGTTGTACTTCTTCACATCTATTAGAATCATTTTCACTATTATCAGGGTCGTTTTCAATATTTTCTTTACGATCCGAGTCTGCATTTGAATCCGCATTTAAGTCTGCTTCTGAGTCCACATTTGAGTCTATATCTGAGTCCGCTTTTGAATCGACATTTGAGTCCACATCTTAGTCCGCATTTGAGTCCGTATCAGAATCCGTATTTAAATCATCTTCAAAGTCTGCATTTGAATCAGCGTCTGGGTCCGCATTTAAATCAGTATCTAAATTCGTATCTGAAACCTTTATTTGTTGGTTTAAACCAACACGAACCTCTAAGGCATGGTAATTTTCCATGCATTTTTTCCATCTTTGTTGTGTCTTCAAAGGAACCTAAAAGATGAAGAATTATAATTAATATTTAATATTATGCAATAACGTAATTACATATTAATAGTATGTAAAGAAAATTTACGATTGTTTGGAAATTTCATTGTGATGAAATTGAAAGAAAATAATGTTATTACAAATTATTTTTACTTTATAATGAGAAAATATTGCAAACAATCAATTATTTGTTAATTATTTATAAAATAATACCAATGTATTACCCTATTGTGTGACTGTAAATTAAGCAAACAAATGTAAATTTTTCAGATTTTAAATAAATGAATAAATAGTTACTATTTAAAAATGATAAATAAAAAAAATTCACTTACAAATTTTTCAATTTTTTAAATGTGCATTTTTTTATCAATAAATATTTAATATTATTCTTCTCGTGACTTTTTTTAAAATTAGCTCATGCTTATTTGAGATTCATAGTCGTTTCCATCGTTAGTTAACAAGTATTTAATTTATTTCTTTAAAGCAAGAGGTGTCAAATACTTGTCACATTTTTTGTTTTCTTACAAATAATCATCACAGTTTATAAATGTTGTAAAGTAGGATATTAATCATGACACTGAAAAATCTAATAGAGCATCATATTAATATTAAATTATTACCTCCTGATCACTGTATTTCCATAATTTATATTTTTTTTTCACTGGACAAGCAGTCAAATGTTCATTTGCTTCTAAAGAAATTTTTAATAACGATAAAAGTTATATTATAACCTAAAAAGCATATTTATTCATCTATTTATGCTTATTTATTTTATTTATTTATTGTAACGTTATTTTTTCAATTTTTTGATGGTTATTTATGCAATAATTAAATTTTATTTTACTGTTATTGACCGTGTTAATTTACACAAAGTAAATTAACACTATTCTCGAATTGGAGTACATATTATATAAGCAATAAGGTTTGATCAAAAAAAAACGTATAATTTGTTTTCAATTTTCAAAGTTTCTCGGTTAATTATTTCTTAATTAATTAACTTTAATATTTGGAACACGTTTATGAAATCGCTGAACTATTTTTCTCATTTATTTTTGTTTATTATTTGCACTATAGCCTCCTATAGTACATTCAGATACAGGTCTCGCAACGAACGTGGTGGGGGGTGGTCAGTTCATGACTGAAACAAAAGTACAACTTATGGCCACAAGAGCGGCGCTACGAGTTATTCATACGCTCATTATTATTATTTGGCGGAACCCTAACCAGTCTTTTTGATACTCATACACAGATAACCTTACGTTGCAATGTCACATATATGCCTATGAATAACTGACAACGCCGCGTAGTGGCTAGTAATGGCAAAAATAATTTGGACAATAACGCGGCTACCCCCACCACTCAAATTTCAGTTCGTTGCAAGACCTGTATGTAAGACCGTGAGATATACTTACCTACACGACTTGAGCCGAATCTCTCCGAATAACATTATTTTACTAGTTCAACTATATATTTTATCATCTCTTTCCCCCTTTTATACGGTGGGGATATAAACATACGATCCCAAGCTAAGGTTCGTGAGCGGGTGAGCGCGTCAAGATTTCACAGAGGCTTTACATGATACGTAGCGTCGTTTTAATAAGTTTCGTTGATACTGATTGAGAGTAGTTTATCATAATGTTTTTGATGGAATGCAAAGCAGACAACTCTTTAACAATTGTTGAGGATGAAAACGTCATTTATGAGAAGAATACTGAAGTGGAAGAGGATGAATTGCTTACATTTTTTGTTTGTGGTAAAAGTTTTTTAGGTTACGTTAAGGCACGTGGAGATAAATAAATATTTTATTACAATCAAAAATAAATTTGATTGCATCAGCGTAAAAATTAACATTCATTAAATTACTTAAAATGATGAAGATGCATTGAAAGCTAAACAAAAACAGTGGTTAAAAGACCACAAAAAGAAGCCGGGTAAATCTAATAAGACGTCGGAAAAAGTGATTGTATCTCCGATCAAGACTAGACGAATCTTGAAAAAAGAATCCCCTTTGAAAGTAAATTAGAAAAAAGAAAAGGCCAAGAAAAGTAAAAAAAAAGAGGAGAAGGTAGTTATTATTTATATCATTTCATTATTTAAATAAGTTGTATTATTGTTAGGATTTTTTACTTGAGATCAATTATTAAATGACGTTTATTTTGTTTTGCTAGGAGTCTTTAACAAAACGTCACGTCGACACCCAGAAAAATGTTGCTCAGATTATTAATCAAAGTACAAGTCAAGTCTTGTCTAGTTTGGAGTCGTCTGATTCTGAAAACCGTCCATCTCAAGATAAACTGAAAACTGAACTGAAAAGACTTCGTGCTGCTAATGGAATGTCTAATCGTTCTACTTCTACTGATAACGCACAATTACATCAGCACGATGTTCAGAAAGATGGATCATCAGAAGAAGAGGAAGAAATAAAAAGAGAGGAGGGGACATCGGCTAAAAAAAAGAAGATCGACGTAATTGAAGAAAAGCCGCCACCAAGTCAATTATTCGGTGAAGATTATCTAAAACCAGTAAGTGTTTATTGCAAAATTACACCGTTAAAGAGTTAATTAATATGAATATTGAATATTAAATATTTATTACTTAATTATTTAGATGACTCAGCTTGGCAATTCAGGAATTTATTGCATTAGTGATATTTACGAATACGCATTGGGTGGCAAGCAAGTTACTCATATAGCTCGTCGTTTGATCGATGGCGTTTTTACTAAAGAAGCCATCGCAAGTAGTACCTTTACAGGCCAGCCTCCTAGAGCGCAAGGAAAAAAGCGCCAGATAATTCCTGTTTCACCATTTAACGATACTGCTAAAAATACTATTATAGGTTTGTTAATAATTTTCCCTTCTCCATTTATTGCTTAACAAATACTGAGAATTTATATTTATCATGTTAACTTCAATTATGTTTATCTCAAAACAGATTTCGGTTTGAACAAAAATGAATTTCATTTTTGTAGTAAATTTGTTGACTGGAAATACCGATTTCAATTAAGTAAAATTTATAATACTATATAGTGAAATTGAAACTTCATTGTTTTAAGTTCACGAAATGTTCAGGAAGTGAATATCAGAAACAATTTTGGTTTTATAGCTGTACCAAATAATTGATTGTAGTTACCAATGATCGGTAAATTAAGAGTTAATTGAAGTTACTAAGTATTTTCACGCTTGTTGAATGTTGAACTAAATATTGAGCTTTTAAATTTGCATTAGATTCAATCATATAATACCAATATTTTGATAAATAATTTCTAGATCTTAGAGCACTCTTATGTTCCTCAAAACAATATTTGTTCAATTACTGGACCAACATTGAGTATTTATATTTTTTATTATAACTTTAATTATATTTCTTTTACACAGATTTCGTCATTCAACGAGGACAGTCGAGGTAATTTGAAATTCCAACGAGGAGCTTTATCGTTGGTCAAATGTCTCAGCGAGTCGGTGAAATTATACATCAAATTTCAGCATTCAAGGCTCTACTCGCGCCACCACGTTTGTCTGAACCATGAATAATTTTCATGGTTTTTTTTCGTTTGCGTGTAAACAAGTTTATCCTTTAATTATTACCTTTATTTGTACACGTTTTAAATTTAATAAGTTTCCGTATCAAACCAGTAAACAAATTCACATCAGATTATTATCATATAATTATTATTATTCAAAAAGAGAACTAAAAAAAATCATTGATGTAAACCGAAATTTTATCGGGTTTCTTAATATAAATAAGAAAACTAATCACTTAATTTCTTTATTTGAAACTGTGTTCAGGAAAAAAAAAGGATTCCATATTAAATTTTTTACAACTAAAATTATTAAAAATGGAACTCTGAAATTTCATAAACGAAAAAACAATTGCATAATTCAATAATCTCTTAAATGAAAACAAATATAAATGCTGTCAAACATACTATTTTTAATATTAAAATTCTTTAGTTATGTTGTATGGAATATAATTTATTGCTTATGCAAAATTATAATGTTGTGTAGTACCGTAAGACAAAAAAGTCTATTTCTGAGATATTACGTGTATTTGATTTTCATAAGTCTACGTTCAAAAGTTTTATGTTAATCGTACAAGAAAGAATAAAGAACAAATCTTATTATCAATTAATATCATTCTTATTTCAGAATAGTATTTGGATTGTATACATTCACAATTTATCCAGCATATGATGGTAACAAGAATAACAATAATTTGAAGACCCGAGTACATATCTAGTCCGATTCATCAACATTGATTAGATTTTTTGCTTCAGTTTATCTGGCGATATCTGATCAGACCTGATTATATCTGATCAGATCTGGTTATATCTCATGTAAATAATTAACAACTATGTCTGGTCAGATCTGATTATATCTGGCCATATCTCGTCAGATAGAGACGATTTAAAGATCTGACCAGATCTGGTCTGTTTTTCCTTTGGGTTATATCTGGTCAGATCTGATTATATCTAACTAGATCTCGTCAGATAGAGACAATTTAAAGATCTGGCCAGATCTAATTCGTTTTTCCCGGGGAGGAAGAATTGAAAAAGCATTCAATCGGCGATGTAAATATCAAAAACAAAAATAAAAAGTGGAACTTAATATTGGTGACCTAGTTCTGATAAGGGTTCCAATGCAAGCAAGTCTATTGGATAAAGTGACACAGAAATTTTTTCATTCATTTCAAGGGTCATTTAAAATGTCAAGTATCTTGACTATCTATATCAAGCCACAAGATCTTGCAATCAACGCGGTGAAACAGCATTGGCATCAGTTGGTGGACAAAATTCCTGTCCCACTTAACGAACTCATAAAAGCATTACACATCTGTTTTAAGGCTGCCATATTCAAATTTAATCAGAACATATATGCTCAAACTTATGGTTTACCGATGGGCTCGCCGCTCTCTCCAATTTTGTCGGATTTAGTTTTGGATGATCTTGAACAATATTGTCTCAACAAACTGGACTTCAAGCCTTCATTCTATTTCAGAAATGTAGATGACATAATCACAAACTGATGAATATATATATATGACATAATCACAGCTGTCCCTTCGGATAAAGTTGCAGAAATGCTATCTGTCTTCAACCAATTCCATCCGAGATTACAATTTACCTCTGAAATAGAGTTTAATCATCGAATTAGCTTTTTAGATGTCTTGATCATTAATGACAACCAGCTCATCAAAACAGATTGGTTTCATAAGGCTACCTGGTCACAAAGGTATTTAAATTTCCATTCTCATCATCCCAAATCTTACAAAATTGGAACGATTCATTGCTTGGTTGACAGAGCGATCCGACTCTCAAGTATGGAATTTCATAACAAAAACATGTCCTTGATTCAGCAGGTACTAAGTAAAAATGACTATCCATCTCGTCTGCTCAACAAGCATATACAGTTCAAATACGATTCCATCTTGTCATCGACTAGCTCCAACAATAATATCGATGCATCTGCTGCACAAGCTAATCAAAAAAAAACTATATTTCCATCCCATACGTTGCGGGGTTGTTTGAGTCACTCAACAGAACATTCTTTAAGTACAAAATTCAATTTGTGGGTAAATGTGCACATGATCTATCCTCTATGTTTGATTCGGGTAAGGACCCCTTACCCCCGGGTATGCGTTCTGGTGTAGTTTACAAAATTCCCTGCAACCAATGCAACACGTCCTACATAGGCCATACAAGTAGGCAACTACACACCAGGATAACCGAGCATAAACGCAATATCCATGACCACGAGGATAATTATACTGCACTGACGAGGCATGGAATCGATTTCGACCACTCTTTCAATTATTCTCAAGCCAGCATTATTGACGTTGAACCATTGTATTACAATAGGCTACTGTTAGAAATGTGAAATATTGTTGCACATCCCAATTCTGTCAATCGAAGACAAGACATCGAACATCTGAGTACTATTTACACCTCTGTGATACAACCATTGTAATTATCCATTACCGACTGAGCTTGCTCTCGATTTTACCTTCTTAACAAAATTTTGGTTTCCTTTTAACCCGTTGACTCTGCGTTTGCTCTGATAACTATCGATATCGATCTCCCCCCACTACACACTGGACGTTCCACATGTGCAAATGTGCTCTTGATTTAAACCTATAACGGCTGCGTGTTTTATTTCATCAAATTAACTACAAGGAGTCTTGGGAACTACGTAGCGCGATCGCAGTGTGTTTCGGCTTTTGTTTTTTATTGTTTCCTTTTATTATTTATTTACCAACACGCATCCACTACTTAAGAGTGTTCCCTGTCTGCTGTCATTGAAAGTGTCATCCCACACTAGGTAACTCCTTTCATGTATATCTGCATAAACATCCTTGCTTATTATCTAAACCACATATTCTTAATTTGTTATAACGGAGTTGTACATTATTTTATTATTTTTGTTCGTGACAGATGTTTAAATAAATTGGTTCTGAGGAGGGCCCCCATCAGGGCTGAAATGTTAACACTATAAAAAAGTGTTTTGAGTTATGATCTTCATATTCAAGAATAACATTAATCAATATCAAGTATCATTGGAAAAAATGCTTATTTGTTAGTTTGTGACGGGTTTTGAGTCCGCACGAATAATATGGGTGGGGAAGACAATTAGGGACGGGGCGGATATAATCGGTAAAACTTAGTGTGTGTATTTTTTTTCTTTTGCACCAGGGCTCGACTTAAATTAAGATGTACAAAAGGGTTGTAGACGTAAGCGGTGGCTGATCACGCCTCAGCCCTTAGCGTTGCTTAATACTAACTTACAGATACGCGCGCAGGGGGGGGGGGGGGGGAGGAGTGTGGGAGGTGACGGGGAATGTGGGGTCGGAAGGGTTGATATGGCGAGGGGAGGGTGGTGTAGAGTGACGGGGAGTGTGTGGTAGACAGGGTTGGTATTGCGAGGGGAGGAGCAGATCGGCGATAGAAGGCAGGCTAACCTGGTTACGTCGACGTGTGTGTGTGGAGGTCTCGAGGTGCGGTGGAGGGTAGCTGGGTGTTCGGTGTGTGTGTGTGTGTCGGTGACTCTCTCTCTTTCTTTCTCTCTCTCTCTCTCGCTTTCGCTCTTGGGTTTCGTCTACGCCGGTGTGGCTGCTGCTACGGCCGTGCTCGTACTGAATCTCGCGCTCGGCTCTGCCGAGCGTCGGGGGGCTTCGATGATGTTCGGGTCTTTTCCGACGGGACAGGGCTCACCCGTTCGGCTCTTCCCCGCGGGTTTGGGGTTTATTGTGACTTGCACTCTAGGTGCAACGTCACAAGTTGAAGTTGATGATGAAAATAAAGTAGAAGGCGTATACAACAGGGTGAATTTAAGGTTGTATCGTCAATCCACCTAGTATGCAGGATGTTTCTGAAAATTAGCAGATAAATTTCATGATCGCACAGGTCCGATTGATCCTCCATGTCTCACCCAGAAACAATTAAGTGTAAGGTGACATATTAAGAAAATTTTATTAAATAGATTATAAGGATTTAGATACCATGAATGACTAAGGAATGTGTGTATGCGTGAACGTATGAGTGGGAAAACGTAGCAATAGTGAAATAAAACAAAGTGTACTGACAGTTTTTTGTTTTTCATAAACGATGAAAACGTCCATGAAAAAAGGAGGGTAATGTGACACTACGAGCATATGAATATGGGCGGCAATATGTTTCGGATTTGACCGGACGGAACGAGAGTGAGATTTGACCAGTCTGGTGGAACCGGCAACAAATCCGGAAGATATCAGCGAAGAAGAATCTGCGGAAAGACGCCAACCAGTACAGACCTTAGATCAGAATACTCCGCAAAAGTCGAAAATATAATCAATTTTAAAATTTGCAATGTTCCACATATATCATACAGTACATAATTCACCAAATCTTCGATACCGTTACGATCCAGGCTGCTCTCATCTCCTAACACAACGTGTGGAAACTACGAAACCAAAAGGTGAAGACAAGAATTACAAGCATCCATCGAACGAGAGGGAGGGAAAGAAGAATATCTGGATTGGAAAGTGATTAATCGGTTATAACAGTATTCGACGAAAAAAACAAGGAACCAGTGGAATTTTATATATTGTGTATCGGAGGCGTATTTGTAAAGTGTGTGAATGGATAACTTTTGATCTTTTTTATATGCCCACTTTTATTTCTACTATTTATTTTAATCTCTTTATTTGAGTACATTTATCTACACTATTGTATCTATACAATTTTATCGATTATTTTACCTTTAATTTGTTTATTCATTTGCTTGCACAATTCTGGTAGGATAAAGTGTTACAGATGGTAATCCTGCTCAGTATAAGAGGAACCGCAGGTTCGGACATTTGGTTCACGCAATCGGTTGAGCGTCCGCTGATGCAAAGCTACCATCCGTAAAATTAAGCCTTAACGCCTCTAACGTCGTATCCTCTCTAGTCAGAGGGGGCAGCGATATTTATAGGAATCTCGTGGGTCGACAGGCTCAAAACAATGTGACTTTACTAGGAGGCGAATCCACGGATCGGTCATTGCACGAGCTCTGTTTGCCGGGCTAGGTCTTCGGCATTCGTGGGGGTCTTCCGGCTCCTCGGTCTCACCTCGAACAGTCGATCATGGGTCATCCAGTTGGATGTGAAGACTCGGAATCATCTGTAAACGACTTAGGTACCTGGCCGGGTGTTGTACTCGGTAGAGTAGTTTCCACGCTGCAATCTGTTGAGACTCAGCCCTAGGCTTGGGGATTTGTCTTGTCGATTAAAGAGGCTTCAATGTTACAGCGTTGGTTCGACTCCGGTCAAGCGACGCATTGCTCGTCCCATCGGATGATTCATGGGCGGACCGGTAGTGCTCGCTAAGCGTGTGATGGCAATGCGTGTCCGGGGACTTGGAATAAAAATTTTTGCGTCCCCGGTGCCCCTTGAGGAACGCAGTTCGAATCGCCGATCAAACGCAAGGCCGACAAGTGACCGAAGGGACCGGTAGACCTCGCTTCGTCGGGATTTGGGAGGTTACGTCCCGTGCCGGGATGGGCAATAATATCCCGGTCGAAGAGGTGAACCCAAAGCCGGTAAGCCGACGTGAGTCGTCGAAACGTGGCCCTAAGTTTGATGATACGTCGACCATCGGTCACCTTTAACCCTAGGGATCTTGCGACTCTTTTGTCGACCAAAAGGCAATGCGCTGAGTCCCCGAGGCGGCACAACATGACTTGTGAATATTTTCATCTGAATCGACCGAAAGGCCATGCGCCGCTCCCAGAGTCGACCCTGGACCGATGGGCCGATGGTGGGCAGATGAACGCCTGAGCGTCGGCCCATAGAGACACAACGGAATTTGTATAAATTTTCGTCCGAGTCGACCAAAAGGCAATGCAGTAGTATAGCAAGGGGGGTTCTGAGTACAAACACCTTCTTTACCGACCGAGCCGCTCCGCACACCCAGACGCAAACCCTTGAAGGTTACCCCCACTCTGGTCAGATAAAACGTGCTATGCCGTACCGACTTGAGGTCAAAAACGTGCAACCTTACCGACGGTTATATCGGTCGACGGTGAAAATCGCACTACCTTACCGACAATTCTTATCGATCAAGGGTAAAAATCATGCTGTTTTACCGACCAAAGGTCAAGGTCTGTAATGTTCGCCTGCTAACGGTGGAGGGCGCAGCGGGGGCGAGAACTTTTCTACCGTCCCGCATTCTTTTCCCACGATAAGACTGCTGATGTGTAACATTAACCACTTCAAATTCCTGTCCCACGATAGGACTGCTGATGTGTAACATCAACCACCCCCCCACATTCTTTTCACACGTTATCAACCACGTGATATTCCAAAATTAATAGTTCCGAGAATTGTTTTTGATCCACTCGGATATCGCTGATGTGTAACATCAACCACATCACATTCCTTTCCCACGTTATCAACCACGCGACATTCGAAAATTAATGGTTCTAAGAATTGTTTTTCACTTACCCGGATGTCGGTTTGATATCAACCATGTGACATTTGTTTGGCTTGTAACTGTCATGTAAACTCAACGATGAATTTTGAACGGGTTCAGTCAAGACCAGAGTGCAAGGTCGACCGATAGTCGCGGTACATTCAGAGCCATGGATCTGCGGTGTTGGGTTACTACCGCTCTAAGAATGCTGAAAGGTGCGCACGCATACACAAACATACGTACAGCTGCCCTATAAAAGGGATGGTCATCACTGCAAACGATCATTAGGTCTCAACTTGTCAAGTGTACATGAGGGAAAAGCTCAAGATGGAATCCGTGAAGGGTTTGAGATTAATCGATATTATGAAATCGGTGTACAAAATCTTGGACAAATCATCATAAACAGCAGAGATTCAGAAATGGATAAAATTTGGAAGTCGAAATATTCGGCTTCTGAACAAAATTTTGCGAAAGGCTTCATCGATTGGAGAAAAGACGAGAATTATCACAACGATCGGACTCTTAAACGCGCTCGCGGAAAAATTCAAACGTCTTCAGAAATCGGGTAAAGGTACGCGGAGAGTAAGAAGAAGCGATCGAGGTCACTGGGAAGATTTGGAATCAGCTTTCGAGGAGAGAATTCGAACTGGATCCATAGTCACTTTGAAGCATAAAGATGTGGAGAGATTTCTAGAAGACGCAAAGGTACTAGCTGTGATAAGACTAAAAAACGCTCCGAAGAAAGACAGGAGCTTGAAAGCCAACATTATCCTGGCTTGTGAATTTGAAGTTAGAAAAGATGATCACACGGTGGAAGAGATCAAATTTTTTAATACGAGAAATGAAATCATCCTTCAGACAACGGATATCAACGAATGGTTCATTGAAAACGCGACGGAGCGTTTGTTGAAAAAGGTGAAAGATTTCCAGGAAAAGGATTCAGGCTGGTCGCTGACTGAAATAATCAATTTAACTGTGAATATCAACAAGTACGTGCCACTACGAGGCGGTGTCTTCACATACACAACACTACCCAAAGATATTCAAGACAAGAAGGCTGTCGTCAACATCCGTGACAGCGACTCGTATTGCTTTCTTTGGTCGGTCACCGCAGCTCTGTTCCCAGCCGACAACAACAATCCCAGTAAAATTACTTCATATCCGCATTTCAGCTCAGTGCTACAATACGAAGGTTTGCATTTTCCAATGTCTTTGGACCAGATTCCAAAATTTGAGAAACTCAACAAACTTTCAATCAACGTTTATGGTAAAGAAAGTACGGAAAAACAAAAGCGCAGTGAAATCGTACCCATTTATTTCAGCCGAAACAAGTCTGACAAACTTGTAATTCATCTTTTAGCGATAGAAAGTAAAATCACTGGTGATGACGATGATGACGTAGATATGGAAAATTATGAAAAAAATAGAATCTTTCATTGTAATTGTGTTCGAAATCTGTCTCGATTAACGAGATCTCAAATTTCTGAGCATAAATGTCGCACTTGGTTATGTGATAGATGTTTGACTCACTTTCGATCTGAAAAGTGTTTGTTCAAGCATAATCTAGATTGCATGAATTTAAACAAAACCAGAGTTATTCTACCTACAGATGAGGAAAAAATACTAAAATTTGAATATTTCAAGCACAAAGAAACAGTTCCATTCTGCATTTACGCCGATCTCGAATGTTCACTGGAACCTACGCTCAAAAAAATGGGTACAAGAACAATTTATCAGAAGCATCTTCCGTATAGTATAGCTTACTATCTACATCGTGCGTTTGACGGTTTGCTTTCAAAATTCAAAATAAATCGTGGAGAGACTTGCGTTCAATGGTTTGTGAATGAGTTAGCGGAATTGGCACATTCGTTAGAAGTTTATTTCAAAACTGTTGTACCGATGGAACCGCTCAATTTCAATCAAATCAACGAATTTCATTCAACAACAGTGTGTCACATTTGTGAAAAACCGTTTACACTCACAGACGTGAAACATCGTGATCACTGCCATTTCATGGGAAAGTACCGTGATGCTGCTCATCGAGGTTGCAATCTAAATTACCAAAATTCGCACATTATCCCAGTAATATTCCCTGATCTGTCGGGTTACGATTCACATTTTTTGATCAAAGCACTGGCTACATCGCTCAAGGGCACAATTGAGCTTCTACCCGTAAACAAATAAAAGTACATTGCTTTTACATAATATGTCGAGGGGACAGATATAAAATTTAGATTCGTAAATTCGTACAGTTTCATGCCCAGTAGTCTTGAGAAATTGGCTACGTATCTCGGTGATGATCAGAAATCAATCACACGAAAATTTTATCGTAGCTCAGATGAAGTTGAGTTATTGACCAGATAAGGAGGGTTCCCGTACGAATACATAGACAGTTGTGAGAAGCTCGAGGACAGACGGCTACCATCCGAACAACAATTTTACTCAAAATTAAATGATCGGGATATATCAGACGAAGACTATGCACATGCATGTGAAGTTTGGCAAACTTTTAACGTTCAAACTTTGGGAAAGTATTCGGACTTGTATTCACAGACGGACGTGTTTTGACTAGCCGACGTTTTTCAAAACTTTTGACAGAACTGTTGGACAACGTACAACCTGGACCCATTACGTTATTACATCGCGCCCGGTCTGTCGTTTGATGCGATGTTAAAGTTTACCGACATCGAGCTCGAGCTTCTCACCGACATAGATATGGTCATGTTTATCAAAAAAGGTATTCGTGGTGGTGTGTCACAGTGCTCAAACAGATACGCAAATGCTAACAACAGGTACGTGGGAGAGGAATTCGATCCTGAGGTCGAAGAATCTTATCTCATGTACTTTGACGTTAATAACTTGTACGGTGCTGCTATGAGCTTTGCTCTGCCATACAGTTGCTTCGAATGGTTATCAGACTTTGGACAATGCGACGTTCTTACCATCTTGGACGATGCGGAGTTTGGTTATATATTGGAGGTGGATTTGGAATATCCCGAGGAACTACATGAAATTCATAAGGATTTACCACTGTGTCCGGAGCACTTTATACCTCCGATCTCGAATAGTGAGCAACCGAAATTGAAGCCCACGCTACTTTCCAAGAAAAACTACGTTGTTCACTATAGCGTTTTGAAACAGTGCTTACAATGAGGCTTAAAATTACTCAAAATTCACAGAGTTCTCAAATTCAGACTAACCCCGTGGCTCAAAAAATACATAGATTTCAATACCGATTTGCGCAAAAAATTTCACAACGAATTCGAGAAAAATTTTCACAAACTGATGAAAAACTCAGTTTTTGGCAAAACAATGGAAAATGTTAGGAAGTATAGAGGAGTCAGGCTGATCACAAAATGGGATGGAAGATACGGTGCTAGAGCTACCGTAGCCAAACCTCATTTTCACAGCTGCACCGTTTTCGACCCAGATATTATTATCGTTGAAATAAGTAAGACGAAAGTCAAGTTGAATAAACCATCGTATAGAGGTTTCTCCATCATGAATCTGGCCAAAACATATATCTACGATTTTCATTATGATTATATTGAACGAAAATTCGGCAATCGAGCAAAATTAATGTATACGGTGTAACGTTAAGTCTTTTCTGTCCCTCGTCGAGCGCTAATTTGTAACGCTAAATGTTGTTACTTTCGGATGAGGACTTACCGTTGACACTTTGGCGCGATTCTCTACTTATCCGCAATATTAAACTACAACAAAATAATTAAGTTGGGCGCCAGACGCGTAGCGTCGATTCTCAAAGAATAATATAAATCAATAAAATTAACACAAGACCGTGCAAAAGGGATAAACAGAGAACCCGTTGTATGGCTGGCTAGGCACAGGTACGATCACGTACATCCCGGTAGAGTGGCGGAGTTCAAGGCAGCTAGCAGTAATTCCAGAATTGAAGAAAATGACAAAAATAAAGAATGAACTCCAGTTAAAAGGAAAAGGAATAAGTCAATCGATCATGTATTGTCGAAAAGGTTACATAGGTGAGACAGGCAAATGAGATGGTATCGATAGCGGTAGTTAATAAAATAAATTGTCGTTGTTCATAAAAAATTTATCGGTAGAATAGCAGTAAACGGTAGCTTTAACACGAGAGACGGTAGTTAACAGAGAAAAATAGACGTAGGCCGAGAGATGCGATATAATGCAAGAGTTGACTTAAAACTACACGTCACTGGGCGACGTGATCTTACCCAAGTTGCAAATGACACTACGAAAATTATTATTCTGTTAATTAGAACGAGAGAATTTTACTGCGATCGGTAGAAAACAACGAAACGGTAGTTCGGTAGAGGTACGACAAATTTACCATAAATCATAACCAAGATGAGAGATTGACAGTTAGTAACAATTTACTAAGTTGGCAAACGATCGACTCGGTAGCCTTCGGTAGAGTTATTCATACGGTAGATTCGATAACTTATAATCATTACATAATTGAGGAATTAAATAGTGAATTCCTAAACATAACTTTTGAGAGAATACCAAAATACAAAGTTATGAGAGTGAGAGAATTTCGGAGAATTTACCAAATAGAGAAATCTACAAAAATACACCGCAATACAAAAGAATAAGTCACAGAACTTAATTTAACAAAATACAGGCAAATAAATAATAGGCAGAGATAGTATAAAATTGTCAATAATAATAAGGAAAAATGCGGTAATCTATAAGGGTGATTCTACCCTCGCTTGTACTCCAAGGAACTCGATTTACGATACAATAGGCACAAAAATAAATAAAAATATAATAAGCAATAACGGAAATAAAATATAAAACACACTACTATTACAAGAAGAGTATGGAATAAGATATGAAGCCAATAGGGCTCAAAATACGATAGAAAATACGGAAGCAAAATAATAGAGATTCACAAATAATTAGAAAAGTCATAGATACAAGAGATAATTATTTGGCAATCACGAGGTCGCTCAGATACGAAAATAATGAATTACTGAAATCATGCAGTCACACGGAAGTCGTGGACCATGATTCACACAAAATGGCATCACACGATGCAATCAAGAAACAATAAATATAATATTAATGACCGGAATCATGCAGCCACACGGCGGCTTACAGCAACTTTAACCGTGGATCATGATTCACGCAAAATCGATAAATATTACGAGAAAGAATAGAAATTGTGAGCAACTTCGTAACAGTACAATTCAAAGGCAGAAGCCTTACCTTAACGGTCGATCTCAGGCACACAAACTGATTCTAATTTAAATTAGACTATAGAATAACAAAACTGGGAAGGAAAGGAAAAGAGGAGGAAAAGAATTTAGAAAGATAAAGGTAGCGGTAGGATAGACGGTAGAACGATAGCGGTAGGATAGACGGTAGAACGGTAGCTTAAAACGGTAGAGAGGTCGGGAGAGCAATTGGAAAATTGAAGCTGTTCCTCAACAGGTCGAGCGTAGAATAGCAGGTCGTAGTTCAGCTCGCCGATCTCGCGGTTGTCGTGAGGTGATTCTTCTTCTTTGATTGGTCGCTTGACCCCCACCGCAAATAGGCCATCCCCCTGTGGCGAATATCGGTTACTGCGTGGTCGTACGTTTTCCAAAAATTACCGCTAGATGTTGTGCAATGTGCTGCTCGCGATTTCGTCGTTGACACCAACTCGTACGGTTGCATAGTCGCTCCAGTTTGCAGTCCAGGCTGCCTATCCTCGGGGACTTCTTTGACAGAGGCACGCACAGGGTGCCTCTCGGTCAAAGTTAGCGGGTGGAGAGTGACGCCTCATTGTTCACCTCCACCGGCTTTTGTACAGGCAGTAGCTAGCTGCCTGTACCTGAGGCCGTGCAGTCAGACGGTTGGCCAAACCGTGGACCACGACCCACACAATCGGTCCTCGTCGATAGGGAGGCGGCTAGTTCCTCTTTAAAGAACGATGCCCCTGGCCGCCGGGAGGATTTTTATCTCCCTGTTCACCGGCAGTCGAGGCGATACGGAAGGTTCGGATGGATGCTACCCCAGGTGTATATGAAGGTGCACCAAGGTAGCCAGTGTAGTCTGGTGAGACCGTCAGTAGGCGAAGTCGTCGAGAGCTGCAAACGGTAGATAGTGGTCCCTTGTTGATCGGGATCGTAGTCGTCCAAGTACCTTGTTAGCGTGCGCCGAAGCGCGAAATAAAGAATTTACAAAAAAGAATTAGTTAAAAGTAGTTATTGCCTATTTTGTATCGAGTTCGGTTGGAGTACCCTGCTGAGGACGCGTAAACTAAAAATAATAGCGGTTTTGTGCCCTTGTGACGGGCGATTCTGAAACGCCACGTTACAACGGATACCGACAGTTTGATTTACAATTTTACCGTCCCCGACATACACGAAAAAATGAAGGAGGACTTGCACAAATTCGATACGTCTAATTATCCGCTTGACAACGTTTATGAAATGCCTCTAGCGAACAAAAAAGTTCTCGGCTTGATGAAAGATGAGAAAAACGGAAAAATAATGTTGGAATTTGTGGGATTAGGAGCTAAATTGTACGCATTCCGAGTCTTGGGAGATGAGAAAGACAAAAAACGTGCCAAAGGTGTCAAATGATCAGCGTTGAGAAAAATAACATTCAACGATTAGTTGGAATGTGTTTCGAACCGTGAAAATTTGTCTACAAATCAGCATTTGATATTAAGTCGAAAGCACGAAGTATACACCGTAGAACTGCAGAGGGTGGCACTGAGCTGGAATGACGACAAGCGGATCGTGTTTCAAAACACAACCGACATGCTTCCGTGGGGCTACAAGCCTACACCTTAGCTTTATAATTTATAACTCTACCATGATGTATAAAATATCATTATTATGTAGGTTAGTGAATAAGAACGCTCCGAAATATAAAAAATTGTACAACGATGCATATGTCTGTCGATTGTCTAAAAAATAAAGATGCATACTTGTGATGTGTCGGGTATGAAATGAATAGGCACATACGTTTCTACAAAAAATTCATTCATTCGAATGTTACATGTTCGATTCGTTTATCCAACTGTTGTGTGTACTGTCAAAACCTCACCATTTAACGTATATTTTCCTGCCACGCTTCTCGAGCACCTTCTCCACCAGATGGATATCCGGATGTTCAACCTTGAGGAGCTCTTTTTCGTAGAAACCACCAGCGATAGGTTGATCTCGGTAGTTTTTGAGCTTGTACGTCACGGGATGAGTATTTTCCACTCGACTCATCGTGAATATTTCAGTCGTCCAATTGGGAGTGTAACCTTTCTCGAACACATTTTTAATTTGCTGATTGGAACTTTGTCGCCGGATTTGAATTTTGCCGATATGATAGGTATCGCTCGAAGCCCTCCGTACGCCTGACGTAATAACAGCCTCTTGTTCGCAACGGTGACATCCGACGGTTTCATTCTGACGTTGTTGTGAACCGAAACCAAATCAGATAAGATATCAAGCCACTTGTAGCTTCCTTGCATGCTGAGCCGTTTCCACATTTTACCTCTCAGGGTCCGATTGAAACGTTTACAGATCGAAGCCTTCAAATTACTGTACGTGGAGTAAAGTTTGATTCCGTAACGTGTCATGAGCGATCCAAATTTCGAGTTGTAAGATTCCGTTCCTCTGTCGACGTGTAAATTTTTCGGCACCCGTCCTTGAACAAGCACAGATTCCATTGCTTTCGTAACATCATCTCCAGACTTGCTCTTTATCGGTACAGCCCACGCATACTGTGAAAAAATATCAATGACCGTGAGCATGTACTTGTAACCTTTGTTTTGTCCAGCGTACGACGTCATATCAACAAGATCCGCCTGCCAGGTCTCGTCGATGCCGCGCGCATCTACACGTCGACGCGGGTAATTCCGGCGTGCAGGCTTATGCAGTTCCGTCACCAGTGCTTGCTTTTCCTCCTTCATATTCCAACGCTCTCAGTCAGGTGTCCAACTGAGAAATGTTATCAGCGTTTCAAATCGACAGGTCTCTGCCTGTTTTAATGTCTGTGTAAAAGGTATCCAAGGCTTTCTTCGTGGTGAGCTCTAAAGCTTTGATCATTTGATCGAGGTTGTCGATTTGTTTTTGCAGCACGTTGAATTTTCGTCTCAAGATTTTCAAAGTGACACCATTGTTCGGCTCTGCGGAATCTGCGACATTGCACAGTCTCTTGTTCCGTATATTGTAATGCCCGTCCGCTGTTACTTGAAATCCGACACCCGGAGGACCGCGAGTGCTCGCGGCCGTGTTATTATCCAGATACCGTCCAATCACGTCGACGCTCATCTCGGTAATGAATGCAAAAACGATAGGAGCTGCTTAATAAATGATTTCTGCTTCGCGTAGCTCTTCGATAATGGAGATTATTTCGTTTTTTTGACTTGGATTTCCCGCTGCCTGAGATGCCAGGAGTAAACGAAGACGCTCCACTAACTCGTTTAGATCATCCCAGAAAACGTTTTCCGTTTCAACACCTTGTCGTGTGATCATAGCTTGCGGAAGTAGACCTTTACCCTTTCGCGAGGTGATGGGGAATAATCCATCAATTCGGCAATGACATTTTCGAATTTGTAACTGTTATCGTTTCGATCAGCCCCATCAGATGAGTAATACTTTCTATGCGCGTTCGTTGCGAGGATTATGTTTTTAAAATTTTCCCGATCTCCGGCGCTTACAGAAGAACCGTCAGGCTTCTTTTTGAACTAAAGTTCCAGCAAACCCTTCGTTTCCGGGTAACGCGTATCGCCAATACGAATGTAGTTACTCTCAAAAGATATTAACGAATCACCAATCATTAGCCCGTTTGAGAGGTTGCGTACACCGTACACGTTGTCCAATTCGCCTTCAGTCTTTGCATCTCTCATCAGTGCAAAATACTCATCCTCGATTTGCTCGACCGGTGTTTCTACGATTGTTTTATCTCCTGCCGAAGCAAAGGAATCGTCCATTTCCGAGACAGTTTCATTTTCCGTTTCATTTTTCATCTGCTTCATTTCTTCTTTAATTTCTTCCACCTCTGGTTTCACAGGTTCAGTATCTTTTGTAACATTCAGCAGTTTTTGCAACGGAGTCACTATGTATGTAACCTTTATTGTTCCCCTTGGGGTTACAAGGACTTCCCTTTTCCTCTGCTTTTACAATATTTTTTTACATGTTTTCTTAACCTATTCTTACCCTAATTCTTACTTCCTACCTTATCCTTACTTAATTTCCAATTGCCTGTGTCCTGTGCCATTGCCTTGCCATTCCTTTACTTTCCCTCTTATCCTTTTCTTACTTTTTATCCTTATCTTTACTTAACCTTATCCTATTTTACCTTATTCTATTCCCTAATTCGTCCTTATCCTAATCGACTTCCATTTCCCATTCATCTCTCACTCTTTCATTCTCTTGTACATCCCTGATCCTTTCCAATTCTCTCATCCAGACTTCTCCCCCCACCCCCCCCCCCTCCTCACCTAACATCTCCCTCACCATCTCCTGCCAGCTTTCCTCCCTTCTATCCCAGCCTACGCACCTTTCCCATACGTGCTCCCATGTTTCCTCCTCCCCCACGCATACCCTACACCTTCTCTCTTCCTCTTCTTCCCAGTACCTTGCCTCCTTCATCTCGCTTCCTAACCTAAGTCTTGCCACCCTTATCCACCTGCTTTCTCCCCATCCCTTTCCCAGATATCCTGGTACCCCTTCTCCTTTCACTAGCCTGTACCATCTGTTGTACCTCAATTCCCTTATTTTCTCCCACCTCTCTTTTCTCTGTTCTTCCCTCTCTCTCTCCTCTATTTCCCTAAACTCCATCTCGCCCCTCTCCCTTCTCGCGACTACCTCTCTACTCTCTGCTCCCCTTTCCGCAAAGAAACTTTCCCTTTCTCTTTCCCACCTCGATCCCTGCTTCTCAGCTTCTGCCTTGTCCCTTATCTCTTCCCAGCATCTCCTAGCTAACTCGCTACCCTCCCCTCTAGCTTCCTTTCAAAATTCCATGCCCTTCTCCCTGCCCTAATCCTTAGTTTCTCCTTTCAAAATTCCATGCCCTTCTCCCTGCCCTAATCCTTAGTTTCTCCCTCTGTAGTTCCTCCCTTACTAGATATCCCGGTGTTCTCCCATCCACTCCTAATGTCCATCTCAAAAATCTATCCTGTACCGCCTCGACCGCCCTCCACTCCCTCCACCCCCATATCTCCGATGCATACTCTATTACCGTCCATACTAGCCTGTCAAATAACCAAATCCTTTTTTCCCAATCCCTCCCAAACCTTCTTTTTCCTATTCCCCATACCTGCCTCATTACTACCCCTGCCTTCCGTACTCTCTCTTTCACCTGTGCTTCCTGTCCCCCATTGCACTTTACTCTATACCCTAAATAGCTGAACTCTTTCACCTCCTCTATCCTTTTCCCTTTCCATCTCCAATCTATGTTTTTCCTTCTGCCGCCTCCTTTCCTAAATCTCATAATCTTTGATTTCCCTACATTTACCGTCAGCCTTTTCCTATCCATATACCTTTCTAACTTCCTAATCATTACCTCCATTTCCTCTTCACTTTCCGCTAGTAACACTATATCATCCGCATAAGCTAAAGTGCATACCCTTCCACCGGCTAACTCCACCCCCCCCCCCCAACCCTTCTCCCTCTCCCCATTTCCTCTTCTAAGTCCGCCAGCAGCAGGTTGAACACATGCGGACTGAGCGGACATCCCTGCCTTGCCCCCCTCGCTGTCCAAAACGCCTCTCCTAGCTTTCCCCCGCTCCTTGCTCGACTCTTTGTTTCCTTGTAAATTTCCTCTATCCTTACCCTTAGCCCTTCCCTCACCCCTCTCCTTTCCATAGTCTCCCACAGCACCTTCCTGTTCACTGAATCAAAAGCAGCTTTCAGGTCCACAAAAAACGCCACCATCTTTCCCCTATCCTTTCCCACCTGCCTATTGATTAAATAATTAAGTATATATATATTGTCAATGGTGCCCATGCCTTTTCTGAAACCCGTTTGGTTTTGTGGTATCAAGCCCTTTTCTTCTACCTCTCTTTCTAACCTATCCGCTAATGCCATCGCATACACCTTATATAGAGTTGGCATCAAAGTCACCCCCCTATACTCTTCTATCCTTTTCCCCTCCCCCTTCTTAACTATCGGCGCTATCAATCCCTCCCTCCAATCCTCTGGCCAGCTCTCCCCCACCCAAACTCTGTTACATGTTTTCCATATCCACTGCTCCATTTCTTCCCCCCCATACCTCCATACCTCGCTAACTATTCCATCCCCCCCCTGGTGCCTTTCCATCCCTCAGCTTTCCCATCACCTTTTTAATCTCTTCCCTCTGCAGCTCCCCTTCCCCGTCCCCCTTCCTATTTACCGACTCTCCGCCTTCTGTTACCTTGCTTTCTACCCCGCCTAATAATCCCATGAAATACTCCCTCCACTCCTGATCTCCTATTTCTTCATTCACCCTCTTCCACTTCTTTCTTTCCCTATTAACTATCTCCCATTCCTTGCTTTCTGTCTTTGCTTCCGCTGCTTCTTTTATGAATCCCTCATTTTCTTTCTTTTTTCTCTCCTCTCATAGCCTATTATATTCCCTTCTTCCCTTTCTATACGCATCCCCTTCCCCCTTCCCCTTTCTCCATTTCCTTAGACTCTGCCTAACTTCCGCTTTTTTTCGCCCACATTCCTCATCCCACTATCCCTTTTTCGCTTCCCTCCCCCTCCTTCCTACATCTAAGGCTCGTCTAAACTCCCTTATTCTTTTCTCTATCTCCTTCCCTACATCCCCTTCTCCTATCCCCTCCCATTTGACTTCCGTTCTAAACCTCATCCTACCCTCCTCCGTCCAGTCTCCTCTACTAGTTCCCCCTACTCTTTTTCCCTTCCTTGTCCTATCCACTGCCCCCCTCAACCACACTATTACCGGGTGATGATCCGAGTCAACCCTATCCCCAATCTCTATCCTTTTGACCCTATCCCTCACCTCGATGTCTCCTATAGCGTAGTCTATCACTGTCATCCCTGCCCCTCCTACATACGTAAATTCCCCCTCCTCATCCCCCTCTATGTTCCCGTTCATTATTGCCCATCCTGTCTCCTCTAAAAATTGCACCAGCTGCCTACCTTCCGAGTTTATTTTCCTGTCCTTTGATTTCCTACTCCTACTCTCCTCCTCTCCTTCTCCCCAGCATCCTCCCCCCTCCTGCCCTGTCCTGGCATTAAAATCACCCCCCACTAACACTTTTACCCCTCCCTCTATCTCTTCTGCCCGCTCCTTCAATACCCCTATTTTCTCTTTTAGGTCCCCATTTACGTATATTCCTACTACTACCCATTTTTCCCCCCCTACACTTATTTTCCTTGCTATCATGCCCTCTTTCACCTCTTCCCTCCCTCCCGCCCCACTTACTATCTCCCTTCTTACCCCTGACAGCATTCCGCCTATTGCTCTTCCCTTCCTATTTTTTCTAACCGCATACTGCACTTCCCATTTATACCCTACTGGCAGCTTATTTCTAATCCTTTCCCACCCCTTCTTTTCTATTCATGTCTCCATTAGAAATATTACATCCCACTCCCCTAGCCCCCTACAGAAATCTTCATCCTTTCTCGCGAGCCCCGCCACATTCCAAAAAGCTACTTTCCACCCCTCCTTTTCTGTCTCGCCTACTCCCCTCTCTCTCCTCCTTATCTCCCTCCCCACCTGCCTCTGTCCCCGCCCACTACCCATTCCCCCGACTGCCTTTCCCTACGTACCCTTCCCTGTGCTTCTATACTTCCCTCTTGTCTTTCCTCGCTTGCTGACCTTTCCCTATCGCTTTCCGCTACTTTTCCCCTCCCCTCCCTTTGCCCCCCTTCCCTCGCTCTCCCTGTACCG
Source organism: Neodiprion fabricii (assembly GCF_021155785.1). Taxonomy (NCBI): domain Eukaryota; kingdom Metazoa; phylum Arthropoda; class Insecta; order Hymenoptera; family Diprionidae; genus Neodiprion; species Neodiprion fabricii. Next base: position 10,439,189 of record NC_060242.1, on the reverse strand, counting down.
TCCCTACGCACCTCTCCTATCTCATTCCACTTCCACATTTTCCCTTCTATCTAGATCTTTGCATATCCTATTCTTACTCTGTTTCCCCTTCTCTCCTCAATAGCTGCTATCTCCCTCAACTTCCATTTCATTCTTCTCTCTGCCCAGGTGAGATCCTCGTCTATTCTCTCCTCCCTCCCTTTGAGTAGGCTTTTTCTTCCCATTACCTGCCTCTTTTGCTCCCTATTTCCTAGTCTTGCTATCCATATCCCCTTTTCTCCCCCCTTTTTCACGCCTACCTCCCACATATCCTTTACCTCGACCTCTACCCCTATCAGCTGCAAAATCTTTTTCAACTCTTCCTTTTCTCTTCCCTTCTCAAGTCTCGCTCCTCTCACTACTATATTTCCCCTTCTTTCTTTCCTTTCTTTCCTCTCTATGGCCCACTCCATCTCTTTTAATCTATCTATTGTTACCTGCGCCACTTCCGCATTCCCCTGTACCTGCCTTTCTCCCCCTCCTTCTGCACTCTTCTTTTCTAATTCTAACAGCCTCTCCTTTACCCTTTCCATCTCCCCCCCTCACCGCTCTTCTACCTCTTCTAGTCTTTTACCTAGATCCCTTATCATTTCCTTCATCTCCCCCCTCTCTACTTCCCACTGCTCTTCCCTTCTAGTCATTTCGCCTTTAATCTTTTCCATTTCTTCCCTGATCCCCCTTCCCTGCCCTTTGACCTCCTCTAGACCTATCTTTAGCTCTTCCCCAATCAACCTTAGCATATATTGTATACCCCCTCCCTCTGCCTTCCCTTCCTCCCCTGTCTTACCCTCCGGCGACCGGTGCACTTTCCTGCTTTTCCCAAATACTCTTTCTCTTTCCTGCAACTCGTCTACCTCCTCCTCCCCTTTTTCACCTTCCTCCTCCCGCTTTCTCTTCCATAAGTCTAGCACCGTCGCCGATCCCAGGATATGCCTCCTATCCCTCCCTAACGCTGCTACTGCCCCCAGCCTACCTTTCTTCTTCTCCTCCTCTTCCCTGTTCGCCCCTTCTTTTTGGCCACCCGCGTTACTCATACTCTTTCTCTCCTTCACCGCTCCCTACCTTATCTATCCGCCGCCTACCTGTCTACTCTATCCCCCTTCTAACTCCCTAGGTGTCACTGCCTATTCCTATCTTATCCGAATCGTTGCCGTCCGCCTGCTCTTTCTGCCTAACCTCAAAACTCTCCCCCTTCTTTCTTTTTCACCCGCCCTTCCCTTCTATCCCTGCCTCCCTATTCCCTTCACCCGACCACCCGTCTATGTCTTCCCCGCTCCTTCTCTGCCCTATTTCCTTTTCTCCTCACCTTTGCTATCCTGCTAAATTCTCGCCTTTTCTCTCGCACTTTTTCGCACACCTGTCACTCACATTCAAAACGGAAACCCCAACGGAGTCACTACTGGTTTGAAAATGTCACCTCATTTCTGAGCCGTAGATTCCTTGCCCGACTTGAGCAATCTGTATTTTCAACGGCTCGCAGCACCCGCTTGAACGATCTGATGTAGGACATCTTTTTGTTTGAGAATTTCAGAGCTCTGCATGTTGACGCAACTGAGTCTGCAACGGTACTGCGTATCTCGCTTGGAAACGTAAGATTTTATTACTTCTTCAGGCTGACAAAAGAATCGTATCCCTTACTGTATTCCCTTCGTTGAGCTCACTGTCTTTGTCGATCACCAGAAACCCGTACTTCTCACCGTTACAGCATGCGGAGCACACATCTTTAAACTCTGTGTACGACATACCTGTGTTCACATGGTCGTTGTAAACATGTCTGTGTTTCATGTCGTCTTGTTTGAATAACACGAGTAAGTTTACGTTGTCGCGCACGAGATATTTGGGAATGTGCGCGTACGTTTGACAGACATAGAAACAGTCAACGACGTGATGTCTACCCATGCAAAAGTAGGTTCTTATATTACATATTATTATAACTATAACTATAACAAGACACATCGTTAGATACGATTATTGATTTGGGCCGTGCTTCTTCCGGTGTAATCACTTGTTCACGCTCGGTAAACGCAAAATACTCCATATTCTCAACATTGTCCAACAATGGCTTCAACAATTAGTATTTCGGTTGGTTGCGAGATTTTGAGTAGACATAGATATTTTCAAATCTGAGTCCGTTGGGATGGGTTATGAGTGTGAGCAACGCATTAGTTTTACCACAATTCGATGGTCCACAGAATATTGCACGTACACTATTCGGGAGTAATTCACCGTGCCGTTTGTGCCTTTTGAAATTTTGCTCTGAAAGTTTGTCAAAATTCATCACGGGAAGCTGAGTCAGTTGTTTCTCAAACCGCATCTCGGACATGACTGATCGGATTCGCTATACATATCCCGTTTTAAAATACTTCTCTTCGGTCAACGCACGAACATGATCGTGTGCAGAGGTAAACGAAGCAGCAGGCGGCAACATCGTGGCAAGAGTCTGGTGAATAAAATCATCAACATTCCCATGAGGTGTTTTGAAGACCTGTGAAAGAGAGAATAAATAAGGTACGGTGATAATCTACATTCTGTGTAATTTCTACCGAATCCACCACAATCCTCTGTCTTAAAGAAATTTGCCCAACTAATTTTCCTGGCGCCCAATAATACGATTATACGTAATAAAAATTCGGAAAATTCAGTGATGTAGATAGGTACCCATTCGTCCGGATCACGATTTCGTGTTTAGCTGTCGCGTTTTCGATAATTCGTGTTACAAATAATGAACCTAAATCTGACCTTCGTCCGGCAAGATTGTCGATAAAGCAGCAAGATTTTGACCTTCGCCCGATAAGAAGTGTAGGTAAAGCAGTGCGATTTTGACCGTCGACCGATAAAATTTTTGGTATGGTAGCACGTTTTTGATCTTAAATCAGTACGGCAGACTTCGACGTCGTCGCGGAAAAGGGTTCAAGTCTGAGGAGAATGTCAGTAAGTGTCGGTAACAGGAATCTGTAAGTACAACTTTCCGTGTATTGCTACTCGGCTACGAATGTGACCTCGCATGTAGGAACATTTCCGTATAGGCACGGACGAAAACCGCTATTAATTAAAGGATACACTACAGATAGATTCTGCATTAAAGGAGGATCAACGTAAGCCTACGATTCCCGAATCACGATGGATACAAACCGGCTACGGAAATATCGCAAGCGTAGGATTGATTTCGTATAAGTATGGCTCAAAAGGTTATACAAAATTACATGTTTAATCAGATAGGACCGGACTGCTATCGATGGAGGCAACTCAACGTTTCCCGAATAACGACGGATACAAACCAGCTAGGAAAATATCTTAAACGTCATTTTACCCCACTGGTCGAAAATGGTGCACTTTATGGACGTTCCACAGGATTCGAAAATCGAATTTTGCAAGCACATCCGGAAAAAAATGTTTTTCAAAAGATTTCAGAAGCAAGTTTTAATTTTGGTATTTCTCGATAACAAATACCGATTCAGCGAATCCGCGAAAAACGTGTCTGTTTATTTTGGCTTATGAGTACATCAATTTTCTTATTTTTTTTTGTTAAAGTAGACCCGCCCTATTGCACGGCTTCTTCTTGTTCTAAAGTGTACATTTTTGGTTGTTTTAGGGGTGTCATTCTCTTTAATTTTTCAAATTATCATCACATTCAGTAATATTCATGCTAACAGCTGATTTGTAGCTCAGACTCCAACTAGCGTAGATTTGCCAGTTTTGATTTACATTTATTTTCACAATCCTTATATTTATATCCGGTGTATATAAGGATAGATAATTTTTGGAATAATGTACAATATAAGCTGACTAGAAAATTTATTCAATTCACTGGTCGAATATAAGTACCGAATCAAAGCATGTGGCATAACTAAATAATAAAAATGAAATTACTTGACCTCATTGAAGAACATTCTCTTTGGATGTATTTTTTTTTTTTTTCGTGACAGTCAGCAGAATTTGCATACAATACAATACAATATAAATGTTATAAATTGCTTAAAATTTACGACAATACAAAACTCTTAAGTACAATGACAATGTACATCTTGGTAATAATACACAAGTGCTAGCTGCACCAAGCAAACAGGATATTGATATCAAAATTAGATGAGGTTGTGTTCCCTCTGTGGATATTCAAAGAGCAGCAATATATACTAACAGCTAAGATAGTCTTTTTTCTATTTTTTCTTACGCATTTCAATCTATGAACATGCGAAGGCAATGATTTGCAGGTATCTCAAATATCGAATTGCGAAATTTGTAGAATACTTTATAATTGTTTCAGACAAAATCCATCAGTAAGTGAACCCACTCAATGTGTCGAAACACATACTACAATTAACTAATTCCCAAAGCGATATCGAAATGTTTTCACATTTCGGTACAGGTAAGATTAACATAAACGGGCTAGCCATGAACTGTAGCAACAAAGTTTTGGTTAAAAATTTTGCTCCATACATATGAAATTTTATTTCAGAAACTTAGAAACAGTATTTGCAAACAACCGAATATAACAGAATACGATGGTGCCTTCTTCCACAATCCGAGTGTACTGTCAAAGTCTTCCTTTGGTGGGTTTCCAAGTAATAAGAATAAATAGAACCCGTATGTTGGATTGTGTTTATCAAACACACGTTGTAAAATCAGAGATTTTCAATACGTTTTCTCTCATCTTTCGTTACAAAATTTAAGTGACCTCAGTTTCTTCAATTAATGGTGAGAAATAAGTACTCCAACTAATAATAAAAACAAAATAATCACTCAAATATGTTAGAGTTATTATTTTCATTCGTAGGTATTGCAAGCTGTTACAATTACATACGGGGTAGTCTACACGAGGCTGAAGCTGGCAACCATAAGTAACAGCCAAACGTTGTAATATTCATTGAAATAAGGCAGTGAAGCCCGAAAGTCAAAATTTTGTGAAATACTTGAGCTCTCCATACTTTTATAGAATTATGAGAATAAATCTAAAATACATTTTTCTACTTTCAAAAAATTTAACACGTTTGACTGCTAACTTATATGTTACTTATATGATAGCCTCAGCTTTATATAGTCCACCTCTATTAAAGATTTTTGTCAACCTCCGTTTCGGAGATACTGAATTACAACTTTTTGATGTATGAATTTCTAAAACGATTGTATTTCAGAATTAAAGGGTTGTACGGTAAAACTGTTGGCCACAAGAACGTTCGCTGGTTATCCCACCTATATGAATAAATTTTTACAAATTCATGGACTAATAGAACAGACGATTATGAAAACATAATTATAAAATCCGTTTAAAAAAAAGATGGTTTGAGTCTTTATTTACAAAATCCAACATTTTAAAAACAGATGAGGACTTTCAATTCTTGAAGAAATGAATTCTTTAGTGAATTTTAGTAAATGTATTGAAAAATCTACGATTTATATTATATTATATTTATTTATGAAAGTAAATTATAAAATTAATAATTCATGATTCAGTTTACCACATAAAATAATTTAATTCAATTTCAACAATTGGTAAATTAATTTATGAAATAAATATATTATACCTAATATATTATAAACTGTCGATTTTTTCTCTAGTATTTATTCCAAGTATTGCAAGTTTTCGATCGTTCTTAAAACCCTGTAACTTCTAAACAGAGGCCCAAACCATCTCGTACAAAGTATTGAAAGTTTCAGGTCCAGTCACAGAATTTCATATAGAAATATGTAAATTTAAAAAATGTAGTTGTTTGCAAAATCAGATTTTTTATTTGTTTTGTTTATAAAGATCTATTCTATAGTTCCAAAAGATTGTAAAAATTTATTCGCATGGATGAGATGAAAGGCCGTTTTTTTTTTGTGGTATTACATTTTTACCGTACAACCTTTTAATTTCAAAGTACGATCGTTTAAAAAATTTGATTACACAATGTCCAAATTCGGTAGCTTCGAAACTAAGACTGACAACCAAGTGTAATAATTCATAAAATTTGTCACAGTGGATAGAATATCACGATTAATTGGTGGGCAAATCTAAAGGGGTGAGGATCGGATCCCGTTCAAGTTGACGTGGACTACCCCATATGTCATTTTTCTTAATATACAGCTGCTGTATTACATTCAATTCAAATAGTATAAAATTATAAATGTGTACACATAGATAGAATTAAAAAATTTTACTTGTACGTATTTAGCAAACCATTAGGCATCATTGTGAAACTTGAATAGAAAATACCTTTTTTGTGTTATGTATTATTTATACTACTTATAACTGACATTCAATAAATATTCCTATAACATCTTAAATAAACATCTAATAAATCAGAATCACCTAAAGCTTTATCGATCGATGATATACCTTTCGAGATATACTTACTTGATTCGATTAAAATACGAGCCAAAACCTACTTAAATTCAAAGAAAATCTTGATGCAGATGTAACAAAGTCTGAAGAATATTTGCATCAAGAATAAATTATAAATAACTAACAGACATGAGCATATCATCAGGACCTATATAAATTAAAAAACACAACATTTCCAATGTTACATCATTTTGTGCTCGATTAGGATAATATACACGGCATAAAGTGGAGGGATACGAATACTGCGCAAGATGGCATTTGATACGAACTCTTGGATTGGGGCCTGCCAATTCCATGAATTGGTCATGGCCTGTGTAACTCATACTTCGATTATTTCTACTGTTTTCGAAAGTCCATCTTGTCGACACGGTAACTGCAACATCATTTCAATTTAAATATATTACTATTAAGTTCGCTTGTGTTTATATTATAATAACGCTTTCTGTTGTTATTACTAACACACATTTCCTAACGAAAATGACTATCTGTTTTCAAATATATTAAGTAGCGATTCCATTCCTTTCTCTTGACTTGTCATCATAGTAATAAATTTCATTACATCTATACGTATGCACATCCGATACTCCTGCTGACAAAGGAAACCTTTGGTTGAAAAAAAAAAACATTAATTGGTGTCCAAATTGTTTTCAATACCTGTAGAGTCAGAAATAACAAAGCTTTAATCCGTTTGCACACAAAAACAATATTTCGGAAATCATATGAAGTATATGAATTTCGATGTCTAAAAGCTGACCAATCCAGCGGGCCATGTACAACAATTATTATCTTATTGTGGCAACAGCAACTGACGTGAAAATTTAGCTCCTCTATTAACCGACAGTAATTTTTCAAAACAGTTATTATTTAATTAAATGTCAGTCAAACATTCAGCTGAATATTGAACGCCAGTTTGTTTTAGACGCGAGGCCAATTATCAATTAATTAATTGAAGAAACAATAACAAATATTCCGGTATAAATAGAGATTAATATCTCTTCTCCGGGTAATTATCTATGACAGCATAGTCGAAGAAAGCAGTTTCAAAATATCTTCATTGCATATTGGTACGGAATTGTGAGTGTACACTTTTTCAATAAAGCTATTAATTACCATGTGTATTATGTGCATTTAAATATTTTGAATTCAGCATTGTGTTTATAATAAGCTTGAAGCCGTTTTACAAATATTATTTTCGAGGCAATAAAGCACAATAACTAAATCTCATTTTCAAAACAATCACGTAGAAGGCCAAGAGATAATTGCATCAGTATATGTATAACTACAAACATGATATGAAGGCAGTTATGTCAAGTTTGAGACGTGTTATACTAAACTCTGGATATGTTTTCAAGATCAAAATAAAATTACATTAGTGAAAAAGATTTTTCCAGTAGTAAAGTAAGCATGGCAGATTCTAGTAATGTATTGTCACAATTTTCTCAAGCCTACGTCGATTATTTTTTTAATGCACTGTGCTTTTTTGAGCCGCATTGTACGGATATCGATAATACAATAAATATGTCTAATAACTTTAAAAATTGACCTAGAAGGATATGAACGCAGTAGATGGATACCACTGTCATTCATCAGCGTGCAGGCTTACTTAGTCCATTAATAGGCTGGTTACATTTACACTGCTCAGTGCCGGCTGCATTAGAATGGACCCGTGATGTGATATGAGGTAAAGAACCTAATAGATTAGGTCCACGAAGAGTTCCCGCAAACCCACTCCTGCCTAGAAAGCTGTGTGCGCAGTTATACAGTCGTGTTTGCAGTATTAGTACATCATCCAGATCTTCTTCCCTGCACCACAAATAATTCATAATTGTTACTTTGGCGAACATACGTACATCATACATTGCTTCGATCTTTCGAAAGTTATTTGAAGAATAATCCTTCATGCATGAGTAATAATCATATGATGTGAAGTAATTAACTATAAGTTATTATTTTTTCCATTTGGTTATTGAACCGACCGATCCAAAGCATACTCTAGCCAGATAAGGGGGAATTCACGGTCCACGGTGACGAAAAAATAAGTATTTGGATGCCATTAAAGCATGCTTCGAGAACATAAGTGTAAAAATTTTCAATGTTACACCCCTTCCTGGTCAGAGTTACAGCGAAAACCTTTCTTTTTTTCATAGGCGCATATATATCTCTCACAGAATTATCTACTGATCTTGATATAAAAAATTCGTATTTTTTTAGAAATTTTTCCGCACACCACCCTTATGTCGAATAAATTTCTGAGTATCTCAAATCCGCATTTCTCACAAGCCAGACTATACTCACTTCTACATTTATATTTATAAATGAATTCTTTCAGCATGTATGTTTGACAATAAAACTTTAAGTCTTCAGAAGGTATTCATTTTCAAACACACCTTGGAGTATAAGTATGTACTTATGTATCACGAGTTACAGTTCAAAATCTGTTATTGTGATGCGTATTGCGTTTTAAAATTATGTGAATGTTTCAATTTTGAAAATATTCTATGAAATCTTTCATATACGGGCTACATTTCCCTTCAATTCGGCCGCTTGCAGACCCTTACCACCTCAGATTTAATGCATAAGCTTTTTTTTATTATTTTCCTAGTTCTAAGACACTTTGACCATTTTTCAAAATTATTTTGGTCTTACACTTTCAATTTGTTGAATTTTATTTCAATAGAATAAAATGAGTTGTTTTCAAAATTTCGACTCCGGTTTTAGCCATTATCTATTCTTCATCATAACTCATTGCAAGTTACGCTGAGGACTCCACTCAACCAATATCATAGTCCCAACCAATTAAGTTAAAATCAACAAACGAAAACTTGTAAGTGAAAGCAATTTCTGGAAACAAAAATGGTGTTACGTCCGGCATTCCGACACGTCTTCTCTCATCTTCTTTGACTGTCGCTTACCCCTATCTGCTAACTCTTCTACATCCCTTGCAGTAACGTTATACTCTTCATCTTGTTCTATTTCTATTCAGCCTCACGTCAATTATTACGTACAGAGAGGCTTTAGTTAACCGGTTGAGTGGTAACGAAGCATATATCAATAAAAAAAAGTCGTGCCAAAAGTGGTGATGAAGCATATATCAACATTTTGCAATCATTCCGGCAGAAGACCCTAGAATTGCATGAAAATTGGTATGCCCGGGTTTTTTAGACCGCTGAATCCGAATCTGTACTCAGAATTCACGTCCAAACCATAGGGGGCGCCCTATCAACACTCTGAAATGGCGAAAAAATGGAAGACAGTTTGTCCTTTTAGTTACACAGTATCGTTTACATACAATGGACATGAGAATGGATTCTCGAGGGTTCTCGGGCTCTGTGAATTTGCCTACTATGTCAGAATTGACAAATCCCCAAATTCAAGATAGTGCAGCCAAGATGGCGGACATCGAATTCCAAGAAAAACGAAATTTGCCATGAATTTTGTTACTCAGGGATTTTTGGGGTCACTGAAACCGAAGCCTGTGTCAGAATTGACAAATTCCCAAATCCAAGATGGCAGAGCTAAGATGGCGGACATGGAATGTCAAAAAAAAAAACACAGACTTTATCATGAACTTTGTTACTCGGGGGTTTTTGGGGTCGCTGAATCCGAATCCGTTGTCAGAATTAGCCCCATGAAACCGGATAATGTCCCGTATTTTTTCTATGAGAGCGACAGTAGTGAGGGTACGCCATCTAGCGGGCGTGAAAATAACCAGCTTCCTCGAAAACACCCGGGTGAAAAGACTGTTGGAAACAACTTCGTGTTTCGGTTTTGGTTTCGAAATTTCGTGTGCGCCTTTGTCGGGCGCTCCATCTTGAATCTGCCACCTTGGATTTGGGCTTTGATCAATTGTGACACCCGATTTGGTTTCAGCGACTGCAAAAACCCGCCAAGTAACCAAATTCATGTCAGGATCTTTTTTTTTTTTTGCATTCCATGTCCGCCATCTTGAATTTAGGAATTGGCCAATTCTGACACCGGATTCGGTTTCAACGACCCCAAAAACCCCCGAGTACTAAAATTCATTTCAGAATCGTTTTTTTTTTTGGCATTCCGTCTTCGCCATCTTGAATCTGCCACCTTGGATTTGGGCTTTGAAAATTCTGACACCGGATTTAGTTTCAGCGACCTCAAAAACCCCCGAGTGATGAAATTCATTTCAAAATCGTTTTTTTTTTTTGGCATTCCATCTCCGCCACCTTGGCTCCGCCATCTTGGATTTGGGAATTGGCCAATTCTGACACCGGGTTCGGTTTCAGCGACCCCAAAAACGCCCGAGTAATGATATTCATTTCAAAATCGTTGTTTTTGGCATTCCATCTCCGCCATCTTGGCTCCGTCATGTTGGATTTAGGAATTGGCCAATTCTGACACCGGATTCGGTTTTAGCGACCCCAAAAATCCCCGAGTAATGAAATTCAGCCATTTATTCGCAAACCTGTGTCGTACCACTTTTGGAGCTGCTGCTCGTCAAAAGCCCTACCATTCAACCGGTTAAGTGATTCATCCGTCACGCGACTGAGATTCCTGGAAATCAATAACCGTGATATTAAAGCGATAATGATATCTCTCGCTCTGCCGACATAATCGTAAAGTTCGCCGAGTATGAGTTGAGAGGTATGAAGGTTGAATGCGTGTAAAACAAAGGATTGACACGACGATGTACTTTGTGATTCGCGAGACTGAACAACCAGTATCGGATATCAGAATTCAGTGATTTCCTCTACATCGTTGTGAGTAACATAGCAAGGCGGGTTCTACTTACAGATTTCTGTTACCGACACTTACCGACATTCTCCCCAGACTCAAACCCTTTACCGCGATGACGTCACAGTCTGTCGTACCGACTTGAGGTCTAAACCATGCAACCTTACCGACAGTCGTATCGGTCGACGGTGGAAATCGCACTGCTTTACCAACAATTCTCATGGGTCGAAGGTCAAAATCGTGCTGTTTTACCGACAATCTTACTGACCGAAGGTCAAAGTCTTTATGTCGTGCTCGTCAGCCAACGGTAGAGGGTGCAGCGGGGGCGAGAACTTTTCTACCGTCCCGCATTCTTTTCCCACGATAAGACTGCTGATGTGTAACATTGACCACTTCAAATTCCTGTCCCACGATAGGACTGCTGATGTGTAACATCAACCACCCCTACATTCGTTTCCCACGTTATAACCACGTGACATTCCAAATTTAATAGTTCCGAGAATTGTTTTTTATCCACTCGGATATTGCTGATGTGTAACATTAACCACCTCACATTTCTTTCCCACGTTATCAACCACGCGACATTCCAAAATTGATGGGTCTGAGAATTGTTTTTCACTCACTCGGATGTCGGTTTGGTATCAACCACGTGAAATTTTTTTGGCTTGTAACTGTCATGTGAACTCAACGATGAATTTTGAACGGGTTCAGTCAGGACCTGAGTGCAAGGTCAACCGATAGCCGCGGTACATTCAGATCCAAGGATCAGCGGTGTTAGGCTACTATGGCACTTAAAATGCTAAAAGGTGCGCGCGCATACACAAACATACGTACAGCTGCCCTATAAAAGGGATGGTCATCACTGCAAACGATCATTAGGTCTCAACTTGTCAAGTATACGTGAGGAAAAGCTCAAGATGGAATCCGTGAAGTGTTTGAGATTGATCGATATTATGGAATCGGTGTAAAAAATCTTGGACAAATCATCATAAACAGCAGAGACTCAGGAATGGATAAAATTTGGAAGTCAGAATATTCGGCTTCTGAACAAAATTTTGCGAAATGTTTCATCGATTGGAGAAAAGATGAGAATTATCACAACGATCGGACTCTTGAAAGCGCTTGCGGAAAAATTCGAACGTCTTCAGAAAACGGGTGGAGGTATGCGAAAAGTAAGGAGAAGCGATCGAGTTTACTGGGAAGATTTGGAATCAGCTTTCGAGGGGAGAATTCGCACTGGATCCATCGTCAATTTGGAGCATGAAGATGTGAACAGATTTCTAGAAGACGCAAAGGTACTAGCTGTAACGAGACTAAAAAACGCTTTAAAGAAAGACAGGAGCTTGGAAACCAACGTTATCCTGGCTTGTAAATTTGAAGTTAGAAAAGATGATCACACGGTGGAAGAGATCAAATATTTCATTACGAGGAATGAAATCATCCTCCAGACCACGGATATCAACGAATGGTTCATCGAAAACGCGTCGGAGCGTTTGTTGAAGAAGGTGAAAGCTTTCCAGGAAAAGAATTCAGGCTGGTGGCTGACCGAAATAATCGATTTGACTATGAATATCAACAAGTACGTGCCACTACGAGGCGGTGTGTTCACATACACCCCGTTACCTAAGCATATCAGTGATACGAAGTATGTGGTAAACATCAGGAACAACGACTCTTACTGCTTTCTTTGGTCGGTCACCGCAGCTCTGTTTCCACCCGACAACAACAATCCCAACGCGACCAGCTCGTACCCCCATTTCAGCTCGGTGCTACGGTATGATGGTGTAAAGTTTCCTATGTCTCTAGACAAAAACACCATTTGAAAATTTGAGAAGCTTAACAGTCTTTTAATTAACGTTTATGGAATAGACCAAGGTGATCGGAAAAGAAGTAAAATAGCACCGATTCACCTGAGTCAGAATGAGTCTGATAAACCTGTAATTCATCTTCAAGCGATAGAAACTGAAATCACTGACGATGACGATGATGATGTTGATACGGAAAATTATGGAAAAAATTGAATCTTTCATTTTACTTGTGTTTGAAATCTGTCTCGATTAACAAGTTCTCAAATTTCTAAACATAAACGTCGTACTTGGTTATATGATAGGTGTCCATCACACTTCCAATCTGAAAAGTGTTTGTTCAAGCAAAATGTATATTGCATGAATTGAAACAAAACCAGAGTTATTCTACCTACAGAGGAGGAAAAGATACTAGAATTAAAGAATTTCAAGCACAAAGAAACCGTTCCGTTCTGCGTTTACGCAGACCTAGAAGGTTCATTGCAGCCCACTTTTGAAAGTTTTGGGGAAGATAGAACAATTTATCAGAAGCATCTTCCGTGTAGTATAGCTTATTATTTACAGTGTGCGTTTGACGATTCGCTTTAAAAATTTGAAATTAATCGTGGAGAGACTTGCATTCAATGGTTTGTGAATGAATTAGCGGAATTGGCACATTCGTTAGAAGTTTATTTCAAAACTGTTGTACCAATGGAACCGCTCAGTTCCAATCGAATCAACGAATTTTATTCAACAACAATGTGTTACACTTGTAAAAAACCGTTTACACTCACAGACGTAAAACATCGTGATCATTGCCATTTCACAGGAAAGTACGGTGGTTGCAATCTAAATTACCAAAATTCGCACACTATCCCAGTGATGTTCCACAATTTGTCGAGTTACGATTCACATTTTCTGATCAAAGCACTGGCTACATCGTTCGAGGGCTCAATTGAGCTTCTACCCGTAAACTAAGAAAAGTGCATTTCTCTTACAAAATATGTCAAGGGGACAGATATGAAGTTTAGATTCATGGATTCACACCGTTTCATGCCCAGTAGTCTTGAGAAATTAGCAACGTATCTCGGTGATGATCAGAAATCAATCACACGAAAATTTTATCGTAGCTCAGATGAATTTCAGTTATTGACCAGAAAAGGATGGTTCCCGTACAAATACATAGACAGTTGTGAGAAGCTCGAGGGCAGACGGCTACCATTCAAACAACAATTTTACTCAAAATTAAATGATCGGGATATATCAGACGAAGACTATGCACATGCATGTGAAGTTTGGCAAACTTTTAACGTTCAAACTTTGGGAGAGTATTCGAACTTGTATTTACAGACGGACGTGTTTTTACTAACCGACGTTTTTAAAAACTTTCGACAGAGCTGTTGGACAACGTACAACCTGGACCCGATACGTTATTACATCGCGCCCGGTCTGTCATTTGATGCGATGTTAAAGTGTACCGACATCGAGCTCGAGCTTCTCACCGACATAGATATGATTATGTTTATTGAAAAAGGTATTCGTGGTGGTGTGTCACAGTGCTCGAACAGATACGCAAAGGCTAACAACAGGTACGTGGGAGAGGAATTCGATCCTGAGGTCGAAGAATCTTATCTCATGTACTTTGACGTTAATAATTTGTACGGTGCTGCTATGAGCTTTGCTCTGCCATACAATTTCTTCGAATTGGTATCAGACTTCGGACAATGCGACGTTCTTACCATCTCGGACAATGCGGAGTTTGTTCACATACTGGAGGTGGATTTGGAATATTCTGAGGGACTGCATAAGATTCATAAAGATTTACCACTGTGTCTGGAGCACTATATACCTCCGATCTTGGATAGAAATAAACCGAAATTGACGCCCACGCTACTTTTCAAGAAAAACTACGTTGTTCACTATAGCGTTTTGAAACAGTGCTTACAATTAGGCTTAAAATTACTCAAAATTCACAGAGTTCTCAAATTCAGATGAACCCTGTGGCGCAAAAAATACATAGATTTGAATACCGATTTGGGCGAAAAATCTCACAACGAATTTAAGAAAAATTTTCACAAACTGATGAACAACGCAGTTTTTGGCAAAACAATGGAAAATGTAAGGAAGTATAGAGATGTCAGGCTGATTATGCAATGGTATGGAAGATACGGTGCTAGAGCTACTATAGCCAAACCCAATTTTCACAGCTGCACCATTTTCGACAAAGATATAATTATCGTCGGAATGAGTAAGACGAGAGTCAAGTTGAATGAACCATTGTATGCAGGTTTCTCGATCATGGATCAGGCTGAAACATATATCTACGATTTTCATTATAATTATATTGGGCAGAAATTTGGCAACCGAGCGAAATTAATGTATACGGATACCGACAGTTTGATTTACAATTTTACCGTCCCCGACATATACGAACATATTGTTACAAAGGGTAAAATCACCCGTTTTCCCACGTTTTTAATGATCTAGTAGTGATTATAAATAAAAGACGTTTATAAACCTCTTATGTCTTCCAAAAGAATAAGGTTGCTGCGTCAACCAACATTATTGTAAAAACAGATTTGTTTCAGACTTAAAACGAGAAACACATATTCCGCAATTAAAGCTTTTGCACCACATTTCATTCACGCTTTTGATTTTGACTTGATAAACAAACTCGCGGATCCATATTGTTAGGTATGGGTAGGGTAAGTAATCAACACTGTCTTGTTACTTATACTAGATTTATTTAACCACAGTTCTGTTACAGCGGTGCCGGAGCGCCTGTGTACTAGCCTGGGGTCAGTACGCAACTGCCTAACGTGAGAGCGCTGTCTTAGAGTAGCGAGTGCGCTACTAGCCGTATCGCACGTATTCACCTATGGGTATTAATACTATCATAGGTGAATACATCACACATATTTATTTCCGTAACGTCAAAGAACGTTACAATATGAAGGAGGACTTGCATAAATTCGATACGTCTGATTATCCGCTTGACAACGTTCATGGAATGCCTCTAGCAAACAAAAAAGTTCTCCGCTTGATGAAAGATGAGAATAACGGAAAAATAATGCTGGAATTTGTAGGATTAAAAGCTAAATGGTACGCATTCCGAGTCTTGGGAGATGAGAAAGACAATAAATGTGCCAAAGGTGTCAAAGCATCAGCGTTGAGAAAAGTAACTTTGAACGATTATTCGGAATGTGTTTTGAAACGTGAAAATTTGTCTACAAATCAGCATTTGATATTAAGTCAAAATCACGAGGTACACACCGTAGAACAGCAGAAAGTGGCACTAAGCTGGAATGACGACAAGCGGATCGTGTTTCAAAACACAACCGACACGCTTGCGTGGGGCTACAAGCCTCCACCTCAGCTGTGTGATTTACAACTGTACCATGATGTATAAAATATAATTATGTGAGATGATGAATGAGAACGCTCCGAAATATGAAAAATTGTACAACGACGCATATGTCTGTCGATTGTATGAAAAATGAAGATGCATACTTGTGATGTGTCGGATATAAAACAGAGAGGCACATAAGTTTTTACAAAAAATTCATTTATTTATTGTTACATGTCCGATTCGTTTATCCAACTGTTGTGTGTATTGTCAAAACCTAACCATCTAACGTATATTTTTCTTCCACGCTTCTTGAGCACCTTCTCCACCAGATGAATATCCGGATGTTCAACCTTGAGGAGCCCTTCTTCGTAGAAACCACCAGCGATAGGTTGATCTCGGTAGTTTTTGAGCTTGTACGTCACGGGATGAGTATTTTCCACTCGACACATCGTGAATATTTCAGTGGTCCAATTGGGAATGTAACCTTTCTCACAGACGTTTTTGAATTTGCTGATTCAAACTCTGTCGTCGGATTTGAATTTTGCCGATATGGTAGGTATCGCTCGAAGCCCTCCGTACGCCTGACGTTATAACAGCCTCTCGTTTGCTACGGTGACATCCGACGGTTTCATTCTTATGGTTCGGTGCTTGGCGTTGTTGTAAGCCGAAACCAAATCAGATGAGACATCGAGCCATTTGTAGCTTCCTTGCATGCTGAACCGTTTCCACATTTTACCTTATAGCGTGCGATCGAAACGTTCACAGATCGAAGCCTTTAAATTACTGTACGTGGAGTAAAGTTTGATTCCGTAACGTGTTATAAGCGATTCAAATTTCGAGTTGTAATATTCCGTTCCTCTGTCGACATGTGAATTTTTCATTTTCCATTGTCTTCGTAACATCATCTTCAAATTTGCTCTTTATCGGTACAGCCCACCCATACTTTGGAAAAATATCAATGACTGTGAGCATGTACTTGTAGCCTTTGTTTTGTCCGGCGTATGACGTCATATCAAGAAGATCTGTCTGCCAGGTCTCGTCGATGCCGCGCACGTCTACACGTCGACGCGGGTAATTCCGGCGTGCAGGCTCATGCAGTTCCGTCACCAGTGCTTGCTTTTTCTCCTTCATATTCCAACGCTCTTAGTCAGGTGTCCATTTGGGAAATGTTATCAGCGGTTCTAATCGACAGGTCTCTGCCTGTTTAAAAGTCTGTGTAAAAGGCATCCAAGGCTTTCTCCGTGTTGAGCTCTAAAGCTTTGATCATTTGATCGAGGTTGTCGTTTTTGCAGCACGTTGAATTTTCGTCTCAAGATTTTTAAAGTTACAGCATTGTTCGGCTCTGCGGGATCTGCGACATTGCACAGTCTCTTGTTCCGTATATCGTAATGCCCGTCCGCTGTTATTTGAAATCCGACACCCGGAGGACCACGAGTGCTCGCGGCCGTGTTTTTATCCAAATGCCGTCCAATCACGTCGACGCTCATCTCGGTAATGAATGCAAAAACGATAGGAGCTGCTTAATAAATGATTCTTGCTTCGCGTAGCTCTTCGATAATGGAGATTATTTCGTTTTTTTGACTCCAATTTCCCGCTGCCTGAGATGCCAGGAGTAAACGAAGACGCTCCACTAACTCGTTTGGATCATCCCAGAAAACGTATTACGTTTCAACACCTTGTCGAGTGATCATAGCTTGCGGAAGTGGACCTTTCGGCAAGGTGATGGGGAATAATCCATCAATTCGGCAATGACATTTTCGAATTTGTAACTGTTGTCGTTACGAACAGCCCGATCGCATGAGTAATAGTTTTAATGCGCGTTCGTTGCGACGATTATGTTTTTAAAATTTTCCCGATCTCCGGCGCTCAAGGAAAAACCGTCAGGCTTCTTTTTGAACTAAAGTTCCAGCAAACCCTTCGTTTTCGGGTAACGCGTATCGCCAATACGAATGTAGTTACTCTGAAAAGATATCAACGAATCACCAATCATTAGTCCGTTCAAGAGGTTGCGTACACCGTACACGTTGTCCAATTCACCTTTTGTCTTTGCATCTCTCATCAGTGCAAAATACTCATCCCCGATTTTCTCGACCGGTGTTTCTACGATTGTTTTATCTCCTGCTGAAGCAAAGGAATCGTCCATTTCCGAGACAGTTTCATTTTCCGTTCCATTTTTCATCTGCTTCATTTGTTCTTTAATTTCTTCCACCTCTTGTTTCACAGGTTTAGTCACTTTTGTAACATTTACCAGTTCTTGCTGCAGAGTCACTACTGGTTTGAAAACGTCACTCAATTTCTGAGCCGTAGATTCCTTGCCCGACTTGAGCAATCTGTATTTTCAACGGCTCGCAGCACCCACTTGAACGATCTGATGTAGGACATCTTTTTGTTTGGGAATTTCAGAGCTCTGCATGTTTACGCAACTGAGTCTGCAACGCTACTGCGTCTCTTGCTCGAAAACGATAGATTTTATTTCTTCTGCAGGCTAACAAAAGAATCGAATCCCTTTCTGTACCGTCTTTTGTTAAGCTCACTGTCTCTGTGGATCACCAGAAACCCGAACTTCTCACCGTTCCAGCCTGCAGAGCACACACTTTTAAACTCTGTGTAAGACATGTCGGTGTTGACATAGTCGTTGTATACGTGTCTCAGGTTCATATCGTCTTGTTTGAATAACACGAGTAAGTTTACGTTGTCGCGCACGAGATGTTTGGGAATACGCGCTTACGTCTGACAGAGATAGAAACAGTCAACGTCGTGATATGTACTCATGCAAAAGTAGGCTCTAATATTGTCCCGCCTCTTGCACGCTACATCGTCAAATATGATTACTGAGTTAGGCCGAGCTTTTTCCGGTGTGATCACTTGCTTACGCTCGGTAAACGCAAAATACTCCGTATTCTCAACATAGTCCAACAATTGCTTCGACGATTGGTATTTAGGTGAGTTGAGAGGTTTCGAGTAGATGTGAATATTTTCGAATCTGAGTCCGTTGGGATGGGTTATGAGTGTGAGCAACGCATTAGTATTACCACAATTTGACGGTCCACAGAATATTGCACGTACACTATTCGGGAGTAATTTACCGTGCCGTTTGTGCCTTTTGACATTTTGCTCCGAAAGTTTGTCAAAATTCATCACGGGAAGGTTAGTAGGTTGTTTTTCAAACCGCATCTCGGACATGACTGATCGGATTTGCTATAAATATCCCGTTTCGAAGCACTTTTCTTCAGTCAACGCACGAACATGATCGCGTACAGAAGTAAACGAAGTAGTCGAGGAAATAAAGCAATGGACTGTCGATTTTTTGAGCAGTAAGACGGATTTTAATGCGGTTTTTTGCATTCGCTTCGTAAGAGCGCCTACAAACTTTGTGAACTAAATTGATTAATTAATTTTCTGAAAATGCATTTTGGGGTCGCTGAACACGAATATCGCCACGGCAACCGTCTCCGAGGTACCTGGTGCCCAGGGTGGACAGTATCAACGTCTTCTCCTAGAGTTTCGGCGAAAATTGTGATCTGGAGAGTAAAATCATCAACAGCCTTTCAGTCGAATTCCATGTACATGGTTATCAGTACTGTGGGCCTGGTACAAAATTAACAGAGACTCTTGCGGGGTGATCCGGGAATCAATCTTCTCGACGCAGCTTGCAAAGCCACGACATTGCTTACTCGCAGAATCGTGAAAATCTTGAATTGAGAAACGAGGCTGATAGGGTGTTGGCTGAGAAAGCTTGGAAACGGGTTCTCGCAAAGGACGCAAATTTGGGTGAGAAGGCAGCCGCTTGGGCAATCGCGAATATGATGAAAGTGAAAACAAAACTCGGAACGGGAATCCGAAAATCAAAAAATGGTATCCTAAGAAAAATTATAAATGCTGCAAAACGTTCTATGGTTCAAAGCAACGGTGCAAAAGTAACTATCGAATCTGCACTGAAGGGAGCTGAGAGCATTGTTAAAAAAGCGGGTGGTAAATGTAAAGTGCGAACACCTAGCGTCCTACCAGCAGTGGCGTAGCTATTATAGGGCAAAGTGGTGCAGTGCACCAGGGCCCCAAAGCTCAGGTGGTCCCTGAGCTGGGGGGGGGGGGGGGGGGGAGCGAGCTTCTGAAACTGGGAAACTCTGACCCTGCTCCCAAGCATTTTTTGAAGTGAATATTCCTTATGCGACAACGGCACGTTCCTTGGTAATGCTAAAAAGTGTCCGTAACCCAAGTATCCGTAAACCGGACAAGAAAACGGAGGAAAAGAAGAAGAGAGAGAGAGAGAGTGATGTGTGAGCGAGAGAGAGAGAGAGAGTGATAGGCTATCCATAGCCCGCGTGTACGTGTTTTATATGTATCAGGACAGCAGCGCGCATGCGCGTCGTTCTATCCGTTGTGTGTGAGTCCACATGTATGTGTGAGTTCATACCGTCTTCGCTTCGTGCCGAGTTCAAGCTTCTATTTTGTGTTATGTTTGTATATATATATATATATAAGTGTGCATTTGGAGTGTTGATATTATAATATTATTATTGTTTCTAAGTTTAGTGCTATTGTGTACACAAATAACATTAGTTATGATATATGGTTCAAATAAAACATATTGTAAACATTTAAGGACGTTGTATGCAAAACACCCTTTTCGACAGATTTTGTTTAAATTTTGCCCGAGTTTTAATTGTAATATTTCAAATTTCTTGCCTAATTCCAATACGATCGACCACGTCGTTTGAGAATAAATCGAATTTGAAAATCCGAAAATTAACACAGGGCTTATGGGAAAATCCGCAAAATATCTGACAAAATTCACGTTTGCATATGTAATTGGAAAACGGGTCGATAGAAATGCTTGAAAAACTGGTATCATCTTATTCAATAAATTTTGGATCCATTAGAATTTTTTAATATTTTTCCACCACGTCGTTATCTCGTAATTAATTCCGAAAGTAGGGAAAGTTCGTGAAGATTGCACGAGGAGAATATTTTTTCTTTTTGCCCTCACGCAATGTGACCACTGCTTTCAAATTCCGATCCAGCTTTTTTTTCGTACAAATCGGCCTTTATAGCGGGTTCTTTCCATTTTTAATTTTTTTTTATTCGTCCGACAACAACTTTCAAAAATTCAACACTATTGGTAAATCACTTGTCACTCCTTTCAAGCTCGGGTGGCCTATAGGTTAGGTTCATGCGACGCTGCCACGACCGAATTTTCGTGTCGTGCGTTAGGATTGTCCCCCGCGTTCCCTATCCTCGACAGGGCTCTACAGCTGTAGTGGGTACAGACGCGGCGATAAATATCGTTCTTGATGCCAAAAACATGAACGATTTCGACTATTTTTTTCGCTTTTCGGATCGAAAACTTATTTTTTACTATACTTATCGTGAATATTTCGCAATTCTAACGGCGTCTCAATTCAATTTTCAATGAAAAAATATTGCATTCACTATTTCTTATAAAAGACTACGTCACAAACTTTATGCTCGGATTTCGCATACAACGTCCTTGAAAGTAAGGTTATTACGTCAGCGGAGGGCAAGGAAGTATTCACTTCAGACGCGTGTGAAGCAGACGCAGCATTTTTTTTTTTTTTTAATGTTTAATGAACATTTATGATAGCAAAACTCCTAAGTCAAGAGTTTCAACACTGCTTATTTATATTGAATGAGATGAGTTAGAACCTATCTTAAGATAGGCTTGGAGTCCTAATCACGATAGCTTCAATTGAGCGGGGATTTCGCGATTACATTTCTTCAATTTATGAATACTTTTTATCATTTATTGTACGTGTTTCGAGTGATAATTCTTTTTGTTCGTTTTGTTCTTGAGTGAATACGAAATATTATAAGAAATAACTATCACCAACCGATGCCTGTACACTTCTGAACGCTCTCTCACTACGTATAACAACCAAGTAAGTTTTTTTACTACTGTATTTTGGTTAGAGGAAAAATAACTCAATTACATAATGTAGTTGATCAATAATACAATGTAGTTTACATTGTATATACAATGACCGCTGTGACCGTATCTGTTCGCAAAACCATTTCAACCTAGACTACGGAATTCAGCGACGAGACAAAATATAAACAAGCCGTTTGCAAATCAGTATGCATGTATATCCATAGCGATTATTTTTTGCTCTGAAAGAATCATTTCGGGTTTACGTACTTGAGAAAATTCAGTTATCGCGTAAGTCTCGATAGTGTAAACTAAAAATGATAGATAGAAAAAAGGAACGTAGTGGTGCTTCAAAGCGAAAACAATGACAGGAAAGAGAAGAGAGTAAAAAAACGTTGCCCAAGCTGATAGTTTCTTTACGAAACCTGCTCGAGAAAATCAAGATTCAACAACTGTGAATGCTTCTGCCGAAATTCAGAAATTCTTTGCAATAATGCAAGACTTGTATAACTTCTTTGAAAACAGCATTAGGCGTTGGGACCTCTTATCAAAATTCACTGGCGAATCAGAAAATATTTAAAAAAAATTGAATCAGACAATATGGTCTAGTATGGTTACCACAATATCTGCAGACAACTTTCGTTTTTTCGATATCATCAAAGCATTATTCGAAATAACGCTGAAGAGTTCCACTAAAGACAAACGTAGTGACGCATGAATTATATAATCAAAAATGCTCAATTTTGAGTTTGTATTTCTTTGTGAATTCATGCATCGTATATTAAACGACATGAATTATGTTTCCAAAATTTTGCAGAAGCGTGACATTGTTTTAGATGAGACGAGTACGGCTTTGGATGAAACCATAGAGAAATTGAAAAAGTACAGACATTACTTCGAGTCATTTAAATGCAAGGCCAGTGAAACTGCGAAAAAATAGGATATTGATTCCACTTTTCCAGAAAAGCGAAAAAGAAAAAGTAAAAAGCATTTTGATGAATTGGCTTCTGACCACCGGTTTCACAACCGGGAAGACATCTTTAAAATTACTATTTTCAACAATGTACTCGACGTAATAATTACTTAGTTAGAGGCGCGTTTCAATGGTATGAGTGCAGTATGTAAAACGTTCGACTTTCTAACTCCAAAAAATTTGCTCAGCATGGATAAAACAACTTTACTCAAAAAATGTGATCGGTTTCAGATGAAAAATTCCGATATAATAGGACCCAATTTTTCGCTTCAGTTTCTTAATGTTCATCATCTGGTCCTTCCTAAATTGTCCGAGACATGGTCAATTCATCAATTTTGTAAGGAAGTTATAACGAAATTTGGAGTGCTGGAATGTTACCTTACGGAAATGTACACAGCAATGTTACAGTTTCACACTATTCCTGTCATGTCTGCGTCATGAAAAAATCTTTCAGTAAATTAAAGGTTATAAAAAATGATTTAAGAAACGTTATGGAGCAAGATCGACTCCGACATTTATCATTAATTGCAACTGAAAACAAGACCGCATCAAACTTGGATTCGAGTGAAGTGATAGACGAATTTGCAAAAATGAAAGCGCGCAAGGGATTGTGAATTTGACTGGAAATATCATTAACAATGATAAAAATTAACGACAACAGAGTCAGGGCGGCTAGGTGGTCTAGTGGAGTAAGGCTCCGGTCAAGTATGTCTAGACGCCAGGTTCGATTCCTGACTCCGTCCTTAATTTTTCGAAATCACCAGTTTTTCGAATTTATATCTCTTAACAATCCACTTCTTGCAATTAATGATATGCACATCCGCATATCATTTATTAGACGGATTTGCCCGTCTTGCGTGGCTTCCCATCGGAAGCGTAAGATTCCAAAATGTAAACACACATCTACATACATTCTCACATTGGGTGCTCAAGACACGAAACTTTCTACTCATTATTAACAATCTTACTTTTTCTGTCTGTTCATCTCATCTGTATAATAATTATTATGTATCGTCATGTGTATCGTTGTTTATTTATTGTTATTTCCTTTTGCTAAACGGATAGGGATTTCAAACCTTATTATACAGGTGTCTCATAGACTTATCTTACTAGGGGTAAGTGCAAGTGACTGCATTCTTATCTTACCCCTACCTATAAGTTTAAGGGCTGCAGTAATGCAGCCATGTGGAAAAGGGGGGAGGGCCCGATTTTTTCTTTATGCACCGGGGCCCTTGTCCACCTAGTTACACCACTGCCTACTAGTACGTTCAAAAGTCGGTGGTTTTTTACCGTTTTTGATTCCTATTTTTGCTGGACTTAGTGCTACAGGCGCGTTAGCCGGTGGTGCGGCAGGCATAGCAAAAGCTGTAAACGATGCAAGTGCTGCTGGACGAGAACTGAGAGAGAGCAAACGACACAACAAAACTGTCGAAGCGATCGCGTTGGGCAAAGGGCTTCATATAAAACCGTACAAAACAGGTCTTGGTCTCCATCTTTCAAAAAACTAGATGCAATGCTACCACGTCGACCGTTGACTGTTTGGGACTTGTTGAAATACGCAAAAATCTTCGAGGTTCCGCATTTCCGCGGTGTTTTCATGCGAAACGAAACGCCCGAAAACGGTCCACGAAGAAACGAATCAGCTATAATCAATCTTGACGACAAAGACGGTCCGGGTACACACAGAGTTGCATACAAGAAACGCGACAATAATATCGATTACTTTGACAGTTTCGGCAACCTTCAACCACCCTCAGACCTCATAGAATACCTCGGCGTTGGTAGTGTTGAATGCAATCATTAAAGGTACCAGGATTATGATACATTTGAATGCGGACACTTGTGTCTAAAATTTCTAAGTGGTGAGCTATATAAACATGGTGCATGATTTATCAAAGTCAGTCTACTTGCAGTCATGGATGATTCGTTGACGTGAAGGATTTCGGGAACCTTTTCGATTCTCGAGGCACAATATTTCCCACCGATCGAATTTGCTAGTGATGAAAGTTATGCTCTTGACTTGGTAGGATTGTTAACCTTTCATTCGATTTCCGACGTTGATGTTGGTCACAATAAAATTTACGTAGCTGATAAAGTGATCACCATACCTACCGGCAGCTACGAGACCGAGGACATAGAGGAGTATCTTCAAAACGTGCTTAGAAATACAGATATCAGGCTCGCCATCAAACCCAACAGTAATACATTACGCAGCGAAATCACATGCAACCACACGATTGACTTTGGGCCGAATGATTTCATCGCTCAACTTTTGGGATTCACACCGCGTGTATTGAGGTTTGATAAAACTCACGAATCAGACGTGCCTGTAACTATACTCAAGGTCAATGCGTTGCAAGTCGAGTGCAGCATTACAACGGGCCTCTACGTCAATGGACACAAAGTACACGCTATTCACGAGTTGTTCCCGACTGTCCCACCAGGATATAAGGTCGCGGAAGTACCGTCGCACCTCATTCATCTTCCGATCACCGTCAGGACCATAGATCACGTTCAGCTCCGGTTAGTGGATCAAAACGGAGACCTGGTTAATTTTCGTGGAGAAGTTATTACTGTGAGACTACATATCAAATCGCAATAAACGATGGGAATGGTATATAACAGACTGTCGAAGAGTAGGTATATCAGTAAGTCAGCATGCCCCGATCACGTCAGTAATCGATCGATTCTCGAACCGTTAACACCTTAAAACGTGGAGTTCGTGATAGCTCTGGGTTTGAAACTGACGCCTTTTTGAAGAGGAATTTCCGACAAGTAAAAATCCGATTTTGCTGTTTTATTATCTACTACGTACCATGGAGGAAGAAATCTTAGACATTCAAACACCAGTCGTCTTTGACGAATCCGTTGCTCATTACGAGATTCACGCTCACAAACCTCAGGCCTCGTCAACTTTCAACAACAGCAATGAATTTCGAATCACCGTTCAGCATCAGGATTTATGCATGTTACCCAGCAAATAGTCAGTACATATCCACGGACGAATCCTTAAACCTGATCGTACAGCTACTGTGAACACACAGCTCGTAAAAAACGCGATCTGTCATCTGTTTGAAGAAATTCGCTACAAAATTAATGGAGTTGAGATTGATAGAACCAAGAACGTTGGCTTGACAAGTCTCATGAAGGGTTACGCTTTCCTGCACCCTAGTCAAACTTGGCTGATGGAGAACGCTGGATGACTTGATGTAAAAGAAAAGAAAAAATTAACCAATGCCGAGGGTAATTTTGACGTACTGATACCGCTCAGCATGATATTGGGTTTCGCTGAGGACTACCGCAAGATCGTTGTCGACGCCAAACATGAGTTAATCCTGACGAGATTAAAAACTGACGTCAACGCTATCATGCAGACTCAAGAGGAGGAATTCAAAATCATGATCTTTGCAGTGGAATGGCTCATACCGTATTCGAAACTCGCGGATCAGAAAAAAGTTGACCTACTAAATTTCATTCAGAGAGATCCGCCTTTTTTGATGAGCTTCCGCAGTTGGGAATATCCTTCACTTCCCACAACATCGAAACACGTTTGGACTGTGAAAACTTTCACTCAGCTTGAAAAACCTCGGCACGTCATTTTGGGTTTCCAAACAAGTAGGAAGAACAAGATCGGCAAGAACGCAAGTCATTTCGATTATTGCAATATCACGGGCGTCAAGCTATTTTCAAACTCTCAATCTCATCCGTACGGTAACCTGAATCTCAACATGAGTCGTAATCTGTACGCGCTCCTGTACGAGATGTACGCAAACTTCCAAGCTACCTACTACGACAAGAACCCCGAGCCGTTGCTGACAAAGAGTGAATTCCTTCGAGACGTTCCCTCATTTGTTATCGACTGTTGAAAACAAAACGAATCTTTGAAGTACGGACCTGTCGACATCCGTCTTGAATTTGAAGCTGAAGCCAACTTTCCCGCTGAAACATCGGCGTACTGCTTGATTGTTCACGGTCGTATTGTCGGATACAACCTGTCAGTGGTGGGGTGGAAAATTTGGTATAAAAGCTGACCCGTTCCCACCATCTCGCACAGTTCAAAGATGGAGCTTATCGTTGACATACAAGGCTTTCGTAGACCTTTTAACGATACCTTCACATTGAAAGAATTGGCTATGATTTCAATCTACTCGGATGCATCTCCATCAATGTTTTTCTTCAAGCCACCTTACAAATGGGATTGTCTGGACGTCAAACACAAAAGCCAAAATTCTTGGTTAGAACGCGATTTTCACGGTTTACCTTGGAGCTGTGAAACCGTAACGTTTGAGGAAGTTGAGTGGACCATTGAAGACAGGCTGTGCAAAGCTGAAACCGTGTTCGTAAAAGGAGAAGACAAACGAGATTGGTTGCTCAAAATTGTCCCGAAAGTTCAAATCATCGATATGCTGGACTTTGACTGTCCGTCGCTTCAAACCTTGCAAAAAACTTCAGCTGTGTCTCTAAGATGCGACGTTCATACAATACCCAACGCAATCTGTGCAGCACAAAACGTTTCTTCACTTCAAAATTGGCTACAAAATCATCATACTGTTCGGATGCCGAGGGCGTACGATTTGTGTTACTGCGCAGAAGCGTCTACAAGAACGGTCCCGCATTCCTGGCAAATATATCATCCTGGTTATGAAACTATTGAATAGAATTATTGTACTCTTGTTGTGAAGTAATCGTCAACTGTGCCCTAAAAATTGTACTCGATAAAACTGTTTTTTAAAGAATATTCATGAGATTATTTACACCTTCACCTTCACCTTAGCTCTCAAGAGACAATTTTTTTCAATACAAAGCTTATGTAAGATTTAACCTTGCTCTCTATTCTTGACCGAGCTGTACTCAAACCGAGTTGTTTTGCATTCCTAGAGCGATAGTAACCCAACACCGCAGATCCTTGACTCTGAATGTATACTACCGCAGCTATCGGTCGACCTTCCACTCTGACCTTGACAGAACCCGTTCAAAATTCATCGTTGAGTTCATATGACAGTTACAAGCCACAAAAATGTCACGTGGTTGATATCAAACCGACATCCGTGTAAATGAAAAACAATTCTCAGAACCATCAATTTTATAATGACGCGTGGTTGATAACGTGGGAAAGAAATGAGAGGTGGTCGATGTTACACATCAGCGATATCCGAGTGGATAAAAAACAATTCTCGGAACTATTAATTTTGGAATGTCACGTGGTAGATAACGTGGGAAAAGAATGTGGGGGTGGTTGATGTTACACATCAGCAGTCCTACCGTGGAAAAGGAATTTGGAGTGGTTAATGTTACACATCAGCAGTCCTATCGTCGGAAAAGAATGCGGGACGGTAAAAAGTTCTCACCCCCGCTGCACCCTCCACCGTTGGCAGACGAGCACTACATAAAGACTTTGACCTTCGGTCGGTAAGATTGTCGGTAAAACAGCACGATTTTGACCTTCGACTGATAAGAATTGTTGGTAAAGCAGTGCGATTTTTACCGTCGACCGATACAACTGTCGGTAAGGTTGCATGGTTTTGACCTCAAGTAGGTACGACAGACTGTGACGTCATCGCGGTAAAGGGTTTGAGTCTGGGGAGAATGTCAGTAAATGTCGGTAACAGGAATCTGTAAGTAGAACCCGCCTTGCTATGCTACTATTCTCTACTTTTTCATAGATAGTGGATTCTGTGACACTGAGTCTCGAGCTGCAGCACATCAATAAGTGTGCCTCGTCCAGCCCTCTTCCATTTGACGATAATAATCGAGCCTAGACGTAAAGTCAGTCTCTATGCAGTCTCGATCATTCAGAAAAATCCGCAACCCTCTGAACCGCCCTCTGTATTTCCGACGCGAACTCTGGGTACCGGGTGTGGATGATCAACTTATCGCGGCTCGGTGTTGAACGTAGTTATCGTACCCAGGTCTCTGCCGAAAACATACAGGCTCACGCTTCAATGTACAAATCGCGGGTTAGGACTCAAACATTCGAAGCAGTTAGGGTGTTACGCCACCATTGGTAGGCTGGCCAGCCCCACGGCTGCCTCGCTTTCGGGAAGTGTGTGGTCGCCTAGTGTCTAATGAGAAAAAGAGCTATCACGGGTTTTATTTGCGAGGACGGACTCGTCCGATATCTGCTCTACTTGGAGTTCGAGCCGCAAGTGCCACGCTCGCTTCTACGCTGCTTGAGCATCCCCGCTCGGCGCGCGTTGTCGCCACCGCGCATGCGCAGCGCACGTTCGCTTTTACTACCTACAGACGGGTACGGTACAGGAGTGTTTAGCTCGTGAAAGCGCCCAATCGCGTTACCTGACGTCTGGCTCGCTTTTTTGGTGTGAGTGTACAATCTCGAGCTGTCTATTCAGCAAGCAGATTCTGAAACCGTATTATCACTCCGTAGATTTATCCCTCGTAGGCTGCTACAGACTCTTAGTCTACTTGGCATTTCCAAGCCATCTGTTCACATTACGGAGCTCACGGGTCACTGGAAGCGAAGGAACATACCTTATCATAAGCTCTCGTTCCCGTTTCTTAACTTTCTCACGCATGCGGTTTTATTGGCGGAACTAGCGCAACATAAAGGGGGTTCATTGGGGATAAGTATCTTATGGTAAAATCGTTAACGGGTTTTACTCCACTCAATCTATTCCCCACTATTCTGGATTCTCGCAACTTTAGTGCACTGGTATTTTTTGTCGCAAGTCACTTCTACTGGAACCTTCGATCGATATACTTCTATTCCATCCTCCATCAAATACACTCCAATGACATTATTCAAACAATTCACTTCGTTCAATTATACATTTAAATTGGTTACTATTACAAAAAAGTATTAATACATTCAATCGTAAACCCTCCTTACATCAATTGTCACTCCTGCCTTCATTCCTTGTCTCGAGAGCAGCAACGAGATCGAATCCAAAGGTATCCGAAACGAATTCCGGAGTGGGTATACAGACATATTGACAGCCGCTCGTCAATACCTCCCCTTTATCCCGTAACAAGGGGTTACTTGAAAATATTTAGACAATACGTTTTTGCATTTTGACAAACACTTTTACCGCAAATGTGAAATACCCGATGTCTTATCTGCCCGAAAATTTGACGTGTCGTTGTCACTAATTGCTATATCTCTTTCTCTCGATGTATTCTCTGTTTCTATCATTTCTGTGTATACCTTTCTTATGCACACTCATTATGTTATGTTATCTCTTTTTCTTTCCCACTTTCATCTACATCTCTCTACATTATTATAAACTTTCAATTATATCATAGTTTATAGACTGGAAGATCAGACTTACACATAAAAAGAACACACTTCTAAGTCAGTAATGTAGCCAGAGTCGAGTCGAACATAAATCCTCTATGTAACACAGGAATAAGAGTCGATTATTCCTTCGGGTGATTAAACCGGCTCGCGGGAATAATCTTCGATTTTATTCCCTTGTTACGTAAGGTACTATTAGCATTATCTTTTCTTAATATCCTTGATACGTTTACCTGCTTCCGTTGTGTTTTGATTACGTATGACCGCTCCCCTTTGCCATTATCTTGTCTATACTGAGTGACTCGTGCAAACTGTCGGAGAATCTGATCATATCTTTTCTTACTCGAGTTGAAAAAAATTGACAGATCGTTTTTAGTATCCAACAGAATTATCTTTTATCGTCATTGTCGAGATCAGTACCTACACCGTAGAATAAGGGATTATTCGTCCTCACTTAACTTATCTTTTTTTCAAACCCAAAGAATAAAGCATTTGCACCGGATAGTCAGTGAAATGTGGTTGGAAAATTATGAATAGTTCTGCACTTGTAGTACATTTTTGTTACATTAAATCGCATTTATAAGCATTTCAAAAATCACTTAGGTAGTCTATCGGGACCCAAACCTGGACGCTGTAATCTGTCTGGTTACTAGGCGCATGTATTCATTCACCAGTAGACTAACCCCTTCGTTGGTAACAGAGACAACTTATTAGTATCTTGTATTATTGCGTTTTCGTGGTATCTTATGGACCACCGCCACCATTTTTTCGCGACCACTATGAGTCAATCTACGTCAAACCGGACGAAAAAGAGTAAAATTTTTCATCGATTTTTCCGATTGTTGTGAATGTTTTTTAACGGATTCAATGTGTTACGTCCAACATACCACTTCCCTCTATTTTTCCTACTCGCTAACTCTCCCACAGTTCTTACATTAATCTCATGGTCTCTCTCCTGTCCTCTTATCTCTACGTAGTCTCACGCTATTCACTATCACGCTTACTCTTTAAATTCCATTCCCTACTCCTAGCATTGTCACACCTTTTCTGCACCCGTACGTTTCACGTCTCGAGGTACACTCCTATTCTGACTCTCGACAATTCCACATCTAGCCTTCTTATATATCTTTTCGTACCACACAATTCATTCCTACCGGTATCTCAAGTTCTACGGAATAAACTGTTGATGTATGTACTATACATTTATATTGTACACACATCACTCTGTAATGTATAGTGACATTGAAGAAATCGAATCTGACCTACACGTATGTATGTATTTAGAGTCAAAGTCAGTCGAAAACAAGATCCCAGAGAAAGCGCCACGAATGTCAGGTGTTGTCTAGAAAATTTGAATTTTATCCTAACGTATTTCTATAGATTAAATATACTCATAGAATTATTGGAGTCTCGTTTTTTTCCCAACCATTCTAACATGGTAGCAGAGGTCCGTGGTTCCTTCTTGGCCTAAAGAATAGTGAAACGAGAAAGTGAGCGTATGTGAAACGCAGAAAATTCGAACACGAAAGAACATTCGAGAACGTTGGAGAAGATCCAAGATGGAGGAAAAAAGGACCACCATACCAGTGTTTGACGGGGAAGACTATAACATGTGGACGAAAAGAGTAATGGTGTTCCTAAGAATGAAAAAGTGTGATGAGGTGATAAAAAGAAAAAAAACAAGTATAGATAAAGAAGAATGGGACGAAAACGATCTAAAAGCGATCAACTATATTTACAGTGCAATTTCAAACAAGCAGTTGGAGTTCGTGTGCGACGAGACGTCGGCTCACGGAATTATAAAAAAGTTCGATGAAATATACTTGAAGGAATCTACGGCGCTACAAATTGCTTATAGAAATAAACTAGAAAAAATGAAGCTTGAGCAATATGAAGACTCGGCGACATTTTTTAGTGAATTTGAAAAATGCATGAACGAATTGAAAAGTGCGGGCGCAAACGTAAATGAAAGAGAAAAATTGAATTACATGTTGAATACGCTACCAAGTCAGTACAGTTACATCGGTGACTTGATCGATGCACTGAAAGAAGAAGATCAGACAGCAGCTTACGTGAAGA
This sequence comes from Neodiprion fabricii, assembly GCF_021155785.1. Classification (NCBI taxonomy): domain Eukaryota; kingdom Metazoa; phylum Arthropoda; class Insecta; order Hymenoptera; family Diprionidae; genus Neodiprion; species Neodiprion fabricii. Next base: position 10,406,824 of record NC_060242.1, on the reverse strand, counting down.
ATGAAATTCAAATAGCAGAAACGAAGAATAAAAATGATCTAGGAGAAAGAAAATCGAATGTATTTGCCGCCAAAAAGGAAAAAAGGGAAGGCTGTTTCAAGTGCGGAAAATTTGGGCATTTCGCACGCGATTGCTATGCGAGACAAGATGGCGTCAGCTCTGGACGGAGCAACGGCAGTTGGAGAGGCTCGCTACGTGGTCGGACCAGAGGCAGAGCAGGAAGAGGAAGCTATAGCAGAGGGCGCGGAAACTCTTATCGGCAGGGAGCCAACATAGGTCAACAACAACAACACAGCAACGATTCGGGCGCAAGCGCATGGGTAGCGACGCTGCATGCGGCGCAGGGCGAAAAGTTATGTAACAATGAAATTTTGTGGCTACTAGATAGCGGATGTAGCGATCACATTGTCAACGATGAGAAATATTTTGAAAAGAGTATAAAACTAAAGAAACCGATTGATATCTTCTTGGGGGATAATAGATCAATAAAAGCAACGAAGATAGGGAATGTAGTGTGTTATTTTAATGCGTATGGAACAAAAAATGAAGTGAATATGAAAAATGTATTTCTCGCGGAAAAAATGCATGGAAATTTAATTAGCTATGGAAAAATAATGGAAAAAAACGTAATAGTCTCAAAGGGTAATACGTCGGAGATTATTGATAGTAATAATAAAGTAATTGCAGTAGGGTTCAAAGAGAATAAAATTCTGAAACTAAAAGGTACATTAAAAAATAAAATGGGTAATGTTAACAATATCGAATGCAATAATACATATAAAATGAGTTTAAAAGAGAAATGGCACAGGAGGTTAGGCCATGTTAATTTTGGGTATCTGAACACATTAAGTAAAGAACAATTGGTAACAGGTATCCCTTGTGAGTTGGAATCCGAATACATGAAATGCAAAACCTGTATTGAGAGTAAAATGCACTGTTTACCTTTTAATAACAATAGAACTAAGGCTAAAGACGTATTACAAATTATCCACACTGATGTTTGTGGTAGTTTCAAAACAGCGGGTTTGAACGGAGAAAAATATTTTATTTCCTTCATTGATGACTACAGTAAAGTAGCTAAAGTGTATTGCATTAAAACCAAGAGTGAAGTGTTTGATTGTCTAGTTCAATACATTAATGAAGTCGAGAACATAACAGAAAAGAGAGTAAAAATTTTGAGATGCGATAATGGCAAAGAATACCTAAATAACAGATTTTATAGCTATGCAAGAGAAAAGGGAATAACACTAAATAATTTCCCACCGTACGTGCATGAACTAAATGGTACGGCTGAGAGATTTAACAGGACAATAATGAATATGGCACGTTGTCTGTTAACAGAAGCAAATGTACATAAAAGATTTTGGCCTGAAATCATTATGGCAGCAACGTACTTAAAAAATCGTACCTTGACAAACACAGTCGAAAGAAAAACACCGTATGAAATATTCTTTAAGAAAAAACCAAATATAGAGAACTTAAGGGTATACGGGAGTAAAGTTTTTGTGAAAAGGCCCGAACAATGTAGGGATTCAAAATTTGATAAGAAGGCCGAAATGGGTGTATTATTAGGTTACAGTGATGTTGGCTATCGAGTCCTACTCAATAACAGAATAATAGTTGCTAGAAATGTCGATATAATTGAAAAGGATGTAAAATGTATAGGAATTGACTATGATGATAATGATCTGAATAATAAGTATGATGCTAATGAAGATGAGAACTCAGATGATGACATGTTGAAGGATGAAAATGAGTTGAATAAAACTATAGTTGAAAGCCCAGAAAAAGATAATTTGCTAGAATTACAACTTCCACTTAGACCTGCGCGTGAAAGAAAGATTCCGGTAAGATATCCTTTAAATAGTGCACATAGCATTCAAGTAAATTCTTGCAGAGTCGATATACCTCACACATTTGAGGAGGCGATTAATAGTGAAGAAAAGGAGTCGTGGGTTGAAGCTGTGAACAAAGAGATAGAAAGTCTAGATGAAAATGGAACATGGGTCCTGGTAAATGAAAAAAAGGATATGAAAATTTTAGATGTAAAATGGGTTTATACGAGGAAATCTAATGGTTCGTATAAAGCAAGATTGGTTGTATTAGGATATCAAAAAACAAATGTAATTGACGATATATATGCACCTGTAGCGAAAGCTCAAACTATGAAGATTCTATTTTCCTTTTGTTGCCAATATGGATTAATAATTGAACAATTAGATGTAACTACTGCTTTCCTTAACGGCTTAGTAAGCTCAGAGATATATGTACGTCAACCTAGAGGTTATGAAGATGGTACAAAAAGAATATGTAAACTGATTAAAGCACTGTATGGACTACGTGAAAGTCCAAGAGCTTGGTACGAATGCCTGGATGAGTATTTGACAAAGTTAAACTTTAAAAGGAGTGAAATTGATAATTGCTTGTACAGTTATGGAGTGGGTGAAAATATTATGTATGTGTTAGTTTACGTTGATGATTTACTGATTTGTTGTAAAACCGAGAGTAAATTAAAAAAAACAAAAGTATTGCTGTCAGAAAGATTTAAAATGAAGGATTTGGGAGATGTCAAAGAGTATCTTGGTATAAACATAGTGTACGATTATAAAAGAGGTGATATGAAACTAAGTCAGGAAAAGTATATTGAGTCATTGGCATGTAAATATCAGCTAGAAGGCAGCAGACTATACAGCACTCCTATGGAAACCAATTTGAAATTAGAAAAGGCTAATGATTGTGAACCACACATCAAATATAGAAATTTGATAGGTGAGTTGTCTCACATAAGTACGAAAACAAGACCCGATGCTGAACACAGTGTAAATTATTTAAGCAGGTATCAGAATGAATATAACGAAACACATTGGAAGTATGCAATGCGTGTACTGAAATACTTGTACTTGACTAAAAACCTAAAACTGAACTATAATAGAAATAAGAATAGTGAAATAATTGATTGCTTCGTAGATGCGGATTGGGCTGGAGATATTATTGACAGAAAGTCCACTTCCGGGTATGTTATTAGACTGTTTGGAAATGTGATCGACTGGAAATCGAGAAAGCAAAAAGGTGTAACGAAAGCGTCAACATATGCTGAGTATATAGCTCTTTCAGAGGCGGTGAGCGAGATAAAGTTTGTCAAAGAATTGTTAAATTTCTTTAATGTTAAAATGTCTGAAGCGATAAAGATTTTTGAGGATAACACTGGCGCGATAAATATTGCAAATTATGGGAACTTTACAAAAAATTCTAAGTACATAGAAATTCATTACCATTATGTACACGAGAGCGTAAAAGAAGGACTGATCGAAGTATGTAAGATCGATTCTAATGAAAACATTGCGGATATATTCACAAAGGCTTTATGTAGGGAAAAATTTGAAAGGTTTAGAATAATGATGAATATCGTATAAGATAAAATGAAAATGATCAAGTGTACAATACAAATGTAAGGAGGCGTGTTGATGTATGTACTATACATTTATATTGTACACACATCACTCTGTAATGTATAGTGACATTGAAGAAATCGAATCTGACCTACACGTATGTATGTATTTAGAGTCAAAGTCAGTCGAAAACAAGATCGCAGAGAAAGCGCCACGAATGTCAGGTATTGTCTAGAAAATTTGAATTTTATCCTAACGTATTTCTATAGATTAAATATACTCATAGAATTATTGGAGTCTCGTTTTTTTCCCAACCATTCTAACATAAACATATAATCGACATATCAACATACTCAAGTTTATTCTATCCTCATCCTGATTTCCGGTTGACCTGAAACGTAAAAGCGAAGCCAACCAGGTTACTCCTTCCGCTCAGGAGTAAACTCTACTCACGGACGTAACACATGAGTGAAATAAGTTCATACCATTTTTTTTTTTTTTTTTTACCTTCTATATTTAAAAATTTATTCCAGGTTGAAAATTGTCCAAAATGCCAAAAACCGCCACACACACCCTCCTTCAAATTTTCATATCTCAGGTACTATTTCTCTGATCAATTTATCCATGGGCTCATTCGAAAGAGCTGGAATTGGGCTTCCATCTCATGCTACTACAAATTTGATAATAGCAACAATTGAAGGTTATTATAAACAATTCATTTTCAAACACGATTCTCATCGTAGAAATCGCGCTATAAAATTCCAAAAAAAATACACGCGTATGCTTTGCCAATTTCCTGTAAGATAGGTGAGTTGCAAACTGGAAAATTAATGGAGAGTATTTTTTAAATATTAATAATCGAGCGTAGGCGCGGGGTTTGGATCAATCTTATATCAAGCACACATAAAATGGGAAGAATGTTTATCGAAAATCAGCATATTACATCACCCAACAGATTCCGTTGATTTAAATTGTTTAGATATAAATTCTTAATACTATATCAAACTGCTGAGCGCCACGGACCCTGGAGGCCACCTAACGACGGTCTACTCGTCAAGCTCGCACAGAAGCGTTGTTTATCTATTAGCCTTGTAACACTTTATTCTACCTGAACAATTAAGAACCATAAATAAATAAATTATAAATAAAATAGTCGACACAATTGTAAAGATAAAACCATAGAAATAAAACAGTTCAAATAAAAAGATTGCAATAAAAGGTAGAAATAAAAGTGTACATATAAGAAAAAACAAAAGCTATACATTCATTCAAACATTCACACATACACACCGTTTAAAAAATACGCCTTCGATACACCATATGTTAAAATCAACTGGTTCCTTGTCTTTGTCGTTGAATACAGTTGAAGCAGATAAGTCACTTGCCAATCCAGATATTCTTCTCTTCTTCACTCTCGTTCGATGGATAATTAGAGCTCTGGTGTTCACCTTTAGGTTTCGTCGTTACCAACAATGAGATGGGGGATGAGAGCAACTTGGATCGTGACGACATCGAAGATTCGATGAACTTAGTATGGTGTACATGTGACTTTATAAATCTTATAACTGGCTAGATTTTCTACTTCTGCGGAGTATTATTATTGTAGATCTGTACTGGTTGGCGTCTTTCCGCAGAGTCCTCTTCGCTTCTCTCCTCCGGATCTGTTGCCGGTTCCGCCAGACTGGTCAACCGCGCACTTTCGTTGCGTCCGGTCAAATCCGAAATATTGCCGCCCATATTCGAATGAATGTAATCGTTACAGCCTTTTCTCACGAACACTGCATCGGGAGGAACAGTTTTAACTGCGGCACTTCTTGTCCGGCTAGCGTTACGACAATGCGACACGACGTGCTTTAGTATTCGTTATGATTTTCTTTGTGTCAAATCAGCTTAATTAATCGATTTGTGATTCTCTTTTTCTGGGTTAACGTTACCTGTTAATTTCGTGAGTAAGCTTTCGTTACCGCACGACTTCCCGAGTTGATAATTTTCGATGTTTGACAGACAAAACATCTCTTTCCTTATATTGCGCAACAGGTCGAGAATACCATTATTCGTCGTTCGATATTTTTCAACAGACCTCTGTTTCTACTTCCGCAACTGTGGAAATTCCGCACACTCTTTCATATCTGCTTCACCATCTGGTTCCGCGAAAGTTGACCAAAACTTTATGGAAATGGCGAAATGGATGATAAAACCTCGATAGAAATAATTTCTACGTCAAACTACAAATTTCATTTTACGATTTTCCATGAAATTTTCTACGTTTAATCAGAGAAATTCGGATACTTGCGTAGTTTTGGCATATAATTTTTTGATGGATTATTGTACTTGTTCATAGATTCTCGTAGATTTTTGTAATCTGCTCTAACATGTTGGCATTCATTTTTCGTAGAAAAACCTGATTTTTTGTAGATTACTGTACATTTTCGTGATTTTTTTTTTGTAGATTATCGTAGATTAACATTATTTCCTTAAATTTTTGGTTATGATATTCGTTTTCCGTAGATTATTGTACTTTTGCGTAATTTGTGATAGTTTTTTTTTTTTTTACTTCTCTGTAATCCTGAAGTGATAATTCCTCTGAAAGTTCATGATTTTTGAGTTTCGTACTTTTCTACGAGTTTCAACATGATTCTACAAACAAAAAAATTCGTAATGTTTGGGTTCAAAATTCAAAATATCTTTCATAAAAAGTCGTAGACATTCGTGATTTTTCATTGATTCATGGAGTTTTCTAGGAAATTCTACGACAAAGAATTAAATCTGCTTCCTATATGCAATTTTCATTATTTCTCGTAGGAATTTGTACTTTTTTACGAAAAATGGTACGATTTTTACGACTATCTAGAATATTTTAAGCTTTCTTACGATTTGCCACTATTTTTACCGTTTTCTACGACCGGCAATTGTTCTCAGTTTGAAATAGAAATTATTTTCGCCAGGGTCAGCGCACTTATTGGCCGATGCGCCGATGGCGCGGGGTGGGTGCCCGGCACATGGCGGGCCAGCACGTGCGTGTCGCCATCGTTTTTGTTTCTCATTAGTTACTACTAAATTACTGTTTATTAAATATAACTTTACTTCATTAAATTCTGAATATTAATTCGATTTAAAAGAAAAATAATAATTGACAAAAAAATTGTTATTTTTTATAGCATTTATACTTCTGCTTCCGCATTCACTTCTGTTTGCGCTTCTGCAAGAATTTACTGTTGACATCTGTTTCTGCTTCTGCTTCTGTTATGACACTTCCGTGCATCACTATAGTGATAACAATTATAATTATTATTATTTCGTTTCATATTTTGAAGAACAATTCAAACATCCTTCATCTAGTTTTGTAATATCATACAAGTTTTCGAGTTTCTACTGTACTGTATTGTTTTACTTTTCATCGCGTTACTTGTGTTGAATATAATTTAAACATTTACGTTATGACCAGTGTTATTATTATTTCGGTATTGTACCTATATGTATTTGATATTTTTAGATTCATTCTGTTATATTGTTTTTTTAATATATTTTTCACTTTTTCATGATCATTTCATGATCACGGGTATGTTGCGTCCGGCGTATTGCTCGGGCGTACCTTTTTCGAAATCACAATATAACTAGGACTCACGTGAAATGTTTTCCAAATTCCCTTTCAACGCTGTAACGAAAGCTACTGCCACAGATAACATTAAACTATCGTATTGCCTGAACCGGCGAGTTCGACCCCTCCTAGCAAAAGTCACGTAGAAACCAGCAACGATCCCTAGTATAATGTTCCACTTTGTTTCTTATAACTCGTACCAAGAACTGAGACAAGAGACTGCTGAATTAGCATCAGCAGCGCTCAGTCTGAAAATATCTCTCTTTTTAAGTCAAAATTGTCATCAATAATTAGGATAAGCCACTACCTTTGGAAACACCAAATTAAAATAGATTATCTGTTAAGATGTGTGGATGAATGCGTGAGAATTGTTTTAAGATACTTTTTGTCAACATCTTAAACGTGTAAGCGACGTGATTGAGAATCGTCGGAACACCGTCGAAGAGCGCGAAGTAACGCTGACCGTGTAGATTTGGGCACCAGGAGGTCGCCCTCGCACTTCATTGGCTAATTACCGTTGTAACTTATTGCAACTGCAGCTCTTTGGGCCCTCAGGCCCAAGAAGTCATGTCTTTCGTCTGTCAAGTCGCAAAGTGCGTAGACATCAACCCGGATTAGCCCACTCGAGCAAGAGTAGCGTTGGAAAATCTTAATTGGGACCGGCCTAAAGTCTCGCGCTAATTCGTCAAAACCGAGCATTCAGTTATTCTGTTAGTTGCAAAAGACTGTGACGATGTATATATTTGGATAGACGATAGTAAGAACCGAAGTTCGGACGGATCAGCGGATCAGCGGATCAGCAAATTAGTAGGCCTACGACTTTAGAAGGAGAGAGTTGTGTATGGAGGTGTCAGTAAATAATAAAGTGTGTGAAATTAACCCGAATGCTGATCAAGTAACAAATTAAATAAATAACGACGAAATGAAACAATAAAGAAAGTCACACCATTCTAAAATTATAAACACAACACATCAAACACTCTCCCTTCAAATTCTTCGAATAGTTGTTCCGCTCGATTTTATCTATATACCTTTTTACCGTCCGCTTTTATGTTATTGTTACTATTTTGTTTTATTCTTACTCGACTATTGTCTCTTATATCTTTTAACTTATGCACCTGTGCCGTCCACTTATATTTTTTAAACTATCAAACCAAGTTTGTTGGGTTGCGACGTGCAGGGACTATAAATTTGGAATTATGTACTATTAAATAATAACTGACTTATTAAACCAATATGACCGAAATAAATGCATAATTTTCTCTTCGATCGACAACAAATATTTCTCGCAATTGTCTATTTATTTCCCTTTCTTGTATATTTGACTTATAATCAATAAACAAAATTCATTACAAGACTCACTATCTTCGACGTTCCAATCTTTACTGTTCTTTACTAAATCTAATCATTTCGCGAATAGATATTTTCATGATACTCGATTTTCCCCAATTAAATCAAATTTGGCCCTGATTCAAACTGAATCAGGTAATATTAAGTGTTTATAATAATAACCAGCTAAACTATCATCTTCAATTAATAATCGTTAGAATCATTTTTAATATATATATACATACATACATACATACATACATATATATAAATATATAAACCGTGGGTGAACCAAATTGATTTTTTCAAACAATAGTTTTAGATAGTAGAGTATTATTCTAAATTCACAAAGACTAAGTGCCTGACGTTCAACATCGTTCGGATTCATCAACCCTTCCGATCTCGAGGTGAGGCTCTGCCCCAGAATTCTACGGACACCGATGTACACGACCGACGGCTCTCAATCTCGCCGAACTTCGCATCTGAAGATAAGTTATTCGAGTAGTCTTCTTCAACATCATTCAAAATTTTGCATAACGTCGTATTTAACAAAAACGAATGGCAAAATTCACTAGCTACTGTCGAACATTCAGTATTGTTTTCTGAGAATATCAATATGGGTTTTCTTATAGAGTTCCATAGCAAAATTGAGCAAGATAGAATTGGCACCTAGCTGCAGATAATAACCTTGGCTATTCAGAGAAACACTCTCCTGTCTACAGATCGGCCACCAAATCATATTTTTACAGGCTCAAATCAGAGCTAAGTAACGCATATAATTCTACGGATCGACTGACCCGTAGCGTAGGATTGGACTATTATCATAAGTGACATTTAATCTAAAAAGAGAGATACCATATAATAATAACAGTCCAGAAGTAGAAATAATAGTCGTTCAGGATAGATGTTTTTAACAAGAATTATGTTTAGTTATATATTATCCAAATATCATTAAAATAACCCTAAATTTTGAAAGAAGCGTAAACGATCGAATTCAACTAGTTCTACAGCTTCTCTGTATTTGAATATGAATTCGTCCGTCGACGTTGTCTATGTTTAAATTCAGATATTTTATAATTATACCTTCTTTAGTTTTTCTTTTATATCATTGATTCATTTCATAATTAATCGTTTGAAGAATATACGTTACCTTCTACCAATCAAAATCATATTTAACCATTTATTTTGAACGATACCCTATCCCATTTCATTATAAATTAGCCTCAACCATTTAAACAACTCTCACAGACCTGTATAGGACTAGACAATAATGTACCCACGTTACCGGCTTATCGAGAGGTAAGTCTTTCTTAGTTTTAATTTTTATTCATTGGCGTTACGTGAGAGGATCTTTGATTATTCATTAATCATTAAATACCACCGCTCAGTACACGCCCACCCCCACGTAACAGGTATGTTTCAATGCGTCCGTGTGAGCCATAACTTCCCTGTAAGGTGAGCGTGGCGGCCGTTACATCAACTATGGAGATTGATAATTGTGGTAGTACAATCAGGAGTGTGGTTAGTACTCAAACATTCCACTAACTATGAAATAAAATATTTTTGGTATCCACAATGTTTTTAAATTTTCATGAGTCAAATGCATGATAGTTGCTACATGGATTTTCATGAAATTCCACCAAGAGTTCATAGACGATATCCACGGATATATTATATGTGCATAATGGATGCTGCGTGGACATCCATGAAATACCACCAACTGTCCGTAGTAGAAATCCATGCACATATGTACAATGGATGCTGCACGAAAATTCAAGAATCTCTAGAACGCACTATGGTGAATATCCACGTAATTATCAATAATGAATATTGTACGGATATTCACTAGAATTCATGGAATATTTATAGTAAATATACATAGATCCGTTGTTGAGGTAGAGTGACTATCTTTATGTATTCATGCAAGGTTTGTAACCGATATTGAGATTATATCGACCATTAGTCTCATTGACAAAATTAGTCTCACAATCAACATGGACGTTAATTGGACGTTGAGTTCTATGTGGGTAGGATTGAACCGTTCCGACAACAAAAATTAGTTATATTTTTTAACAGCTAAAAAGCTTGAGTGTGTCACCTACAATCATCCGACTAAGAAATTGGATTGCTAAATTGAAATCGTCCTAAGTGTCTTTCATATTTATTTGCTAACACGGCTCTGGTAAGCAAAATTTATTAGGGGTCGGGTAAGCGAAACTGGTCAAGGCCATATGTGGAATAGATTAACTTTTCTGAAGTGGCCCACACCACGTTGCCTCTCTCGCGCAGAACCAGGCAAGAAGTCAAACTTGTCAGGGCCCCATGTGCGCCATACAACTATTTATACTCGGGTAGTTCGCAAGCTTTGCAGAGATCGTACTATCATAGGAAAAATCTCTAGCGTAAATAAAAAATGCTGATGATCAACTTTTACTGAGCTGACGTGGAATACCCTATTTAAATATACATTTTTAGCATCTGCGATTGAAAATCTGTAGTCAAAAGTGTAGCAAAATAGAAATTTCTGTCACAAAACGTTCGAAAGTTATGGAAAAAAAAGAAGTTTTTGCAGTTTTGGGAGAAAATTATGTCTTTGTTACTGTTTTGTGCTCGATTGCCGGGATATCATGAAATATGACGATAAGAAATAGACGTAAGGCCGCGTCTTTAAGAAGCCATGTTCTAACGAGAGCGGTCTGGCTCCGCTGCCCTACTGACGCCATCTGTCTGAAGAATGAGGACACACTACAGTTACGTTTCGCATGTAAGCCAGACATCTTCCCCATAATTTCTGATCAGTTATTAACTATACCTGCTTACTTTTCCACATCCTTTATAGTCTCTTGCTATTCTTCCTATTTCTATCTCGTCTCGCGCATCCTGAGACGAGTGCACACGGTACTCACAGTTCACTTACTCAGTGTCAGCTACATCTATTCCTGATCATTTTGAATTCTTTTACCTTTCCTGCATTCACGCACTTTGTCTCTGAATCACTTCCAGCTTTTAAAATATTGACCTTCTTATAAAAATGACTTCTTTTATGCCACCTCTCATCAATTATACTGCTATTTCCACTTTCATACCCTAATCATCTAATCCACTTAGAACAGTAAAATACACTCATATTCCTTATCGCTTTCTCAACGTTTAAAATAGTCCATCTATATTTTGAAGTATACATCCTATTTCATATTAATTCACCTGCCGTACTTTCCATTCCCCTCGTAGAAAGTAGTGACGCGTAATCGCAGGTAAACGACAAGATCGAACCCGAAAAAGGCCAAATAAACATCATAGCTGGGCATAGAAATAGATTCTGATTGCCAATCGTTAGATCTAACTATCTATTGTGTAATATCTGTAAAAAATCGCAGCTTTTTCGTACAAGTACACGTTAACAAAATACATTAAGGAACAGAAACATAGAAATATGCATGCTTGGTTTGCGAGAATTGCGGGTTTGATATACTTAGGAATTTTTTCAACGTAGTCGTGGTAACCTAAGAGTACTGAACAAAATTACATTTTTCAAGCAATATTTCTCTTCTATACCGAGTAAACTCTTCTTAAAAAGATTTATTCAGAACTTTTAAGATAAACACGATTAAAAGAAACAAACAGTTATTGCTTTCTCGGGTTTGGGAGGGGATGCACCACTGAAAACTTGTTCAAAAAATTTTGTCAACCACGCTCTAATGACACCCACTAATTTATCATATCAGTGCGGGCCACCAATCACCATTTGTCCGGGTAGAACGTTTTAAAATGAATCAATCTATTCAGACTACTGGAAATATAAATAGTAGTTTATGTGGGACAACCGTAAACTAAGCGTATTTAGGACAAGGATAATTTAGTACGAGCTAAAGGCAAGCCGAAAGCGAGTACTGAAATCATTATTCGAGACAAAAACACTTAACGGGTGTGCCAAGCACACTATCTTATCCGGTACACGTATAAAATGTCACTTTGACGCCAGTTGAGATCCCCACCTCGAACCGTGCAATAGAAATCAGAACCACCATAAATAAGTCATTTTATGCCAGTTCTGAGATGGGCACTTCGAACTGTGTATGGAAACCGTCATTGAAAGACTTTTCGAAGTCAGTGGTATAAAGTAAAATTTTACGGATCAAAAACAGGCCTCAAAATTTACTTTATCATGCCTGTACCGGAAAATACAATGATGAATGCACCATAAATTAACCAAAGGCCAGTAAATGATTACTGAAACTATACACTGATTAAATTATCCTTTAAAAGATCAATAACTGATATTTTTGGCTGCTTTAATCGATCATTAAGTGGTGCCCCTTCCAATGTATGTATATATTACCCTTTTAATGCTCGCGCGCGCGCGCGCGCGTGTGTGTGTGTGTGTGTGTGTGTGGGTGTGTGTGCGCGCGTGCATGTATGTATGTATGTGTGCTTGCAGCTTGTAGCTTGTAGAGAATCAATAGATCAATTCTTTGAGAGCTTAATTTCAACTTGAGTTACTTACCTAGCGGTTGCAAGGAACTTTTGAAATAATCTATTAGGCACTGTTCGCGGGCGATCCACTGTATCTGCATATAAATCTGTTTCTCTGTTGTATAGATGTAAGAAGTCCGACAACTGTTTTGCAGTTATAGCTGCACGATCTTTGTCACCAAGCTTACTGCTTGGCAACTGAAAAATAAAAAATCAAATTTTTTATTTTGTAGTCAGAAGCTGTAATATGTTAAAAATTACAATTTTCACACTTGAAAATATTCGAGACAGAGGTCGCATAAAGTGAAAAATAAACCAATTTATTTCCTTGTCTTATGGCTACTAGATTCAGGGTAATTTTGTACTACGCGATTTTTCAGGTAATATGTTACATGCATTACAGCAATATGGTACAGCAATATTGTAAACTAGTATTGTCGTAATATGAGTAGCACATCTCTTATTGCAAGCATTTGAACAACACTATGTCACAATTAGCAATTCTGGTGAATTGCCCACCAGTATGCAAATACAGCACTTCGGAAGTAGAAGAAATAAACATATCGAAAAAGCTCTGCTCCTTCAACCACAACGCAGGGTAAGTTTCCCTGTTGAACCGTCATTTGTTTGAAATAGCTGACAATGAGATTAGTAGTCGTTCTGACAATGAGTGCTACGTATGAAAGATCTTTAAAAAAAATTAAAAAAGTCACAAATGGGCAATAAAAACTGCTCGCTCTCAGACTAGGCATAGCTTGCTTCCTTGTTGGCTGCCTGATCCTTGAGCGTGAGAGAACCATTACATGGGGTTCAGATAAAGTCAGATATTATTACTTGAATTCAACCTACTGCGAACATAGACATTTTTTGTCTGCCTGAAATTTGGCTATCTTTTAGCATTTTATGAAAACAAGTTTTTTAATTTTTTCTCAAATTTTATAGTGAAACCGTTGATGAGGTATGATTTTTCAAAATAAATTTTTCTTTCTTCAATGTTTATAAACTTTTTGTAAAATTTATCAACTGAAAATTTTTGTTCTGAGTACAGGAAACGGGTATTTTTTCATGTCACGGCGTGCAGAAAGTATGAGACCTACGGATTCTGGTAACGATTATAGCCCACATGAACGCCTACTACTTTCCAACTAAAGATTTGAGTTTCTAAATTTTTTACACGCGTTTAAAGTTTTAAAAAACAGGTTTTCTACTAGGATCTCCTAAACTATTAATTGTATAGAAAAAAAGTTCAATAACTTTTTGTAGGTCTTAAAAAGACGAACAATTTAGTTTTTGGAAAATTGAAATCGGTCAATTAGTTCTCTTGTAAAAAAATAAAAACCGGCTGAAATGGCCATTTCTTAATTAACTAATTATGCGTCCAATAATGCATGTCTGGCTTTAGGAATCTCGGAAAATATGTCTCTTACGGCACTAAAGAAGCTCGCAAAACCGGGGCTAGATCGGATAAATAGTTTGTGAGAAAAGCTATTTGTTATGAAAAAACCGACTTTTTTTGCAAGGAATTTCCAGAGCCGTAGAGCGTCGTATAGCAATTTAATTAGCGGATTTTTAATCGAGAAGGATCCTATTATCATGTACACTTAGAGGCGAAATGATTTTTTTTTATTAAGTTGGTGAAAAATGGCTCCAAAAAGAGGGTATGTTTTTCAGCCATAAACAAATGAAATTTCGTCGCCAATTTTTACGTTACAGGACTACGATTAGTGTCACTCGAAAGCTGTTATTTTTTGACGAATTTACAAAAAAAAAATTGGCAAAAGTCAATTAGGGAGGGAGATAATTTTTTTTTTCATTAATTATTGCACCGCCGGTTTTAAACATAGAGGGCTGAAAATTGGACACGATACAGGAAAGGGTTCATACTGACAATAGATTCTGGTAGCAGTTGCTTATGAATTTGTTCATCCGCTTTGCGGTCAACTCAGTGATAAAATACAGCACCGCGTATGGCGGTGGAGTGGGGGAAGCCATCTCGGCCGGCACGCGCTTGCGCTCAAACTGAATTCGCGCGTTCAAATTCCACGAACTTAGAATATCTCCCGAACAAATCAACATATCGGGTTCTTTCTTTTTTTAAACCTGACTAACTTTTTCCGCTGATCAAGAATTTGTTATTAAAAATATTTTAAAAAATGATCTTGCGTTCGAAATTTGTTTATGTGAATTTTTTTTTTCTTTTTTTACCTTTAGTTTATTTAATTTTTCTTTCATCTGAATTAAATTATATTGTCGTCATATGCTTTGATTACAGAACTCACAAAAAAAAAGATCTGCTAAAAATACATTGTTATTGCAGTACGCGTCTCTTCGTTTTGGAAAAAAATCGACAAAATAAGGGACATAATATAAAATAAGGACAAAATAAGGTCTGAAATAATTATGAAACGTTTTTATAAGTTACAATGGCCTATTTATTACGAGAATACGTTACAAATAATATCAGAATAAAACATAAAAAACGTTGGAAAAAAATCAAACACATTCAGACACGTTTTTTTCTATATTTTCGAAAACGAAATTGTTCGTCTTTTTAAGACCTTCAAAAAGTTATTGAACTTTTTTTCTGTACAATTAATAGTTTAGGAGATCTTAGTAGAGAACCTGTTTTTAAAAACTTTAAACGCGTGTAAAAAATTTATAAACTCAAATCTTTGGTTGGGAAGTAGTAGGCATTCATGTGGGCTATAATCGTTACCAGAATCGGCAGGTCTCATCCTTTCTGCACGCCGTGACATGAAAAAATACCCGTTTCCTGGACTTGTAATTGTGTATTTTTGAGTGTACTTTTTAAAATTGCAATGCAGTAAAATACTTTTTTACTGAGGGTTTTTTGAATCTTCAGATTGAAATCTTTTTAAAAGTCAAGTGTACCGATCAATTTTTTTTGTTAATTCTTAATAATGCTACTGTCTATTCCACAAATTTAAATCTAGGTCTCACCGTGGGGAAACGATCCTCTCTATTTTTTCAAATTTAAAAAATTAATTAACTCGTTCTTTTCATTTAAAACTTTTAATTACGTTCAATAGGAAGATTTCATGGATAAGTGGGTTAATAGCGCATGCAGAAATTTCCAACGCTTTGGTCCCAGTATGAGCCTTTCACAGGAAAAATTAATTTTGAACGTTAAAATAAAAAACTATTAAAATTTTCAAAAATTTATGTTTCATAAACGGTTAAACGAAAAAATGTAGAAAAAATCAAGGAACCTTTATTCACAGAAGATTGCCAAGTTTCAGCTAAATTACAAACGTCAATTTTCGCAGCACATTGGGTTGGCCTGGACTGCACCATATATAATTATTAAAAATATCGAGGAAGGGGAAATATATAGAAGATACTTACAGTAAATAAGAAGGGTGTGCGTAAATTACTGGCTGATTGCTGAAGAAATTTCATGACAAGTTCAGAACAGGCTGAATCCGCACTTGGTTGAGAAATTTTTCGTAGAATACATCCCAAATATAATCCAAAAGCTTTTCTTGCTTCACCTGAGCTGTAAATTACCCCAAATTCGTATGAGTAAGCTCTTAAGAAATTAAACATTCAAAAAATTTCTGATCTATAATATATCACACATGCAACTTACTTATGTTTGTGTAAATTCATCAATTACTAATTATTTTATTTTCTAATTTTCACATTGTCCGGAAAAAAACTATCGACGATCGCGAATTGAAGTTTATTTGCGACACATATGAATTAAATACTGTGCCATTATAGGTTATTAACATACGTAATATATGTACCTATATTTAATTGAGCAATAGCAATTACATCGTGTACCCAAAACGGAATGTATAAAAGTAATTGTAAGAAATTACCTATGAAAAAAATCATCAATTTTTTTTACTGAGTTCTATTTGATGTTCCGAAGAACATATTACACAACTAGAACCCTCTCACTTAAAATTAAGGGGATTGAAACAAGGGGTTGAAAAAAATTTGAAACAAGAGATTTACCGGCACTAATTTACAGCATTGAATATTCCAAAATATAGAATTTGTTGTACTTTGACAAAAATAATATCATGAAAAATCCAATTTTGCTCAGTGCGTGTCACTGCAAAATGATTAACCACCTTATATACGGGCATAGAAAAAGAAACACGTTTTTTTTTTTTGTTTTGTGACGTACGTGAGCATCATGAAAATAGTATATTGTGTTACAAGTGCGAACTTTGCAGAATGAGCCGCGAAGGCAACTGCTACGTTTATACGAATACTAGAGCCATTTTCCGCTCGCACGTCTGACACGCGCTATTTTTTCCAATACCTATAAAAGAAAGTTTCATTTGAAAAGTAACGAAGGTGCCATCGATAGCGCAATAATTTCGAGTTAGGTGACTTACGCTCAGTGACACAGTGCGTGAAATTAAGTTATTCGAAAGTGCCCATGTGCCAAGGAGCATCATAGCATGTAAAATATAGCATTTCAATGGTGCGCATACGCCAACGTTGTCTCATTGGACTACAATGGAAAAAATAATCACCAATCCTAGAAATCGATTCCGGAAACTGTTGCTATTTTACAAAGGTCTTATTTTTCTCATCGTATCAGTTTTCAAATCTCCCTTCACATGCGGTCACGCAACAAAAATACGTAGTCTCCGTATCATACCAAAGCAATATACGGCTGTACCCGTTTTGCTTATTGTTAATGTAGATAATATACCGTGCGGTACTCTGATATCTATACTAATTGTAAGAAAATAGCATAATAGCAGTTGAGAGAACGAATTAATGTGTAAATTAATAGAACAAAATGGCTTAGAAAACTTGAGAATAATTACGAATAATGAGTACGATTCTCGGCACAAGTCTCCGGTAAGACAATCATAAACTCCAGGATCATCGAATATTCTTTTCCTCGTAGTAATTTTCAAATCTCTCTTTAGTTACTTCTACGCAGAATTTTCAAAAAATTATATGTAAGGCCGACTATGTCAGATACTAGCGTTACCAAACTTATATCTGACCCGCTCAAACGAGGGGATCATGCAGAATTAACTTCACTGGTGAATACGTATGATTCAGTATCCTCATTCGGTAATTAACGATGCAGAAATGAAATTAGAAATCGGGCGCAGTATACGATTCTATGATAGGAAGAAACGGAAACGGCTCCGAACTTTTTGAAAAACATTTATAACACTATTAACCGACATAAACAACTCGTCAAAAATGATTAAGATATATAAGAATCTTACTATTACATCATAATAGGGTATATATTTCAATTTCACGGTAAGAATGAATAGAAACAGCATTGAATGTTTTAAAAAATATTCGTCACGATATGAAACAATACAATACGGCGCAGCTAAAAAACGATGCAAATAAATTAAAATCTCAATATCGTATTAACAGAAGCTGTGATGTCCGAATCGCATGCAAAATTTCATATTCTTACTTGATATTTCACGATTCAAAAATACCAGGGAAAACTATTGGATTTTGTTAACGTTTCCCGTCCGTCATTGTTGGTAGGACATGCAGTGCATCAATATATGAATCCAAATCACCCCCTTCCCCCGCCATTGCCCAACTCCGAATATTACTAATGATTCATCATTGCTATCAAATTTCAAACAGCAATCAAAATTCAAACAAACTGATTTCAATCTAATTCTGATAATTATGTGACTGAAAGATAGTCGCCTGGCATCAATTATGTCGCTAACCTAAATGAAAATAATTACCGAAAAATGCGAAATGTAACCTTATGGTCAACCCTCAAGCTCCACACTGGTAAGACTTCGTATTGGCAATACTGTCATTTTAATGAATCTTGCGACGATTTTTTCCAATGTACGAGCACGTGTTTCAGCGCGTGCCTATGTGCATGTCGGTGAGATCCACTATTTGTTCGCTCATATTTCGAGAACGAATTACCGGATTTGAATGACTTTGGTCACAATCGATGCGGTCCTTTGCAGCTTAGAATTAGACCCGATAGAATTTTTAATTTGATCGGTCAAGATGTTTTTCGCATTCTTTGATATCAAAAAAAAAGAAAAAAAGTCTTCATTTGTTAACATATAATGAGTTTTTACCCTCCAATTGGGTTTAAACAACTAAATTGTGTTTCTGTAAGAATATAAGTTTTTTATCAACAATTGTAACAACCTTAAAGACTAACTTAATACTAGTTACATATTATCCATAATATTCTTACCTGTAAGAATATAAGAAACGACATTAAAAACTATTACGTTCGAATCGTTTCTATCTTACAATATTTATTCTGTTTACACTTCGGTGTCTCTCATTGAACTGACGACCCTCGTCGCTCCTCACTTATACAAACAACTGGCGCGACGCAGGCACAATACCAAATCGGCGAAGTAATATTATGATATTGCTATACATTTTATGAGCTCAGAACGCATTCGATTGGAAAGTTTTTAGGATAGCCTATCAAGTTTAGCCAGACCGACTACTTATTTTTATATAGTATATATTAGTGTGTGTCAGGGAAAAATAATTTGCGAATTTCCACCGTGGAACCCTCTGAAAGGTATAATTACGTCTGAAGAAAGATTCTCTCAAAATATGAGCGTTGTACGTTAGGTCTAAGATGGCGCTCATTCGATTTTTTACTTTATTTCACATTTCCCGTCTCAATATGTATTGGAACGCGAGTGGGCTTATGTTCCGTCTAGCGACCAGCGGTAAAAGATATACTTAGAATTTACCCCATCCGTACTTCCCTAATACGTGGCGATTACCTCGTACAAAAACATTGACCGTCAGAGTAGATTGGTCATAGGGTTAACTATGACGCTGGTGTTTGGAGATAAGCTGATATTTGTAGATAATATCTACGTTCTGAGCTATAGATAAAATATGAATACGAGTGCCTAATTCCATTCATGTATTAATTAAATACAATAAATTGACTAGGGTAGGGTAGGGATGCATGATCCTAAAGAAACAGCAGACTTGTAAAAAAATGTGTAAAACTAACTATAGTCAACAAAAATAAATATATGTAAGAAACAAACTAAATCCAGTCCGAGAAAGAAATGGATCATAAAAGTTATCGTAGTGTCATGTGAAAGAATAGTATATTGTGCACTTAGGGAGCAAAGGCTATTTTTGGTCCCGAACATGTAGGTTGCTGGTATAGTGGGGAGGGGAGACTTGGTGACCTGAAGTCGAAGGCTCGCCAAGCTGAGCCAATCGCGAAGGCAGCAATACACCGAGAGATCGTAAAGACCACTCCCGTGGTGCAAAGATATTTTCTTTCACACACGTAAGACGGCAGATTTTGTTTCCTGAAGTTAGGGATCATGACGATCACGTCAGTATGCGGCAGTTAATCGAGATTAGGTTTCATGATTTATAATTTATATCAAGTCGCGGTCTCTTCGCACTGACAGTTGCTCCTTCCGCGTGAAATGTCTCCACCCTGTGGGAGCAAGACTTTCCTCCCTCGGGAGGCAAGACTTCGCTTTACTCCCTCACTACAGGGAGCAAAATAGACCTTTGCAAGTATATATGAGAAAAAAAAAAGTTAAACAAAAACAATTAAACAAGTTAAACCATCAGCAGATAGCTCAGTTTTGCTCATCCTTGATGGTGATACTACACACACAAAAAACATTGAGGTGATTGATTATGCTCGCAAGAACCATGTAATTATTCTTTATCTTCCACCTCACTCGACACATCGACTTCAACCGCTGGATGTTGCTGCGATGGAACCACTTTCAACATACTACAGCAGTGATATTAGAAAATGGCTCCGGCAATATCCTGGGCGAGTTATAACAGCAAATGACGTGCCAAATCTTTGCTGTGAAGCTTTGAAACAAGCAGCTAAAGTTGAAACAGTCAAGAATGGCTTCAAAAAGACTGGTATTTGGCCTTTGAATCGCAATGTCTTTGATGATGACCAGTTTGTAACGACTTCAAGAAGTGGCAATGAAAATTCTCAAGAATATTCTGTAAGTGACAATCTTGACAATCCTGATGAAAGTGTAGTAAGCCAATCTCTTGATAATGTTAGCAAAAGTTTAAGTAACTTATCAGTACAATCTGATACTGAAGAAGAAGTTTCTACATCTTCAACAAATCGCGAAGGAGACAGCTTTGACTCGACAGAAGAGGATAGTTTCATGACTCCCGAGCTAGTTGCTCACTGTTCAAAATCTACGCCAGTTCCAAATTCTCGCTCGAGGGGATTTTTTAGACCGTTTGTTCTTTAGGCTCAGTTGACGATGAGCTTAATCAAGAGATTAACCAAGAGATTAATTAAGAAAAGTCTACGACAAGTATTTACCGAGTCATTGAAAGATTAATGTCAATTTTTTTTTTTTGATGGATTAATAATCTATATTTTTTATTTTGTAGCTACGAAATTTACTAATCGCAAAAAGCGTACCAGTTTTAAATTCAGTGTTCCACCGAAAAGTCTTCAAACTGTGTCTGCTGAAGAGGATGACATTGTTCCCCGTAAGAAGCGACCTCGAGGAAAAACTGCTGTACTGACAAGTGACGCATACAGGAATGAATTGGTTCAACAGAAAAAGTCAGTTAAAAAATCAGTCGGTAAAGGTAGAGGCCGACCCCGCAAAATTCAGCAAAAAGATAATGACGCCTTTTGTATTTACTGTAATCAAAAGTACAGTGAGTCATCTGAATCGTGGACGCAATGCCAACGTTGTCATGAGTGGGCTCATGAATCATGTGCTGGTGTTTCGGCCGACGATACTGAATTTTTATGTGATTATTGTCTATAATTTTGGAGATTTATCCCTTATTAATAATATATCTTATTTATTAATAATATATATTGTTATTCACTTTTAATTTTAATATTTATGTTAAAAATAATGTAACTTATGTTTGAGTTAGTTTCTATTTCAAAGAAATTATTTTTATAATAGAAATAATTAAATATTGAACATTATAAAATTAACATAACTGTTAATAATGTTATATTATAACACTGAAGTTGTAAAATGTTACAGAATTATGAAAGTCTACAAATGTTACAATTTTAAAATTGTTATTATTATTGTTCTTAAGTTATTCATGGATATAAATTTCTAATTTGTGATACTTCATGAAAATAAATTTTTAATACGTTAAAATTTGTATTTCTTTTATTTGTATTTGTTCGCAAAAAGTATACAAATGTTTTTTTTCAGCTTTTAATAGTGTAAAATGATGCTAGATGTCATTTTTGATCATTTACGAAATTTTTTCGGAAAAAAGAATTTTTACGAAATTTTTGGAGTACCCCATTTTGCCGGCCTACCCCGTTGTGCCCCCCCTACCCCTATACTCATAAATTTTCAGAAAACCGTTTTTTTTTTTTTTGCATATTTCAATAGCCTCATCTTCTAAGAATATTCTAAGCTCATGACCAATAAAAAATTTGAAGAATTCTGGAGGTTTCACGCATTCTAGTGAGTCAGTGCACCTGGCTGGTCGGGTTAGGTCATACGGAGCCCGTACCGTGAATCCGGGGCAGCTGCTGGTCACGTCTATTGTAAATTCTCCCCCACATTCAAGGGTACAGGTAAACCGTTTATTCGATTATTAGATTATGATCAGTGTACGTTGAGCTTTCGAGAAGTTAAGACAACTTTTCCAGTGTAATACAAGAAAATGAACGAGAGTGACGAGAGATCCTTTTCTGACAAAAAGGGTGGAAGATCGACCGCAGGACGGCTGTGCAGACGTAGAAAACGTGTTTCATGTAAACCAGCACACGAAACCAGAAATTGAGCACGTAAACAACAGTGCGTCTGCGAAGAAAATAAAGTTGACTGAATCGATTGACGTAAATGTTAATCGCAGTTACGGCTATGTGATTTTGAATTTCATTTCGGTTTTCGCTGCGATTAGTTCGTCTGTGAAGTGCAAAACATGCCATAGTGATATTCGATTCTTGGAATCAGACGTCAGAGGGTTAGGCTTCACATCAGTTCTGAATTGTGAAAAATGTGAGCAAACGTCCATAAGTTCGAGTCCCTTTACTAATAACCACAGCTATGAAATAAATACCAGATTCACTCTAGCTACGCGATTATTAGGAATTGGGTCGAAAGGAATGAAAATTTTTGCGGGTATTATTGATCTTCCGAAATGCTTTTGTCAATCAACTTACGACAAGATTACGTGAAACGTACGAAATACAGCACAAGTGGTTACACATTCATCTATGCAAGAAGCAGCTGAAGAAGAAAGGCGACTCACGGGAGTAAACGATACCGTCGGTGAACCTGCTGGAATAATTGTCTCTAGAGTCGGTACTTGGGAGATAAAAAGGGTTTTCGTCGCTCCAAGGTGTAGCAATTTTCATAGGAATTTTAACTGGTAAAGTTGTGGACCAAGAGGAAACCAAAGAATACAATGAGTGGTAGGAAGGTCATGCGTCTGAATGCACAGCGAATTATAAAGGAAGTTCAGGGAAAATGGAAGTTGATGGAATTGTTGAGATGTTTGCAAGATCTGAACAATTACACGGCATAAAGTATTTGTATTGCGTTGGAGATGACGGTACAAAAACATCCAAATCATGTACGGAGACATAATTGTAAAAAAGAAAGAATGTATTGGACATGTTCAAAAACGCATGAGCACTTAGCTCCGGAATACTGAAAAACAAAATAAAGGTCTCAGAGGAAAAGGAAAATTGACAGCAAAATTAATCGATGAATTGACGGTGTATTACGGATTCGCTATAAGAAATAATTACAAATCCATTGCCTACTGTATGAAGAAAAGTATATGGGCAACATGTTATCACAAATGCTCAACTGATAGCGATCCTCAGCGTGATAACTGCCCCCCTGGTGCAGAAAGTTGGTGTACGTGGCGACAAGCAGAAGCCGCAAGCGCCTTGGATTCATGTACTCACAAGCCTGCACTCACAAGGGGACCTTACAGGTTGTCACTCAAGGATTTTGATGGGTCTGAGATATGTTGTAGAGGGACCTACCCTGAGTACCTGAGTACAGGGATTTTTTTCAACGGCTCATAGTTTTCGAGAAGAATCGTTCGGACTTTAACTTGTACCTATTATACCGGTAAGGTAATATATTTTCCAAGCAAGCGAGCGCAGCCCAGTGGATAAGGTTCATGGCTCCGACTTTGGCGGTCCCGGATTCATGTCCCGCGCGATACTTTTTTTTTTCTCACGAAATACAAATAAATTGAATGGACTGTGCAAAATCGTCTAATTATTTATTATTAATTTATTTATTATTATTTTTAAACTTTTTTTATTTTTTTTCATTTGTTCCATGTAAAAAATTTGTTAAAATTATTTATTATTATTTTATTTTTCACACAAAAAAAAATTATGACAGGAGAAGAGATTATAATATCCTCCACAAGAAGTTTTTGATTATAATATGAATTTTAAAACGGTCGGCCCGTTATTTTGAATATAATACCCTAGTCAGGTTTGCTACCTGCGATCCCCATCCCCACTTATACCCCATCCCTTTGTTATACGAGCCCTAACGGAATTTTGGACGTTGAGCAGTCAGACGAAGCCAGTCCTTCGCAGGCATCAGTTATGTGAATAAATACGTTCGGTAAAAATTTTTTTAATTTAAAAAAAAAATTTTAAATTAAAAAAGTAAAAAAAAGTCTAAAAATAATAATAAATAAAATAATAATAAATAATCAGAAGATTTTGCACAGTCCATTCAATTTATTTGTATTTCATTAGAAAAAAACAAAGTATCGCGCGGAACTTGAACACGGGACCGTCAGAGTCGGAGCCGTGATCCTTATCCACTGGGCTGCGCTCGCTTGCTTGGAAATTATATTACCTTACCCCTATAATAGGTACGAGTTAAAGTCCGAACGATTCTTCTCAAAAACTATGATCCGTTGAAAAAATTCCCTGTACTCAGGTACTCAGAGTAGGTCCCTCTACATATATCTGAGACCCATCAAAATCTGTGAGTGACAACCTGTAAGGTCCCCTTGTCAGTGCATCTGTAGTAGAAGCGATCAGACCGGTATATGAAGCCCTTAGTAGCGACGAATTAATAGAGAAGTGTTCAGGAGGCTTTACCCAAAATAATAATGAGAGTTTGAACTACAAAATTTGGAAAATCGCTTCAAAAATATCATTCAGCGGAAACGTGATTGTTGAAATTGCTACATACATGTTCGCTAGTACATTCAACGATGGAGCTATACTTTTTTCCAAATCCTGCAACAGTTTAATATCGTTATCGGACCAAATGCAGTAGCAGCTTCCGAAGCACTGGATGATACACGTTTGTCTGTCGCGCGCATCCGGGCTGAACGTGCAACTAAAGTAGGTAGAGTTGCTAGAAGAAATTAAAAAAAGGATGCTGAGAATGCTGCCAATGCCGAAGAAGGCGCTTCATATAGCGCACGCTTGTACTAAAGTAAGTAAAGTCAAATATACTGCAGACTGGGCGTGCCAACATCCATTGCAAACTTTGAAACCGTTTTCCCACAAATCACATTTTTTGACCTCGTGTACTTCACATCTCACGAACCCTCAACCTTTTTCTTACGGCGATTTAGCATTACCTATGAGTTGAGGATACAAATTTACACCAAAGTTGAGGGTTTTTACCGTGAGGGTTCAGTCACTTTCTCATACCATTCCCTTGGATGTGAACTACCATTCATAAAAAATGTACGACCCAAGTTTTGTTTATTAAATAATATGGTCGTTATAAATTAAGGTCAATCGTTCAATCGTCTCCAACTGCTACGATTCATTTTTTTCAGCTGTATTGTTGGTTCATATTAAAGATCTATTACGACGATTAAAACTTTTTTCTTTTTTCTTCCAGAACCTCCGATCAACTGTAGCGATGTACACCACTAACGCACGCATGGAATACCGCGGCTAAGTTATGGGCAAATAACTTCACAATTTTAGAACATTCTTGAGATTTTTTTTACAATACATCTGAATACCTCAGGAAATTTTATAAATAAAAACTTCGCCAATATATCTTTCACTTTTCCTAAAATTGCTCTTCAAATAATACCTCTGAACTTCACAAAATGAGTGTATATACCCCCTTAACAAAAATATTCAACAATTAACCGCCTTGGTCTCAAATTAAACTTTGACCCTTTTATAACAAAACAGTTCTTATAGCATCTACACATAGCCACGAAATAACCAAGATAATCAACAATATGAAAATCAAAAATGGCGATCTTGATAATATAAACATTAGAACAATGGTGTTATTATCCAGTCATATTATTGATCCTTTGGTTCATATAATAAAGTTATGTATTGAGAAATCCACTTGGCCCAGAAGTTAAACCGACCTTTAAAGCTGTCAAAAAACACATAAAATATAACTACAGCCCAATATCCTTAACATTGAACTTGACTAAAATCTTTGAAGAAGTAATTTACCATAGAATTTTGCATTTCATTAATAAAATAAATTTGATTAAAAAAGCAGCATGGATTTGTGAGAAACCTTCAGACTGGAAATGCTTTGCATTGCGTATCTAACATAATCGATGAAGAACTCGATAATAGCGTTCCAATTGCCATCACTTCCCTAGAATTTGCCTGAAGCTTATAATACAGTGAAATAATGCAGTCTTATTCCAAAAGCTTTATAACTATGACGCCACTCAAATATTATGTCACGCTTTTTCCGGTCATTTTGGACCCCCCTTCCCCTCGCCCCGACCACCATCAACCACCACAAATTACACATCCTCACGCCGTTTTTTACCCTCCTCTAGACGTGACAAACAAATAAATACGCATAAAAAGGAACGTGACGTGACACTAAGAGTGTATTCCCCCCACCCTCCTGTCAAAGCTCGGTCACAATGAAACCCCTCCTTCTCCTGGGCCCCAATGGCATCAAAGGGAATACGTACAAACTATTTACAACTGCTTACCAAATAAATATCAAAGAGTTAAAATTAATGACTGTGTCAGTGACTACGGTGAAGTATACTGAAGTTCACCAGAGTACCGTACTGGACCGCTATTATTTATTTTATAAGTCAATGATCTATTAACTAGTAAGCCTAATCAAATAATCATATTCTTTGCTGATGACACTGCTGTTATATCCGCAGATGAAAGTTGGCCAAGAGTAGAATGAAAAATTAATATTCATCTTAACAATTTTTATGAAAACTACTGTCATAGTGTTTCTATCAATCTGAATATTTTGAATAATGAGCAAAACTTGATTACAGTTCTTCATATTTTGCAAAATCTCCAAATTCATGCAAACTAAAATGCAAGCAAATCTCCAAATTCATGCAAGCTCAGAAAGTTATATTATGCCCTCTTCCATAGCATAATTAGCTATGAGATCATAACTTGAGGTGGAGCATATTCATACAACTTTAATTTGTTGCAAGGACTCCAATTCAGAATCCTGAAAACCGTAAACAAAAATCAATTTATGAACCATAATGACCCACTACATGCTGAATAACTATTTTCTCTTGAATATTTGAAATTCTACTGAAGTGATTTGAAAGATAAATTTATAAATGCTAGCAGTATTATTAGGAATAAGAGCATTATACTATCCTCCTATAGGCGCAAAGCTGCAAGTATTCAAAACCGTAACATTAAAGCAATTAGCTGTTTCGATAATCTCCCTAATGAACTTTAGCTTAATGGCTATTTTTGAAAATTTAATAATTTTGTTCATCGTCTAATACAGTTTGTAAGTAATAGTTCATAAGCTTAGCTTATCTAGGTCCGACACAGATAAATGCGTTTCACCTCAATCAGTAGAGTTTGCTTGGTTTTGTAACGAAGTAACGTTCTGGTTGAATAAATAAATGATTAAATAAATATTTCGACCGCTGAACATGGTCATCTTCAAATTTGTGACAAATCTCATTTCCATTGGGCTTCGAATTCTTTTCGATATTATCAGGCTTTGAGAAATAAGATGCTGCCTGTTTTTCCGAAAACAGTAAGTCAGATTTAGTACTGGAAGAAATTAATGCAAGATTTATGTCACAGTACTAAGAAATGATTAGTAAAATAATCTCGTAAGCATTTTATATATAATTCCCGCAAAATAGGTGACACTTTTTGAGCTGCATTTTTCAATTAGGAATAATAATATTTATAAATGACAACCAAACAAAGAAACATATAACATACATTAGACATACTAACCTGAGTTTATTTCCATCTTCCATAAGCTTCATCACTTGTGCTTTGTACTTGTGTGTGTCCACGTCTAAGTTTTCTTTGCTGTCACCGCGATCCAAGCTCTGTTTATGGCCTTTCACCAAAGCTCTTTCATATCTCTCATACCTGTTCAATGTGTGAAAAAGGTTTTCAAAAGGTAAATTCAAATTTCCCAGTTACAGTTGTTCATTTTCATACATGTTTAATCCCTGATGGAAAGACTCCTTCGAAAAACACCTTCGAAAACTTTTCTGAATAATCTGAATTTGGAAACACTATATACGAAACATTCTGAGATATGTTATGTCTGGCACTACGTTCCGTACGTCACTTATCCAAACTAACTATAATACAGTAGACTCTCCGTATATCGCCGTGCGCGGGGCGGTAGGAGAGGGAAATTCGCGGTAAGGCGATATACGGATCGTCGCTACTCCTCAGCCATTCTAGCCTAACGGAGTCAGGCCACCGAGCGTTGCATCGCCTGATCGGATCACGCAGCGGGTGAGAGTGGGGGACGCTAGTTTGTAGTCGGAAGAATCTGTGTGAGGATTTCCTCTCTGCCACGGCAATATATGGAAAGTCTACCGTATAACTGTAAGATACATATATCGTAAGCTTGTCCTCCTCCCTGTTCTTCCATTCCCATCTATTGCAAACACGGTCAGATAGAGTTTCAGTACCACCCTCTGTCAGCTGATTTTTAAGCCCATCTCTCGATAACCTTCCTTATTATTGGATACTATTCGCTATCTTGCTTCTGAATCATACTTTGGATGAACAAATTCTATTCCATCTTCCGTGGCATATACATATTTCATCTACATCCCTTAAGGGTTTGATATATCTTAGCATTTTTCCGAACATTTTTTTCAACAGTAGTATGATTCACCGTGAACACTTATTTTTGTTTTATGTTCTACAAATTTTCACTGGAGAGTTATTTTACAAGCTTTTAAAATTTTTACGTATACAAACAAAATATTCTGAAGAGTTTTTTGTCGCACAAAACAATAACAAGAATTATAAATTGCTTTGTATTGTATACTCTAAAATAAATAATTGTAAAATATTCTGAAGAGTTTTTTGCCGTACAAAAGGTAACAAGAATTATAAACTACTTTGTATTGTATACGCTCAGTAATAGTGTGAAATACCTTGAAAGTCTATCCAATGTCACTTCTGGAATAATAAATCCGGTAGTTCGGCATGCAGCTGGGAACAATTGTTCGTGTAGCATTAAATTATAGTTAGTATTAACCTGCTGTTGCAACCTTCCTGGCCCCAAGGGGTCTGTTACTACTGGTATTCCTGTGACAGAATCTGTAAATACATGTAAATTGTATACATGAGTTAAAAGTACAATCGTTTTGGAACTTCATGACATCGTAGTAGTCGATCAATGTAAATGAAAACACCGTCATTCAGGAAACATACAATTACTGTGTCTTGGGTTACGATGGAAATTATTTCTGGAGTGTGACCTGACTTACAGTCAAGATGGCCTTTGTTGAGTTAGACTGTGATGTGTGTTACCCCAATTTCCACTCCGAAAGAAAAATTGACTATAGCAACCAGCGAGAGTTACAAAAATATTCATATAATCGCTTTTATTTCATATCAAGAGGAATAATTTGTTCTCACCAAAAGTATTAGTAATCATTCTGTAGAAAAAAATATGGTAACGAGAAATGTATTACTATTTTCTTCGCTTGTTAACTTACCGAGATATTGAGAATAGATTTCCCACGATTTTGGACTAGGGAAGATACGAACAAATCCACCTCTTCGTTCAAACTGTGCTCGAGCAGATGCAACTATTCTTTGCTGTTCAGCTGTGAGACCAGATTTGTTTAAACTATTTTTGGCTACATTTTTCTTCTTCTGCATGAGCATTTCAGCCGAGTGGACTCTCCTGTACTGTATCACATAAACATATTTATTCAATGAAACCAAAAGTTTGATTTAGCAATTGAGACCAGAGAAAACAGTATGAGAATGCTTGTAAAGTATAACTTACACTAGTCATATTTTTTGAAGGATTCGTAATAGATCGATGGTTGTTACTATGTGGTCTCAATATTGGATCAACAGCAGCAATGCCTACAAGCGTGAGTAAATCTGCCATTAATGCAGATTTCAATCTCACGTCCAATGGGGAATCACAACCTAGAGACGGAGTGAGGTTGACCTCAAGTAGCCAAGGTTTCAAGGTGTCGTCAATTAAGATATCAAACCCAAATAATTCTGGAACATTCATAATAATTTTCTTCTAGTTATTAAGACTTTTCGGAAATACACTGCTCATATTGCTTTACTTTCTTTTAATTTTAAAGAAAAGCTTTTATTTGGGCCAGAGTCACTTCTGCTTATTCTGACGTATCTTCACCTTTCGTGATCCCCAGAAACTAAAAAATAGGTTCTTGTGAAACGCACAGTGGTTCCAAATCCCAAATGGCTGGCTATATATAGAAGGTATTGTTAAATTGCTACGAAATTTCTTAATCGCGGTTTTTGAGGTCACTGAACACGAATCTGAAGTCAAATTTTACAATAACAAGATGGCGGCCTGAAAATGGCGGACCATTTCCTCCAAATTTGAATCAATCGCTCCGAACTCTTTGATACTCGGGGGTTTTTGAGGTCGCTGAACAAGATTCTATTTTGATAAAACGAAAGAACGTATCAACACATAGATATATGTGGGATATAGTAGATTGGAAAAGTATGTGAATACAAATACACTTTGAATATAAACATAAATTTATTTAAAATTACATTCAATATTATTTTTGTGCAAAAAGAAAATTACGAAAAGACGCTTAGACTTATAGAGTCCAATTGCTGTCCGAATCACTAACATTATTATTGTCGCTAAAGTCGGAGTCAGTCATTGGGAGTACTTTTTGGTTGTTCATAGTTGGCGGTATTAACAACGCCATTGCTTCACGCAATAATGATTTTCCAATAAATCAAAAAACTCCTGTCACCTGAAACAACTGCAACGGCTTTACTGCTTACCCGAGAGCCTGAAAAAATCAATTCAACAGTGAGACAGTAATACATAATTTTGAAGAAACGATAATGATTTGTTAAAGAAAATAACAGTCGAATTCAATGGACTAAAATGATTTTCATGAGAAACAAATCACTCGGCATCGCACTCTACTGCCGTGCACCTCGCATAGTGTGTGTGCTGAGCGCACCGCGCCTGAATTCGTGCGACAATTCATAGAAAAATTCACCGTAACCAAAGGGGCAGTTTGGAGCAGCTGATTTTTGGTGGTGTATTACTCAAGAGTGTAAAGAATAACGTGACACTTGATTGGTTGCCGAATTCTGTTGCATTATAAACTTTAACTCAATATAAGCATAACTTTTTTTCTCGGCGGGCACAAGAATTTACAGTACATGTTTACATTTTTTGTTGCTCGGTGTGTGGTTTATATGAAAAATCTCAATGATATAGTAATTTACTTACTTTTAGAAGGAAATTCCATTTTAAAGAATTCAAATTACTCAATTCTACTAAAAGTTATTTCACTTCAAACACAACGTAATTTTCAGGCCGTAACGCACGACCGATGCTACCTGCTCGAGCATTTCGATTCGAATGAGACCCCAGCTTAAATGCAACATCTGACACTTCCCAACCCTTGGAAGGGACACCAGAAATACCCCTCTACCTGGCTCAATACTTAGAATTCCGTAAATATAAACTTCATTTTTCTATTTATTGCCAGCAATTTGGGATTTGGAACCGCCGTGCGCTGGTCTATTGGCCTACGATAAACTGGCAAACCAGATTATAAACTGGCTAGATTCCGAATACTTTCCGTGTCGTTCAAATCACCATGGCTAATCTGAAACGTATACGAAATTTGATAATTCGTCAAACACCTAATTTAACAACTAGTCCCAGACAATCCGGAAACTATGTATAATTCAGACTACGCATAAAGTAATCATTCAGGTCTATGCTAATCTTGTTAACCAACGAAAACCAACCAGGAAATGGAGCTTTATCTAGGTCTATCCGATACTTCGAAGCCATTTGTATCGGCTTTTCCAAACCATCACAACTTATCCGAATCTATCGGGAATTCACACTTCATTCGGATTATTTATGAATCTGTCAAGGTAACCGGTTCAAATCTGATCCGGTCCATACCAAACTTGTCAACCAGAAGATATAATAAAGGGTTTATCTGACATTCTTAAGCTATGCGTATTGGCTTTTCCAAAGGATCGCAACCTATTAGAAATTATGAGGGAGTCACACTTTATTCGGGTCACGTGTGGATTTGTCAGAAAGCTTTGGTGTAAATGTAATATATTTGTACATTTGGTTCAAATATATAGTTGTCAATTTTTTGAACATTTTTCAAGCTCACTTGATCTGTGCATTAGATAATCAAGTAACCTCTACTTAAAGTATCGAATCGATAAATCTGGGTATTATCTCAAATCTTGTACGGTTTTTGTATTTGGTCTCTACATGGACCAATTCGCGACTCATCCATATTATATTGTTACAAAGGGAGAAATTACCAGTTTCGCTCCCTTTTTTAATGAACTAGTATTCATCATAGATAAAAGACATATAAGAGCACTCATATGATATGAAATGAATAAGGTTTCTGAGTCAACCAACATTATTGTAACAGTCTTGTTTCCAACTTTAAACTGAAAACACATATCGCCATTAAACGCATTTTTCCCATCTATTCATTTTGCCTGCCTTGGTTACTTCTTCAACTCTCAACGAACCCGATTTATTTTCGTAACACCCAAAATGTTACAATATAATCAGAATACGTATGTAGAGATTGAATGCAAACACCGTATAAGATTTTGGGCAGTACCCGGATTCATCTATTAATCATTTCAACCTGAAGTGACATTGGGTTCACTTCGTATTTATATGAAACCAAGATCTTAGAATTGTATAATCATTATATATTTCGTGTCTTATGATTTGTTCCATATTTTTTCCGACCGTGATTTAAATAACGTGTCTATCTTTCAACAACTAATGGCGACGTATTGGCATGACCTTGGTAAACGAAATTTATGAGCGATACGTCCGTTTTAGAGTGAATTTCCAGTGAAAAAGCGACCTCCAAATCACGCGCACACCGTCAGCACCAACACACGATCAACTTCTACGTGAGCTGAAAAGCGTACTTTTACGTAGCGAAAAATGTTACAAACGAAAACTTGTCCTTATGTTGGCGCTGACGGTGTGAGCGTGGCTCGATGTTCGATCCCCGACTCCTAATCATGCGATGGTTCAAATGATGTTCAAAATGCGTTTCGATCACTGGGCGGTTAGTTTTGTGACCTGGATAAGATGTAGGAGATACGGGTCTGTTTTACATATAGAAAAAAAGAGTGCATATGAAATCTATAAACGAGTTTACTTAAATCAGGACGGATATCATTTTTATTCGGATGCAACCAGAAAGAATTACTCTTCATGTCAACTAGATTACAATTAAAATCTTTTTCATGTCTTCATTTGTCATACAAGCCACAAAACCCTTACAGAGCTTTGGATCAAACCAGATGAAATTGATTGCGTTATACTCACTGCAAATAACGTATTATTTCCTAACAAATCCAGATAAGAATCAGACGTTGAAATCGTGACCAAACAATGAGACCTGAAAAAAATGCACATTGTGACATGGTATTTCTTATACTGTCACAAACGCGAAAATAACTTGGTCCCTCACTTCACCGAGTACAAGTGACAAAAGCAACGAAGACACGTCTAGTGCCGGTACTGCAAAAAAACGACTATGTATATTTCAATTTTTTTTTGTCATCATTAGTCATAGTATATCAAAATCATCATTAGTTTCTAACTAAATTATACTTGGCAGTAGTATCTGATTTGATGACAGTTTTGTAGGTGGCTGATTTGTAAGTAATGTGTGCATGTATGAATACCCCAGAATTACGTCAAGTTTATTTCTAAAAACAAAACGCGCGTATTTTAGTGGCCTAATACGTACGCGCCGTATTTACTTTGTATGGAAAATTCCGCCAGGTACATTGTAATTTTACCTTGGATGCTTAGGTAGTCACAATAAGTGATAAAAATATTCCTTATGATCGACAAGGTGTAAACACTCATGCAAATTGCCGAATAGTGATTTCTATCATTTAATCTGAACACGTAACAAATTGATGACATATTTTAGCGACTAATGCGGACCGGGCTAGTACCACACGTCACAATGCATTCTATTTTATATTTTCGTATGTATAAAAAACGTGAGAATGAATTTATACTGCTATTATGAACAGCAATATCGGCTCTTGAAAGTACCTTGTTAGATTAGAGCCCTGCGATTGTTCGTACTCGAGTGATTGAATCTCGAAGTCGGAGAGGATGCGACCTCAATCATATAAATAATTCGATTTACCTAATTTTTTCCTGAAATTTACCAAAATCTTTATGCCGGGTCGTTTCTTCTTCTTCAAAGACAGGTTCCTTCTCTTCTTAGCCATCGCGGGAATAAATACTGACTCGAAATAATAAAAGACACTGTAGAAAAACACAAACAAAAATAAAAGCGCGGAACACTATCCACGTGCCGAGCGACGAGGATTCGAAGGAGGGGAATTGTAGTGGGGGGGGTTTGAGTCTACTCTCCTCGCCTGTAATTCGCATGGTCGCCGGCCAACACGGTCGTGGCGCTGGCAGCCACCCGCCTTTTGCGCGAAAAATTTGCTGTTTTATGCTTCGTGATTTTCCTTCTCATTTCCTCATTTTTGAAGATAATTAGGTTCTTAGGGAGTCATTTTGAAGATAAAGAATAGATCTGTGTTGCCTCTTTCGCCGAATTTCGAAAAAAAATTCACTGTCCGCTGTGTCTCACTTCAAAGATAACGTACTTTCAAGTACGTTTTTCGCAAATTTGAAAGCGATTATCTTCAAAAATGAGGAAATGAGAAGGAAAATCGTGAGTTTCTGTTCGCGCGCGCTCTTCGAGGCATAGGCAACGCCCTCAACAGTTGAGCTTGCAAACCGTCGAGGTGCGTGATTGAAATCAGTGCACTTATACAGTTTTTTACCTTGAGTGTACAACAATTTTCGATTTTACTTGAGTGAATGTAAGTATTAATTATAGTAAGAAATAATTTAACGGGTGTGCGTTTTTTTCAGATTATTTTGAAGAACACAAATGGAGTACGTAAACATTTTACAACATGTGCGGGTGCCTATAGAGTATTCGATTTGATATTCGAAATACCTTACAATTTTCTGGTACAATCAGTAAGGTTGGCAATGAGCGTGCACATGGCGAACGGTGACCGTGATGACGATAACAACCCTCGAAATGACGTTATCGTTTACCAGGCGGGTGTGGCGGCCCGCCTGGTACGTGATGAAGAAGGGGATTTTCTGTTTCAAAAAATGTAAGAAAATTTTTTATTTAATTTCACAACTTTTAGAACAAATTTGATAAATACTTTTGTGTGCGTGAGTGATACATCATATCTTAAATTTCCAAAATTATTGTATGTTTCAGAGAGCTGTAAATAACAGCATGCAACGTAGTAGTAGTAGTAGTAGTAGTATATCTAGTTAATGTACAGCAGAAAATAAATAAAAGATTTGTGAAAATGTTTATACAATTTTCTTAAACGTTATGAAACGTAGAATACTTAGAAACTTCTTCGAAAGTTTTTTTTTTTTAAGTTTTTGAAATTGGTTCTTGATGACGTTCAGTAGTCGCACGGTCCATGCTGGTAAGAAGGAGACGCTGCACACGTTGACCAGGTACGGTATACAAATTAAGCGAGAGTCGACGCATCTTTGAATTCAAAGAGCAACCGCTCCTCCTCCATCGTCTGCACCAATTTCTGGTATTGGGTCTTGTCCTCGTTCAGCAGTCGCACAATCCGTGCCGGTAAGAATACGCTGAATTCGTCGTTCAAATCTGTGACGACACGCTGTCCAAACCTCGTTTGGACTCGTCGAATGTTAGTGACTTTGTAGATTTTGAAAATTTCTAGCTCCGTCAATTTCTTCGTCGGTAGAAATTCTTTCCTGCTTGCAACTTTGTTCAGTTTTGTGAAATCCATTTTTTTTTTTTTTAATGTTTAGCAGTTACGTGTTTCTTGATAAATTTAGATTTGCGAACTTTTTTATCACTGTGTTGAGTTCTGACTTCTGGTTAACAACGGTTTTTAAGTCATGAATATTTTTCAAGAACAGATCGATTCGCTGTTTTAGTTCTGCTTTATTTGAAGTTCTCCTCATGAGAGCTGAAGATGCAAGACTGTCTTTCTGACCTGAAATTCAGCCTTTTATAGCCTTATTCCTCCCACCAGGTACAGAGAATCCTTGAAAAACTTCTAGAAGCTACCGAAATGATGTGTCTTCGATTTTACGTTAGAACCTTCCAGAATTCAACGTCGCACCGCAATCCGTTGTCCGCAGGCCGCTCACCGTCCGGTCGAAACTCGTCGGACGATTCCGAGAATCTTTCAGGGTCAAAGAAGCTCTTTCTCACGGTCCCGGACCGCTCGCCGTCAAGTCCAAACTTGTCGAACGCATCGTTTGTCAGCCTACATTCGTTCAGGGTCGAAGCAGCCGCATACAAATCTCAGAACCTTCCAGAATTCGACGTCGCACCGCAATCCGTTGTCGGCAGGCCACTCGCCGTCAAGTTGAAACTCGTCGGACGATTCCAAGTATTGTTTTCGTTGGACGATTCCGAGAATTGTTTGTCTAAGATTCGTTTAAGGCCAGAGCGGGTCTTTCAGAATTCAACGTCGCACCGAAATCCTTTGACCGCATACCGCTCACCGTCGAGTCGAAACACATCGGACGAATTGTTTGTCAGTCTAGATTCGTTCAAGGCCGTGAAAATCTTCTCGAACCTTCTGGATGCTCTCAAAACCTGACACATGCCAGGATTCTCGGTCGTACGTTCGAGGATCCACGGGGTCCGCTCGAACGCCTGAGGATTCACGGAGTGCGCTCGGTAATGCAGTTATCGATCCCGCTCGATGAGCATGATTTTCTTTACCGACAAAAAGCACAATTTATCCCACAAGGGGTAATACCACGGCAATTTCAGGCATTTTTTACCGACGATCATGGTCATTTGGGAGATTTTCTTACCGACGAGCGGTCGGCAGAGCACATTTTATCTTACGAGAGTGGGGGTAACCTTCAAGGGTTTGCGTCTTGGATGCACGGATGAGCGGATTGGTCGGCGGATAGGCGGCTTGGTCGGTAAAGAAGGTACTTCTATCCAGAACCCGCCTTGTTATACTACTAAGGAGGCATTTCAATTGCTTGCACATCTCTTCAATGAACTTATCGGTTGAAAGTGTATTCATCAATAATTTAGTACGATGTGTGCTTCCCCATTGCTTGACAAATCTTTTGTCAATTTCAGATTGTTTCAAAGCTTTTTGAAGAATTTCTTCTATCTTTGTGATCCTCGGGCAATCAGTACACTCACCAAAGTAATATTGAGAATTAGGATTTTCACAAACTACCAGCACTATGCAATCATAACAATTAGATAGTTGGGTAGCACAATTTTTTGTTATTGAACCATTTTGAAAGATCAATTGTATATTTTAGTAAAACGTGCACACGTAAGTTGTGTGAGTGACGCCTGAACCGGTTAATACACAATGCTTAGGTCAAAGTTGAGCAAACTTCGAAAAACTAATTTCAATAAAGGGTTTTCTTCTTTGAATGCCTCGAATATTTCCTTCAAATTACCAAGGACAAGTCGTTTTTGTTCATGAATTCGTACATTAGAAACCGGAGTACGAACCGAAGTGAAATCTTTTTCCCTGGTAGTAATCTACTGATCTCGTCCGAAGTATAAAACGATTTCACAAGATCGATAGTGTTGATGGGTATTTTGTGACCTAAAACACATGATTTAACACATTATTGAACTAATCCCATGAAAAAACAGCAAATTCTTAAACACACTTTGCCAAGATGCAGCATGAGTGCTCGTGAGTCCTTTATCGTAAACTAATATCTGATCTTGCCGTGCCATGTGGAAACGTTCAAAGAATTTCTCTATTTTTCGCACGGGCCAATGTAATGGAGCAAGAGTGAGAATCATTATTTATTTTCATTGTCAACTTGTGAATTGCAAAATACTTGCTTCAATTTTGATAAAACTTCATAGTCGTGATGCTCACTTAGAATGTCCTAGAGAGAAATCGAAGTAATGTAATATATTGGCTTGAAAAATATTAGTAACATATTTTTTAATGTAAATGAACATTACCCCGTTTATCGGAATGTCAGCAAGATCCGATGTTATATTTGTAGGCCGAATTATTTCCAGTTTCTTCTTGAAAGACTGACACACCGCGCTAAATATAGATTGGATATAGGAATCGGTTTGTTTACCCGTCGTTTTTAGAGGTGGCAAATGTAGAGAGTTTAATACTGAATTTATTTACTGTGTAGTAACGTCGACATCGGACAGTTCACTTTCTGTGCGAACGGAGTTGTCGACCAAGTTCAACGACGAGACACTTTCTATGAATGTATGAACAGATTGTCGAGCCGATTCACCTACCGATTCTTGACTTGACACAGCTGATTCTTGACTACATTTCTCAGCAAATTTTACAATTAGATCCGGACTCGAAGGTCCGGGTTTATTAATTTCAGTACGATCAATTTTGGGGTTTTCAGCAGGCGGAACTTCATCATTTTCAGAATCATTGTGACGTACTTTCTTATCTTTAGATTGTCTAGTCACTTTCAACCAACGAGATGAACATATCGGTTGATTGAGAGTCAAAGATGGGAGGAGTAATTGTAGTGCCGGTGTTAGAATACGCAATTCTCTCCTTTGGAGTTTTCTGTGTCCTTTCACTTGTACAGCGCTGATCATAAAATTTTGAAGTAAATTTCATTGTTGCTGATCAACCATTACATATACCACAAAGTAAAAGATGTATCGTTGTATTGTACGTTATGAGATTTTTTGCTCGCGGTACGTTCGTCGACGGTGCACTAGAAAGAAGGGGTACGGACTCTCGCCTGAATACATGAACATTCGTAACTAGCGGTGCTGGCTTTGCGATTTTCAAGATTTTATAATGACGTTCAGTGCGCTAACTAACGAAGACTTACATAGGTACTTACTATTTTTCGAGTTGAACTTGGTGAATATATTTTCTTCGACCCGTGTCATAGGGAACTTTTTTGTTCATTTTCATGTGAAAAACGCATTTCAAAAATAATTTACAAAATTTTCATTATATTCGAAATCCAACTTTTGCTGTAATGAAATCTCCATCTTCGAATAGTGATTCGGCAAAGTATCAAATCAGTTAAATGTGTGTGTCGCTACACTCAAAATCGTCCTCACGCATGGACGCACACTCGCGTGCAATGTTTCCTTGCCGTCTCTGCGTCAAATCTCGCCACTTGCCCGTGTCGCGACTCAAAACAAATCAGCTGTATCTCATCTACTGTCTCAAAAACATGTATGAGTATCGTCAATATGTATTCTCGCCTGTAAATCGTCAGTTATCGTTCTCTTCTCTTGCGATACGGATCGCTTCGTATCTGTATCTTCCTCAAATAAAGTAATCTCTAATTAGTAATCAATTATCATAATCATCCCGCTTCCTCACTATAGTCAATCAACACTAATTCGCGGATCCCACGTCGATGATCCACATCTTTTTTGCCTTCTCTCTAAACAAATAGGCTAAGAAATTTTGTCATATTTTCCTAGGGTTTCCTGCATTTTTTCAGATTTTAGAAAATGGTCGCTGTTGAATTGGTAATATCCCAAAGATGCATGATTGAAAATTTTTTAAAAAATCAGGGCTTTGTTTTTGGACCAGTACTTTCACAGAAAAAATATTGAACTAAATCGGAAATACCAATTTCCATTCTTGATCGATACTTCATGGAATGCCCCATATACAGTCCGAACTATCAATAAGAACGCCCTCAATAAATACGCTTTTCCATTTTCTCGCTCGCGCACTTCCCCCATTCCGACTCAACCTCAAAGTTCTAATTATTCATGTGCGAACCTCTGGATAAGAACGTCCGGTGCGTATGGTGAGGGTACTCGAATTCGCGAAAAAACTCTTCCTCTCGGGAGCTTTGACGTTAGTATGGACGGGTCGGACTGTATTCTTCGTATCGTTCAACTACCACATTCATCAGATAACTACCAAAAATGCTTCGTGGAGACAATTTAAAGCTTACCGAAACAAGTATCTGGATGTTTGACGAATTGCTTCACTCCGCTGACAATTCCAGATGCAGTGGCTAAAATAGATTTGACAATGACATCCTCTATTCTTTGCATCAATAGTTCTGTGTCTTGTCCCATGGATCGAAGATGTCGTAACAATGCTGAGAGTGTCCATTTGTGACCAACATCTTCGGCATCTGGATCTTCACTCCTGAGAATCAGAATTATTTTTAAATGTGATCGAAAGCAATGTAATAGGAACTAATAATTTCATGAGCGCTGAGTTTATTTGTTCACAATGTGAAAACTTTTAAGGTTTTATTCGAAGTTATGCTGCGTCAAATAAATAATAATTTTTAATTTTAAATCAAACAGGCCCTTATTAGAGAAATTTCAAGAAGAGTTATGGAATGGATATTATTCCAACGGGGATAAAAAATTCGAAGGTGCGCATAACAAGGTTAGTGAAAATAACGATAAATTTTAGATACAGGGAGAATATCTCTGAAAGCAGAAAAATGTCTCAAATGAAAAATCAGGCAAAATAAGTAGGAAGTCAACTCTAGTACATTTTGCTGACAATGTACTTGTAGCGTTACAAGTGAAATAATAATTGTATTGAAATTAGCTTTATATCAGGATTTTCTTAGTTCTCAGGACTATAAGATACGCGTAGTTGTAACCTGTCATGATTTAAGTACATAGGTAGAATAACAAATAGCACTCATACTTTATGTAATCTACGTGGAATTTGTTGATGCTATAGTTGCAAAGATGCATACATGGATTCCACACATATTGATGTCCGCCATCGTACTTGACAGTGGCAAACCTGACTAGTCCTTCTTCATAAAGGTATATCAAAAGTGGATCGTAACTCGTCACAGCGACATACAGCCGCAAATCACATTTATGCCCATCGACTAAAAGCGGGTTGTTTATGTACTGAGCAACGATAACTGATTCGTCGATGATAATTTTTTCTGGCTGAAATAATAAATAAAGAGCAATTAGTCATTGTAAACTGAAAGACTAAATGGAATAAGATCGTAACCTCAGTATGCTAGTCATTTGTGAAACAAATGTGATCTGAACATGATGTTGTTTAGTACAAAACCATGAAACCAAACTGAGAATAAAACATTTTCCTGCGGATCCAAACTTCTAATTCCAATCAGAATTTTGGTAATAAAGAAACAAAAGGACCTACCCAACAGGTTCGTTTCCACGGAAATATTTCACAGATCGCAGTTTTGCTAAGTATAACTTGACATCGATAGGATTCTACAAAATTCATTTCTGCAGAATATTCATGAATGTCAAGACCGATTCTACAGTGACCTGTTCTACAAAATGAAAATTGGGAACAAAGATTCCAATTCTACCAAGTAAAACGGACGTCAGGATAGATTCTACAGAGATCAGTCCTGGGAATGATTTTATGCTGAGCTTTCCACGTGAGATCGACAAGGTTTTTGAAGAAAAATTTTTTATTTGCTTAATTTCTGACAATTTTTGTACAAATTACTATCTAAATTTGTACGTCGGTTCACAACCAATTTCCTGCTCCAAATTTTCAAGTCGATATAACGTGAGAACAAAAATATATTGACTAAATTCAAAACACGTTTGTTTTGCATCTCGAACCGTGTATTCATTGAAGAAATTCACAGAGATTATATCTCCTTGAATTTTGAACAAACAAATTTGTTTTTTGACCTAATGGTCATGTTTCGGTTTCTTGCGAAAAATATCTTGAAACGTGTTAGTTTTGTTAGGAATTTGAGGCCAAATATCATTATGGGCTAATCATTCGTTATATTTATGTTATCTAATTAAACTTTTATTTGTTCCCATTTCAAGTTTAATTTAATCTATTTTGTATTCTGATTTCATTAAATTTAAATTTGAACAAGTAATATGCACGTAATGAGTGTTTGGCTCATAATGATACTTCATTTAAAATTAATGAATAAACCACACAGGAAATGTTTCACATGTGAATAAAACGTGACTGTTATGTGTGCCCTGATAGTTATACGTCTTTCCCCATCTTTTTGATGACTCATTGCCTGATACTTATTACTTATATTAAATGTAATCTAAGTTGCCCATCTGTCGGTCTATAATTGTTCGTGCTGTTAACCTTATAATAATCCTCCCGGTATATTGTATTCCAAGATCCATTTTATTCAGAAAAACAACTTGAAACTGATTACAATTTCAGTAAGCTCTTTACACATTGAAACGAACATCTTCCTCAGACCGTTTCTTACTTGATCCTCCATTCCCTGAGTTAAGAGTAGTAACGAGATCGAATCCAAATGTACTCAAACATATCTTTGGTAGGTTAGCAGCTAGCTTTGATTACTGCCTGTCAATACTAGACTGCTATCTCGCCACATGACCATCGTGCCAAAAGTAAATTTTTCTGTTCGAAATTCAAATAAGTAAGTGATTTTAAGGAAATATATTACTTTGCATCAGCTCTAGTGATACAAAAAAAGTGTTGGTCTCGGTCGAAAATCACTTTTTCTAATTTCTACAAAAATATCGGTCTGTCCGACAAACTCCCGCGATGATCTCAAAAACGGCTCGCTGCAAAAATTTGCAACTTACAGGATTTTATAATCCAACGATAGGCATGAAAACTTGTCATGTTCCGTTTAATTTAAACTGCCATTTCCACCAGAATTGAATCGATTTTCAATGTTGTACCGACAAACATACTTTTTCCTCCTGATTACTTTGTCTAACAATAAGTAAACGATTATGCTCTATTCAGTTTATACATTAATTGAGGAGAAATTGAAAAAATTTTTTGTTTCTCAGTCGTTTTTTTAAAAATATTTCTTTCAAAACTTTTTCATTTGGCTGCCAAGTCCTAACAGTTTCTGATTTTTCGAGCAGAGCGACAGACAGACAGACCGACCGACCGAAATGCAACCAAAATTTTTCTAAAAACTGTCTTTCGGATTCTAGAGGTTCGAAAACGTAAAGATTCGTTAAAATTATAAAAAGTGATTTTCGATCGAAACCAATGCTTTTCTGATATCACCAAAGGTAATGAAAAGTCAAAAATTCACCATATCAAAAAGCAATGTATCGTATCAATTTATTGAATACTTGACTAACAATAAGTGAATCACAGTCCAAAATGTAATATAAAGATTACCTGGTTACATTACAATACATATAATGTCTGAAAGTCGTTATATTTGCTTAGGATTAGTGATTTATTTGAAAATGACGGCCACTACTAACTTTTCACCATCCGAGTATTTCTTAGTTGATGATTTGTTTTTAATTACTAACGAAATGCAATAAAATAGCAGTGTACTACAAACTAATTTATCTTTCTCGGAACGAAGCTGCATTGCAGCTGCTTTCTTTGGTAGTCTTCTTTAGTGAAAAGTTACAGAAGTGGTACAGCAAGGCGGGTTCTGATGACAAACACCTGTTTTACCAACCAAGCCACCTATCGCATCCCAGACGCAAACCCTTGAAGAATACCCCCACTCTCGTAAGATAAGACGTGCTCTGCCGCACCGACCCGAGGTTAAAAACGTACAACCTTACCGACAGTTGTATCGGTCGACAGTAAAAATCGCACAGCTTTACTAACAATTCTTATCGGTCGAAGGTCTAAATCGTGCTGTTTTACCGACAATCTTACCGATAGAAGGTCAAAGTCTCTATGTAGTGCTCGCTTGCCAACGGTAGAGGGCGCAGCGGCGAGCGTGAACTTTTTTACCGACGTGGATGTCGGTTACCCGTCCCGAATTCTTTTCCCACGAAAGGACTGCTGATGTGTAACATTAACCACTTCGAATTCCTTTCTTACGGTAGGGCTGCTGATGTGTAACATCAACCACCCCACATTCCTTTCCCACGTTATCAACTACGCGACATTCCAAAATTAATGGTTCTGAGAATTGTTTTTTTTATCAACTCGGACATCGCTGATGGCGACATTCCAAAATTAATCGTTCTGAGAATTGTTTTTTATCCACTCGGATATTGCTAATGTGTAACATCAACCACCTCATATTCCTTTCACACGTTATCAATCACGCGTCATTCCAAAATTATTGGTTATAAGAAATGTTTTTCACTTACTCTGATGCCGGTTTGACATCATCCACGTGACATTCTTTTTGGCTTGTAACTGTACTGTTAACTCTACGATGAATTTTGAACGGGTTCAGTCAAGACCAGAGTGCAAGGTCGACCGATAGCTGCAGTACATTCAGAGCCATGGATCTGCGGTGTTGGGTTACTATCGCACTAAAAATGCTGAAAGGTGCGCGCGCATACGCAAACATACGTACAGCTGCCCTATAAAAAGGACGCTCATCACTACAAACGATCATAAGGTCTCAACTTGTCAAGTATGCGTGAGGAAAAAGCTCGAGATGGAATCCAAGTCTTTAAGATTGATTGAGATTATGGAATCGGCGTACAAAATCTTGGACAAATCATCATCAAC
Organism: Neodiprion fabricii; assembly: GCF_021155785.1. Taxonomy (NCBI): domain Eukaryota; kingdom Metazoa; phylum Arthropoda; class Insecta; order Hymenoptera; family Diprionidae; genus Neodiprion; species Neodiprion fabricii. The sequence continues at coordinate 10,362,135 of NC_060242.1, read as the reverse complement.
AGCAGAGATTCAGAAATGGATAAAATTTGGAAGTCAAAATATTCGGCTTCTGAACGAAATTTTGCGAAAGGTTTCATCCATTGGAGAAAAGACGAGAATTATCACAACGATCGGACTCTTGAAAGCGCTCGCGGAAAAATTCAAACGTCTTCAGAAATCGGATAAAGGTACGCGGAGAGTAAGAAGAAGCGATCGAGGTCTTTGGGAAGATTTGGAATCAGCTTTCAAGGGGAGAATTCGAACTGGATCCATCGGCAATTTGAAGCATGAGGATGTGGAGAGATTTCCAGAAGACGCAAAGGTACTAGCGGTGACAAGACTAAAAAACGCTTTAAAGAAAGACAGGAGCTTGTAAGCCAACGTTATCCTGGCTTGTAAATTTGAAGTTAGAAAAGATGATCACACGGTGGAAGAGATCAAATTTTTGAATACGAGAAATGAAATCATCCTCCAGACAACGGATATCAACGAATGGTTCGTCGAAAACGCGACAGAGCGTTTGTTGAAGAAGGTGGAAGATTTCCAGGAAAAGGATTCAGGCTGGTCGCTGACTGAAATAAAAAATTTGACTGTGAATATCAAGAAGTACGTGCCACTACGAGGCGGTGTCTTCACATACACACCACTACCCAAAGATATTCAAGATGAGGAGGCTATCGTCAACATCCGTAACAGCGATTTATATTGCTTTCTATGGTCGGTCACCGCAGCTCTGTTACCAGCTGACAACAACAATCCCAGTTACTTCATATCCACATTTCAGCTCACTGATACTATACGAAGGTTTGCATTTTCCAATGTCTTTAGACCAGATTCCAAAATTTGAGAAACTTAACAAACTTTCAATTAACGTTTATGGTATAGATAGTACGGAAAAACAAAAGCGCAGTGAAATTGTACCCATTTATTTAAGCCGAAACAAGTCTGACAAACCTACAATTCATCTTTTAGTCTGAGAGTCTGAAATTGTTGACGGTGATGATAGTGATGATGATGATGATGATGATGACGATGGTATGGAAAATTATGAAAAGAATTCAATACACCATTTAGCACGGATTCGGAATTTATCGCGGTTGACAAGTTCTCAAATTTCTAAACATCAGCGTCGTACTTGGTTATGTGATAGGTGTCTATTACACTTTCAATCTGAAAAGTGTTTGTTCAAGCATAATGTATATTACATGAATTTAAACAAAACCAAAGTTACTCTACCTACAGAGGAGAAAATAATTCTAAAATTTGAAAATTTCAAACATGAAGAAACCGTTCCGTTCTGCATTTACGCAGATCTAGAATGTTTACTGCAGCCCACACATGAAAGTTTTGGGGAAAATGAAACAGTTTATCAGAAGCATCTTCCGGATAGTATAGCTTACTATCTGTATTGTACGGTTGACGATTCAATTTCAAAATTCAAAATTAATCGGGGAGAGACTTGCATTCAATGGTTTGTGAATGAGTTATCGAACTTGGCACATTCGTTAAAAATTTATTTCAGAACTGTTGTATCGATGGAACCGCTCAATTTCAATCAAATCAACGAATTTCATTCAACAACAGTGTGTCATATTTGTGAAAAACCGTTTACACTCACAGACGTGAAACATCGTGATCACTGCCATTTCACGGGTAAGTACCGTGGTGCTGCTCATCGAGGTTGCAATCTGAATTACCAAAATTCGCACATTATCCCAGTGTTATTTGGCAATCTGTCGGGTTAGGATTCGCATTTTCTGATCAAAGCACTGGCTATATCGTTCAAGGGCAGAATTGAGCTTCTACTCGTAAACAAGGAATAGTACATCTCTTTTGAAAAATATGTCAAGGGGACAAATATAAAGTTTAGATTCGTAAATTCGTACCGTTTCATGCCCAGTAGTCTTGAAAAATTGGCAACGTATCTCGGTCATGATCAGAAATCAATCACACGAAAATTTTATCGTAGCTCAGATACATTTCAGTTATTGACCAGAGAAGGAGTGTTCCCGTACGAATATATAGACAGTTGAGCAAAGCTCGAGGACAGACGGCTACCATCCAAACAACAATTTTACTCAAAATTAAATGATCGGGATATATTAGACAACGACTATGCACATGCATGCGAAGTTTGGCAAACCTTTAAGGTTCAAACTTTGGGAGAGTATTCGGACTTGTATTTACAGACGGACGTGTTTTCATTAGCCGACGTTTTTCAAAACTTTCGACAGAGCTGTTGAACAACGTACAACCTGGACCCGTTACGTTATTACACCGCGCCCGGTCTGTCGTTTGATACGATGTTAGAGTGTACCGACATCGAGCTCGAGCTTCTCACCGACATAGATATGGTTATGTTTATCGAAAAAGGTATTCGTGGTGGTGTGTCACAGTGCTCGAACAGATACGCAAAGGCTAACAACAGGTACATGGGAGAGGAATTCGATCCTGAGGTCGAAGAATCTTATCTCATGTACTTTGACGTCAATAATTTGTACGGTGCTGCTATGAGCTTTGCTCTGCCATACAGTTGCTTCGAATGGTTATCAGGCTTTGGACAATGCGACGTTCTTACCATCTCGGACGATGCGGAGTTTGGTTATATACTGGAGGTGGATTTGGAATATCCTTAGGAACTGCATGAAATTCATAAGGATTTACCACTGTGTCCGGAGCACTATATACCTCCGATCTCGAATAGTGAACAACCGAAATTGATGCCCACGCTACTTTTCAAGAAAAACTACGTTGTTCACTATAGCGTTTTGAAACAATGCTTACAATCAGGCTTAAAATTACTCAAAATTCACAGAGTTCTCAAATTCGGATAAACCCCGTGGCTCAAAAAATACATAGATTTGAATACCGATTTGAGCAAAAAATCTCACAACGAATTCGAGAGAAATTTTTACAAACTGATGAACAACTCAGTTTTTGGCAAAACAATGGAAAATGTTAGGAAGTATAGAGATGTCAGGCTGATCACAAAATGGGATGGAAGATACGGTGCTAGAGCTACCATAGCCAAACCTTATTTTCACAATTGCACCGTTTTCGACACAGATATTATTATCGTTGAAATGAGTAAGACGAAAGTCAAGTTGAATAAACCATTGTATGCAGGTTTCTCCATCATGGATCTGGCTGAAACATATATCTACGATTTTCATTATGATTATATTGAACGGGAATTCGGCAACCGAGCAAAATTAATGTATACGGATACCGACAGTTTGATTTACAATTTTACCGTCCCCGACATATACGAACATATGAAGGAGGACTTGCACAAATTCGGTACGTCTAATTATCCGCTTGACAACGTTTATAAAATGCCTCTAGCAAACAAAAAAGTTCTTGTCTTGATGAAAGATGAGAATAACGGAAAAATAATGTTGGAATTTGTAGGATTAAGAGCCAAATTGTACGCATTCCGAGTCTTGAGAGATAAGAAAGACAATAAACGTGCCAAAGGTGTCAAAGGATCAGCGTTGAGAAAAATAACTTTCAACGATTATTTGGCATGTGTTTTGAACCGTGAAAATTCGTCTGCAATTCAGCATTTGATATTAGGTCAAAAGCACGAGGTACACACCGTAGAACAGCAGAAAGTGGCACTGAGCTGAAATGATGACAAGCAGATCGTGTTTCAAAACACAACCGACACGCTTCTGTGAGGCTACAAGCCCGCACCTTAGCTGTGTGATTCACAACTGTACCATGATGTATAAAATATAATTATGTGAGATGATGAATGAGAACGCTCCGAAATATGAAAAATTGTACAACGATACATATGTCAGTCGGTTGTATGATAAATAAAGATGCATACTAGTGATGTGTCGGATATAAAATAAAGAGGCACATACGTTTTTACAAAGAATTCATTTATTCAATGTTACATGTCCGATTCGTTTACCCAACTGTTGTGCGTATTATCAAAACCTAACCATCTAACGTACATTTTTCTTCCACGCTTTTTGAGCACCTTCTCCACCAGATGAATATCCGGATAATTAACCTTGAGGAGCTCTTCTTCGTAGGAACCACCAGCGAGAGGTTGATCTCGGTAGTCTTTGAGCTTGTACGTCACAGGATAAGTATTTTTCACTCGACTTATGGTGAATATTTTAGTAGTCCAATTGGAAGTGTAACCATTCTCGAAGACGTTATTAAATTTGCTGATTCAAACTCTGTCGTCGGATTTGAATTTTGCCGATATGGTAGGTATCGCTCGAAGCCCTCCGTACGCCTGACGTAATAACAGCCTCTCGTTTGCTACGGTGACATCCGACGGTTTCATTCTTATGGTTCGGTTCTTGGCGTTGTTGTAAGCCGAAACCAAATCAGATGAGACATAGAGCCACTTGTAGCTTCCTTGCATGCTGAACCGTTTCCACATTTTACCTTTTAGCGTGCGATCGAAACGTTCACAGATCGAGGCCTTCAAATTACTGTACGAGGAGTAAAGTTTGATTCCGTAACGTGTTATAAGCGATTCAAATTTCGAGTTGTAATATTCCGTTCCTCTGTCGACATGTAAGTTTTTCGGCACCCGTCCTTGACGAAAAACAGATTCCATTGTCTTCGTAACATCATTTCCAGACTTGCTCTTTATCGGTACAGCCCACCCATACTTTGGAAAAATATCAATAACTGTGAGCATGTACTTGTAGCCTTTGTTTCGTCCAGCGTATGACGTCATATCAACAAGATCTGCCTGCCAGGTCTCGTCGATACCGCGCACGTCTACACGTCGACGCGAGTAATTCCGCCGTGCAGGCTCATGCAGTTCCGTCACCAGTGCTTGCTTTTCCTCGTTCATATTCCAACGCTCTTAGTCAGGTGTCCAATTGAGAAATGTTAACAGCGTTTCGAATCGACAGGTCTCTGCCTGTTTTATAGTCTGTGTAAAAGGTATCCAAAGCTTTTTCCGTGGTGAGCTCTAAGGCTTTGATCATTTGATCTAGGTTGTCGATTTGTTTTTGCAGCACGTTGAATTTTCGTCTCAAGATTTTCAAAGTTACAGCATTGTTCAGCTCTGCGGGATTTGCGACATTGCACAGTCTCTTGTTTCGTATATCGACATGCCCGTCCGCTGTTATTTGAAATCGGACACCCGGAGGACTGGGAGTGCTCGCGGCCGTGTTTTCATCCAGATGCCGTCCAAAGACGACGACGCTCATCTCGATAATGAATGCTAAAACGATGGGAGCTGCTTAATAAATGGTTCCTGCTTTGCGTAGCTCTTCGATAATGGAGATTATTTCGTGATCGTGATTCTGATTTGCCGCTGCCTGAGATGCCAGGAGTCAACGAAGACGCTCCACTAACTCGTTTGGATCATCCCAGAAAACGTATTCTATTTCAACACCTTGTCGAGTGATCATAGCTTACGGAAGTGGACCTTTACCTTTGCGGGCAGGTGATGGGGAATAATCCATCAATTCGGCGATGACATTTTCGAATTTGTAACTGTTATCGTTTCGAACAGCCCCATCGGATGAGTAATACTTTTTATGCGCGTTCGTTGCGAGGATTATGTTTTTCCCGATCTCCAGCGCTCACAGAAGAATCGTCAGGCTTCTTTTTGAACAAAAGTTTCAGCAAACCCTTCGTTTTAGGGTAAAGCGTATCGCCAATACGGATGTAGTCACTCTCAAAAGCTATCAACGAATCACCAATCATTGGTCTGTTTGAGAAGTTGTGTACACCCTACACGTTGTCCAATTCACTTTTCGTCTTCGCATCTCTCATTGGTGCAAAATACTCATCCTCGATTTTCTCGACCGGTGTTTCTACCATTGTTTTATCTCCTGCCGAAGCAAAGGAATCGTCCATTTCCAAGACAGTTTCATTTTTCGTTTAATTTTTCATACGCTTTATTTCTTCTTCAATTTCTTCCACCTCTTGTTTTAAAGGTTTTGTATCTTTTGTAACATTCACCAGTTCTTGAAAGGGAATACTACTGGTTTGAAAACGTCACTCAATTTCTGAGACGTAGATTCCTTGCCCGACTTGAGCAATCTGTGTTTTCGACGGATGGCAGTACTTGCTTGAGCGATCTGATGTAGGACATCTTTCTGCTTGGAAATTTCAGAGATTTCCATATTGACGCAACTGAGTCTGCAACGCTACTGCGTCTCTCGTTTGAAAACGTTAGATTTTATTACTTTTCCAGGCTAACAAAAGAATCGAAACCCCTCCTGTATCGTCCTTCGTTGAGCTCACTGTCCTTGTCGATCACCAGAAACACGTACTTCTCACCGTTCTAGCATGCAGAGCACACACTTGTAAACTCTGTGTAAGACATGTGTTTGCATGGTCGTTGTATACGTGTCTCAGGTTCATATCGTCTTGTTTGAATAACACGAGGAAGTTTACGTCGTCGCGCACGAGATGCTTGGGGATACGCACGTACGTCAGACAGAGATAGAAACAGTCAACGTCGTGATGTGTACCCATGCAAAACTAGGCCCTAATATTGTTCTGCTTTTCGCACGCTACATCGTCAAATAGGATTATTGAGTTGGACCATGCTTCTCTCGGTGTAATCACTTGCTCACGCTCAGTAAACGCGAAATACTCCGTATTCTCAACATTGTCCAACAATTGCTTTGACAATTGGTGTTCCAGTTGGTTCAGAGATTTTGAGTGGATGTGGATATTTTCAAATCTGATTCCGTTGGGATGGGTTATAAGGGTGAGCAACGCATAAGTTTTACCACAATTCGATGGTCCACAGGATATTGCACGTACACTATTCGGAGGTAATTCACCGTGCCGTTTGTGCCTTTTGACATTTTGCTCCGAAAGTTTACCAAAATTCGTCACGGGAAGGTTAGTAGGTTGTTTCTCAAACCGCATCTCGGACATGACTGATCGGATTTGCTATAAATATCCCGTTTTGAAGCACTTTTCTTCAGTCAACGCACGAACATGATCGCGTACAGAGGTAAACGAAGCAGCAGGCGGCAACATCGCAGCAAGAGTCTGGAGAATAAAATCATCAACAGCCTTACAGTCGAATTGAATGTACCTGGTTATCAGTACTGTGGGCTTGGTACAAAATTAACAAAGAGACTCGCGCGGGGTGATCCGGAAATCAATCTTCTCGACGCAGCTTGCAAGGACCACGACATTGCTCACTCGCCGAATCGTGAAAATTTTGAAGTTAAAAACGAGGCTGATAGGGTCTTGAAATGGGTTCTCGCAAAGAACGCTTTGGGTGAGAAGGCAGCCGCTTGGGCAATAGCTAATACAATAAAAGTAAAATCAAGACTCGAAATGGGAATTCAAAAGTCAAAAAATGTGACCTTGAGAAAAATTATAAATACTGCAAAACGTTCTATGGTTCAAAGCAACGATGCAAAAGTAGCTATCGAATCTGCGCTGAAGAGAGCTGAGAACGCCGTTAAAAAAGCGGGTGGTAAATGTAAAGTGCGAACACCTCGGGTCCTACCGCTACCTTCAAAAGTCAGTGGTTTTCTACCGTTTTCGATTCCTATTTTCGCTGGACTTAGTGCTACAGGCGCGTAAGCCGGTGGTGCGGCAGGTATAGCAAAAGCTGTGAACGATGCAAGTGCTGCTCAACGAGAACTGGAAGAGAGCAAACGACACAACAAAACTATGGAAGCTATTGCGTTGGGCAAAGAGCTTCATATGAAACCGTACAAAACAGGTCTTGGTCTCCATCTTTCAAAAAACTAGATGCGATGGTACCACGTCGAACGTTGATTGAATGGGACTTGTTGAAATATGCAAAAATCTTCAAGGTTCTACATTTCCGCGGTGTTTTGATGCAAAACGAAACGCCCAAAAACGGTCCACGAAAAAACGAGCCAGCTATAATCAACCTTGACGACAAAGACGGTCCGAGGGGTCCCACACTGGGTTGCATACAACTGGGTTAGTAGTGTTGAATACAATCATGAAAGGTACCAAGATTATGATACACTTGAATGCGGAAACTTGCGTCTAAAATTTGTAAGTGGTGAGCTGTATAAAAATGGTGCGTGATTCATCAAAGTCAGTCTACCACTCGCAGTCATGGATGATTCGTCAACGTTAACGATTTCGGGAACCTCTTCGATTCTCGAGGCACAATATTTCCCACCGATCGAACTTGCTCGTGATGAAAGTTATGCTCTTGGCTTCGTAGAATTGTTGAACTTTAATTAGATTCACAACGTTGATGTTGGTCACATTAAAATTTACGAAGCTGATGAAGTGATCACCATACCTACCGGCAGCTACGAGATCGAGGACATAGAGATGTATCTTTAGAACGTGCTAAGAAATACAGATATCAGGCTCGCCATCAAACCCAACAATAATACATCACGCAGCGAAATCACATGCAACCACACGATTGACTTCGGGCCGAATGATTCCATCGCTCAAATTTTGGGATTCACACCACGTGTATTGAGGGTTGATAAAACTCACGAATCAGACGTGCCTGTAACTATACTCAAGGTCAACGCTTCGCAAGTCGAGTGCAGCATTACAACGGGCCTCTACGTCAATGGACACAAAGTACACGCTATTCACGAGTTGTTCCCGACTTTCCCACCAGGATATAAAGTCGTGGAAGTACCGTCGCACGTCATTTACCTTCCGATCACTGTCAGGACCACAGATCACGTTGAGCTCCGGTTAGTGGATCAAGACAGAGACCTGGTTGATTTTCGTGGAGAAGTTAGTACTGTGAGACTACATACCAGATCGCAATAAACGATGGAAATTGTATATAACAGACTGTCAAAGAGTAGGTATATCAGTAAGTCGGCATGCCCCGATCAAGTCAGTCATCGATCGATTCTCGAACCGTTAACACTTGGAAACGTGGAGTTCCTGATAGCTCTGGGTTTGAAACTGACACCTTTTGGAAGAGGAATTTCCGACAACTAAAAATCCGATATCCGAGTTGATAAAAAAAACAATTCTCAGAACCATTCATTTTGGAATGTCGCGTAGTTGATAACGTAGGAAAAGAATGTGGGGTGGTTGATGTTACACATCAGCAGTCCTAACATGGGAAAGAAATTCGAAGTGGTTAATGTTACACATTAGCAGTCCTATTGTGGGAAAAGAATGCGGGACGGTAAGAAAGTTCTCGCCCCCGCTGCACCCCCAACCGTTGGCAGACGAGCACAACATAAAGACTTTGACCTTCGGTCGGTAAGATTGTCGGTAAAACAGCACGATTTTGACCTTCGATCGATAAGAATTGTTGGTAAGGCAATGCGATTTTTACCGTCGACCGATACAACTGTCGGTAAGGTTGCACGTTTTTAACCTCAGGTCGGTACGGCAGAGCACGTTTTATCTTACGATAGTGGTGGTAACCTTCACGGGTTTGCGTCTGGGATGCGCTAGGTGGCTTGGTCGGTAAAGAAGATGTTGGTACTCAGAACCCGTCTTGATGTACTACTTACAGACTACCTTTTTCAATATATTTTTCATCCAGCAGCCATTGAAAAATATTTCGTGGTGTATGTAGTGATTCCTGCAGGGATTAAGTCTGTTAAGGACGTCTCCTGAGCCACCATAATGCCCTTGGTGGAATCGATTAACACAAAACAAAATATTTTTTTATGGGCAGAAATATATTTAAAATGGTAGTTCAGAATTTTTCCACTAGAAACGATTACGAAAGAAGAGCAGCAGCTCTGCATCTCCGTGTCGAGGAAGCTAAATTAGATTTTGGTACACTGGCATTTCATTGTATTTTGCAACTGGTACGAAATAAATTGATTAATAGCTAAGAAGTACTCTGACGCTGAAAACTAGAAACCATTGTTTCCCAATAAATCACTAATTCCAAGCGAATATAATGACGTTAAGATATTATATATAATATAATGTGACTAGGTGCTCTTCACGTAAGATTTGAGACTAAGATTTAATTACTGTTGGTTAAATTTTCAATAAACTGATATGATATACATTGCTTTTTGATATGGTCAATTTTTTTCTTTAAATATAGATTTTCATGCCCACCAATGCTTCCTCAGGCTAACATGTACCCGAGCTAAGAGTCTCATCGTCAGCGTGCATCGACGCTTATAAATAAATAATTCTAACACAGTTTCCATAGGACTTCCGTTCTGTAAGTTTACAGTTTCGTTAAGAATTAATTAAAAATGTTCTTCTATTTTTTGGAAATTTTAAGCAGTGTTCTCGCTTTAAAAACCGATTTTAAATATCATATTTGTTCACAGCAAATTAACTAGTTCGTTATTGCAGAATTAAGTGAATATATAATAATAGTGTAAGTTAATAGCTTCAAAATGGTCTTTGGATGAAACCTCTAGAATGATTTCAACTAAAAATATGTCCGTTCGAACGGGAGTGTGTTTTCGATTTTGGCTCTTTTTCCTGAATTTCGCCCTCGTGTAACTTGGAAAATAGGGACGAAAATTTATTTCTTTATAATGTTATGACGAATTTATTTGTTCTGTAGATTCCGTTAATGAAATTATAGCAATACCGTAAACATCGAGGTCATGAATTGTCTCACTCAACCCTTAGCGGCCACACCTCAGCAAGGCCACATAGCGGCCGCATGGAGTAACTCATTACCCTACGCTGAAAAACCTAGATGTAAAAGACATATACATATATGGATGTTTTAAGACTTCTAACCGATTTTTTCATGTTTATTGAGGAGTTCTTCAACATTTCTAATGATTTTCATCACACTTGTCTACTACTCACAGATGTCATTACTTGTATCAATTTCAAAGGTTTTAGACCTCTAATTTCACTTCTTTTGAGCCTGGGTTAACTAGTTACCCCGTGTGGCCGCTAAGGGTTAAGGTAGAAAGACTCATATGTATTGTAACGTGGCGTTTTAGCGCCACCCGTCACAAGAGCACAAAACTGAAAGAAACCTCCGGAAAACGCGTCTCTAGCGGGGTACTCCAACGGAACTCAATACAAAATATACAATAACTACCAGTGACTAACGCTTTTTTTGAAAATTCTGTACTTCGCGCTCCCGCGCAAGCAAACAAGGTACTAGGACGACGATTCCGACCACCGAGGGATCAACAGCTACCGATAATTACCGTTCCCGGCTCTCGATGACTTCGTCTACCGACGCGACGGTCTAATAAGACTACACTGGCTACCTTGGTGTGTTTCTGAAACACCTGGGCGAGCATCCATCCGAACTTCTCGTACCACCTCGACTGCCGGCGTTCAGGGATGTAAAGTTCTCCCGACAGCCGAGGGACCAACTTCTCAACGAGAAATGAGTCGCCCGCTTTCCCGGATGCCGTAAGGATGGTATACAAGCGAGACCGTAGCCTGCCATCTTCCGATTTACCGGCCAGGGGCCGGACCGACCCCTAAAGTACTACGTCCAGTTTGATAAAGCCCTCGTTCCGAGGATCGACGCAGCCTTCCTATCAGTAGGGACTGTTAAATAACGGAACCATAATCCACGACTTAGAATTGCATTAAGCCGCCGTGTGACTGTATGGTCTCCTTGATATATCGTGGGTAACTGGCCACTGCCAATACGACGAAACCGGTGGAAGCGAACATACGAGTTACAGTCAGTCGTAACCTTCCACTCGGTAACTTTGACCGGGAGGTATCCTGCGTCATGCCTCTGTCAAAAGGATCCCCAATGATAGGCAATCTGGTCAGTAGGAAGCAACTATTTTAAATTTGTACTAGATGGTGTCAACGATCAAATCACGGACAGCACATTACGCAGCATCTAGAGGCAAACTTCGAAAACGTACGACCAAGACGTAACCGATATTCGCCACAGAAGAATGACCTAATTATGGTGGGGAACAAACGACCGATCGAAAGAAAGGAGGATCGCCTGACGACAGTGGCGAGATCGATGAGCCGAACTCCGATCTCCGTCTATCTACGCTCGACCCGCCAGGACACATCTTCGTTTCTTCCTTGCTCGTTACGCTTCCTTCGGTTAATTTTGCTCCCTTCTTCCTGATTAAGCTACCATCGTTCTATAGTTTGTTCTATCGCTACCGTTTATCCACCACCCTATATCGTTTTGCACTATCGTTAGCTTCTTCCTTTCCTCTAAATTATATTATCTTCCTTCCTCCTTCCCTTTTCTTTTGCTTTCAATAAGTTTTATTTTAAGTAAATTCAATGCTGTGTGCCTGATGTCTAACGTAAGACTTCTATCTTTGTATTGTATCGTTACGAAGTTGCTCACAATTTCTATTTTCGTTCTTATCCTGTTTATCCTTCTTGGTTGCATCGTGTGATGCCAGTTTTGTGTGAATCATGGTCCACGGCTTAGAGTTGCATTGAGCCACCGTGTGACTACATGGTTTCAATAATTAATGAATTCCGTGTCTTTGTGCGACCTCGTAACTACCGAATAAGTAATTTTTTCGTATTTGTGAACTTTTCTGATTATCTGTAAATTTCTATTAGTCCGCTTCTGTAATTTCTATCGTATCTATAAGATAGCTCAACTATCTTTACTTTGCTTTCTTATTAATTTTTGTGCTAGTAGTGCTTATTATATTTTATTCTTTGTGTCGCCTGTTATATTTTATTTATATTTTGCCTATTATATCGTAAATCGAGTTCCTTGGAGTATACCCGAGCATAGATTTAGCCACTAAATACTACCGTACTTTTCCTATTGCTATTGGCAATCCTGTATTGTTTTGACTTTCTATTCTTTTCCTTGTATTTTATTGCAGTACCGTATTTCTTTGTTGATTTAAGTTTTGCGTATTATCCCTGATTTTATTTTAATAAGATGTATTTAGTGTCTTTCTCCATTTTGTAAGCCCTTCTCTGAATTTCTCACTATCTAATAATTTTGTATTCTCTCGAAAGTTATATTTTAAGATTTCTTTGTGTAATTTCTCGAATTTCGAAATATTATAACGCATTAATTCTATCGTCTATGAATAATCCTCTCGTAAATTGTCTCACGTACTTTACAGTCAGTCCTATTCTCTCGTCTAAACTACCGATTTCGTAAATTCTTAATAAATTTCAATCTTTCTTATTAGTTAAAATTTATAGTAACGTCTTATTCTTTGTTGTTATCTCCCGAGCTATCGTCATTTTGCTATCTATCGATTTGCAATAAAGCTCTCTCTCTCGCTTTAAATTAACAGAATAATAATTCACGTAGCTTCGTTCTTTGGAAATTGCGTAAAATCTTTAAGTAAATTCTTGCATTATATCGCTTCTCCCGACCTACGATCAGTTCTCTCTGTTAACTATCGTCTCTCGTTTTAAAGCTACCGTTGAATTCTATTCTGTCAAAATTTCTGTGGACTATTATTGTCTGATTTATTAACTAACGTTATCGTTGCCATCTAACTTGACTGACTTGAATGTGTAAACTTTATCGACAATATAATCGACTGATTGACCTGTTACTTTTTCCTGGCCTGAGTTTATCCTTTATTTCTTTAATTCTATATTTATCGTTAGCTGCCTTGAATACCGCTACCGCTACTCTCACCAGTTCGTGTGAGTACTTGAGCCCAGCCAACCGTACAACGGGTTCTCTAGTTGTTTTTCGTATTGTTTTGTATTGTTGTTTGAAATGCAACGCTAAAGCGTCTGGCGCCCAACGTATATTATTTTGTTATAGCTTAGTAGTTCAGAATAATTAGAGAATCGCGCCAACGTGTCAACGGTTCAACGGTGAGTCCTCATCTGATTGTGAGGGTAACAGAAATTAGTGCTACAATGTATAATTAGATATACTATAAAAACACATTATATAAATGACACGATTTGATATGTAAAATTCGTTTACAGAAATGCAATTTTTAGAATGATTTTTGTGTGGAAAAGAATCTGCAGAACATCTTCTGTAGAACATTTACTTTGTTGAACTGAATGTGTAAAATTGGACCTATCTCAGTATTCCATCCACGTCTCTGATTATCACTTGGTTGCAACTTACAATATTTTAGATAGATCAACTGACGTATGTATTCATTTGTAGAATTATTGTCGGATTATCCTATTTTAACCAGATTTGTCTGTTCGGAACAAAACCAACAGCATTGGAATACTACTGACACTTGTAAGGAGGGTATCTCGAAGGTAGAAATTCTGGATCACAGGTATTACTGAAACTTCTAGTTTTTCTTTTTCCAAAAATAGGAGCTTCTGATGTGCAGTTTCATTCATCGAGCCTCTCTTCACTTCGATCAAGATCGGTTATATATTAACAGTTGACGGAGTGGAATGCCCCAATGAACAAAACCTGTTGTTATTGTTGCCTGAAATATTAATTTTCATTATCCTCTCATGAAGTTGCGATGGCAGGTCCTCATAGATTCTAGTATAAACGGATATATCATTATTTCGCACGTGGTATTGACTTATATTATTACATAGTGAAGTATAAACTGCGAATATCCGTCAACCTGATGAACCGAAAATCGGAGGAGGGCAAGCCCAATGGGTTGAAATACACATCAGTAGCTCAATATTTCGGGCCAGAGAAACCCCCGTAGAAGTTTCAGTTGAATCTGTAGTTCGGAAGTCTGATGCTCTCCTTTTAAGTGAATCATATTAACTTTGGTATGATTTCAACCTACTATAAATTACTCTATTGAAATGCTTTACAAACAGTCAAATATTAATAGCTATTATTACGGATGAATAGTACCAACTTGAATTCTTCATACTTGAATGAGAGTTGAGGACATACAGGTAACGTGTACTCTGTAGTTGCCGCATCAGCAGACTGCCTCGCACATAAATTAGTAGGTATGTAAAATATTTTTAGCTATTACATGAAATACTTTCAACTGAAATTAACAAATGCATACTATGAACAGTTGGTCGGATAAAATCATACCTAAAAATCAATGCTCACACTGTTAACAATGTAAATACCGCGGCCACGAGAACTCGCTTTAGGCTTCACAATCCAAGGGCCGCGATACCTGAAATGCGCGGTTAATAACTCCCTCGATTCGCTGGGCAAGAGAAAGGTTTGTGGGATGAAATCTAAGTTCCTCGCACCTTTACTCCTCTGCATTGCCTCGATATTTTTATAAAGACGGTCCTTTCGCGTGATTTCGTAAGATCTGAAAAATGATAATCTATGTAATAATTTATGTCATTTAAATCTCGTAATTTCGTCAATTGAATATATATATTTTTTTAAATTTACTATCACAATAATACAAAACAATATCTATCACGCCGAAAGACTTATCTGAGAAACGTAAGGTTCAGGGGTATACCTCGGTGTTAGCAATATTTATTAATATTGAAAATTTATTTATTTTACCTTGGAAAGTGATTTACTTTTTGGTGCGGTGTCAGATTACGAAGAACATCTGGCTTTGGATGATTGCCCATCCATAAAATGTTGAAATTTTGGTCAGTCATAGAAACCTGAAATGAATGTAGTAAATCAAATTTCAGAAAAATTCAACTTAAAATTGAAATACTAAGGAATTTGTAGAATTTGTTGTCTGAGCAATTACTTGAGGGTCGTTTATTCGCGAGTGACAAGCAATACAGTGCGACTGGGTTCAACTTCGCTTTTACGTTTAAGAACAACCGGGAAGAGGATTCTTGATTGAGATATTGAAAGTGAATATGGGTTTCATAGGTGAAATAGCACTTGGTAATTTATTGACCATAAATGGATGTATACGCGGTGACGAATAATTAGATAGTTGCAAAAAGAAATGCATAAATCGAGAGGTAAAGACGACAAATACAATTTGGAAGGTACGTGGGAAGTGTCTTGGGGTGAGCAAAACGAAGCGTGAGTGAGTGCAGAACGCAAAGTGCATGATCAGAATTCTAGGAACGAGCGGCGATAAGGTGTGTACAGTTTGTGCGAAGGATTGTTTAGTCTGGCGTAATGAAGAAGCTCTAATAAAAGAGAGAGACGAAGAATGAGTGTGAATGCGAAATGGTGATGGTCACGTAACACCTTGTCTGCAGATATTTCAAATACTCCGCATATTAACTATATCTTCATACGTTAACGTTTCATTTTTTTAGCAACAAATAAAACATTACTATCTTAGCAAATACTATAGCTTATTAATGAAATAATGCAACATGAGATAATGCTATAACAATACAATCGCGCAGTTCGAAAAGATGAAATTTCGCTCAGCAAGCTTCATTATTGACAACGGAACTACATGAATAAACAAATAATTAGTCGATAAAACACGTTTACACTGACGGGACAATGTCGTGCAATAGGCAGCAGATCATAATAGGAATTTAAAAATATAAATAAAAAAAAAAAAATCCCAGTTTTTAATTGAAACGTTAAGAAAATTTAACCTCTGAGGATTACGATCATCAACGGTACAACTTACAAGATTCGAAATAAAACATTCATATAATAATACTAAAATTTGTCTTCAACGATAGCAGAAAAGTATAAATCTGCTAACAAATACAAGTGAATAAATTTTCTTATCATAAATAATCTATCATTTAAAAGCATTAACGGTAAAAAAAAAATTTTGCAAGTAATGGTGGTATTATAAAATCACGATAGGAATGCGAATAAGTTAAGCCCCTGATTCCGCACCGGATCATTTTGACCCACAAATTTACTTCTACCTAAATTAATTCACAGGGTGCATTAGTTTCTAGGTCAAACGTTCTACATATGATGTTAAAGGCACATCCCCCTTCTAGAAGTATAACCCCAGTCCCAGTCCACACTCGCTTCGGTTTGCATGCGGCAGTGACGAAAATCAGATGTAGAATCAAATTGAGCCAGGCGAATTACGAATGAAATATCGTCGTAACAATTTCGAGGTCTTCTATTTTTAATGGTCCAAGTAAGTATTTATAAGACCAAACTATAAATTTGATTTTTCTTATCAATTATCTAATGAGTTCTGCATATAGAATAGTACAGATTTTCGCTCTCAGAACTTGAGAAGTAGGATAGATGTATCATTTCGTCCCCTTGAGGCCCTATTTGATCATCCGTTAATGCGTCTCTGACACCCCTGGGTGTACAACCAGGATACTTTTCCCCAAAATACGATACTTGGCGAATACTCCACGAGACCGCTCGAGTAAGTGACGAAAACCAGATGGCTTGGAAGTCCCTAAAACCGAGGTGCCCAATGTTTTGGGGCACACAATTTTTCTATCTTTAGCCAAAGCAATTATTTTGAGCAAAATGGAGTTAGAAGGCTAAAATTTGGTATTGGTCAATCATTCATCAATAGAAAATAGAAGGTTACTTGCAGAATCCATTCCGAGCGGGGGCACTTTTGGCATGCTTACCCGGCTATGCCCTTTATCGATTCTTTCGAACCGCACCTTTCAAAATTTTTTTTACAACTTCCAAATCCATCATTTTCGGGAAAAACTCATAAATGACCCAATTTAATTTTTTTAAAATCAGTTGCTCGATATATGTTGTAATTTTATGTATCTATTTATATTCTCAAGTCATTCATGAGATATGCGAATTGGAAACATACACTTTTTCAAATTATTGACACGAATATCTCGAATTTCTGTAGAACCGTATCCGCTTTCGACTTTGAATTCGCGTGGCCAGGCGTAGTCAGGCTAGTGTAGACGACTACATATTTTTTCTCCGACAATTTTTGTTCAAAAAATATGAAAAAGAATAATTTTCCAGACACTTTGAAGCAGTTAAAATTGTAAACATGACCTATAAATTCACATAAATGGGCTTGAGATTTGATTATACAGCATGCGTGATCACAAAGCTTACGATTTATACCGACAGAATGCGCATCGCTGCTCGGTGATATCGTGATTACAACGTTAAGCATTTTCAGACACAGCAAAGGTGTATCCAGCAGAACGGGTAAAGGTAGCTTAATACTTTTTCTACCAAAAGTATAAGCTTTCTGCATAAATAACATTAGTTAGATTGGTATAACCTATACATAATCTGATTAAACTAAGTTATTGTAAACAAAGGATTTGTGTCATATTTATTTCACTAGTGTTCATAATATACTATAACGATATTCTTGAATACACCTTTTTTCAGATCTTTCTATGCCGAGATTATAAACGATGCTATCTATACCTGGCTGTGCTTCAATTTATATCACAGAATCGTATAATACATCGTGTATTATATTAATTCACGGGTAGTAGTTTGAAAAATATCTATAAATTATGAGGTCTCGTTTTCGGTTCGGAGCAGAACAGAACCGAGAAAAAGTAAGAAATTAAAAATTTCGATATTTGTTATTGGCGCACCATTAAATTTTTTTTTTAAATCACAAGCTTCCTCTGGGAAATTTCAAAATCTATCGATTTGTAGTACATGTATAGTGGTCCACAATTCATAAACGCTCAAAAAAGCCAGTTAAAAGTTTGAAAATGCTCTCGAAGCTCGTCTTTGAAGTCAAAACATTTAAAACTCATAAAATCCAATGTATTTTTTGCAACAGTGTGCGTAAAATTCAATTTTACACCTCGATATTCGGGGTGTAAAATACTACTTTTTTCAACACTGTGCGTAAAAATCAATTTTACACCTTGCGGGCGTAAAATATAAAATTCGTTTTTTTACGTTCAAACATCTTAATGATACAAAGGAAAGAAAATTAGAGGGCCCTAAAATGCGGGCGTAAAATAATAACTGAAATTTCTTACGCCTGCATTTGAAAATTAAGTTCATAATGGATTAGACACTTCAAATCTGAATCTGAAACATACACCAATAACAAAACTTTTCATCGGTTACCGCACCAACAAGTGCTGCAATCAACCATTGGGGAAGAATTTAATCGGTGGTATGCCGAAAAAAATTGCCACATGGTTAGAGTTAGAAAATCCTGAGTTGTATACAGGATACAGTTTTAGGCGTTCTTCGGCCACTCTGCTCGTAGATTCGGGAGCTGACATCACGACGTTGAAAAGACATGGTGGATGGAAATCCACGCAAGTAGCCGAAGGGTACATCGAAAGTTCCGTGAATAACAAAAGAAAAATTGGAAAACAACTAACAGATGCGATTGATGAAGACTCTGATGAAAGTTCCAAGAAAAAATCAAGAAAACAAACTACCGTTATAACAGTTACCAAAAAAACGCTCCAAATAAAAGATTAATACAAGCATCGAATTATGTTTTAACGTTTATGTAATTATGTTCGACTATAAGTCAAATAAATTTGTTAATTTTCATAATTTTTATACTTTGATTGTTAATTGTCAAAAGATTATTTGACATGGATTTGTTAATTTTTATAATTTGATTGTTAATCGACAAAAGATTATTAAACATAAATTTAATAATTTTGTAAACCATCCGATTTATAAACAAAAGTTCTGAAAACAGTATTATGATAAGATTCATTAATGTATCGATGTGATAAATGTTCAGAATGAAAAATGAATTACGTTTTCTGAACTAAAAAACTTGAACTGAAATATTTTACTTTGAGAGGGACTTCGCCCCCCTCGACCCCCCGGCGGGGGCTTCGCCCCTAGACCCCACCGCGCTGCACAGTGCTCTGTCAAAGGTCGGCTTTTCCAAGATCTTTGGACACGGGGACTACATTACTGATATTTGACCGAATTTTCCGCACACTGTTGTAAAAAATATCGTATGCACCACGGGCGTACGATTTACCCCCTCGTGTGATCGGCGCAGCCCTCGGGCCGGCTTCGCCGGCCCTCGCGCGCGGCGGTCAGCACTCAGGTGTAAAACCGTCATTTACGCCCTAGGCACATAATATACTATTATTGTGATATTCAATTTCGTTGTTAGCTCATGTAAATCCGATGTCAGGATCTCGAGAAATTTCAGAAAAACAAGTAAACACAGTTTTTGAGGTCAGGATTAGAAGTGACTGAGAAACCTAAAATTCGAGAAAATTTGCTTTTATTATGACAACTGGGATGCATTAGGGCCAGGCCGATTTCTAGATAGGGCTTGATATTTCATATGAATAATTCAGAACATGGATTCAACAATATGAACACACACACACACACACACACACACACACACGCGCACGCACGCACGCGCTCACACACACACACACACACACACACAAATTAAAAAAAAAACACATAAATATAATAAAGGAAGCAAATAGAATAAATAAAACAAATAAAATAAATAAAATGAATCAAATAAATAAAATAAATCAAATAAATAAAATAAATCAAATAAATAAAATAAATAAATAAATGGATAGAAAGAGAGAGAGAAAGAGAGAGGGGCAGGGAGGGAATGATGCTGAGCACTAAAAATTGAAACAAATCGAAAAACTTCGTTAACATACTAATAAAATGTGATAATCATTACGGAAATGAATCGGCATTCGCAGCATCATAAGAGGATTGGTGTAGCACTATGTATATTCTAAAAAGTACACACAAAAGTAGAAAATCGTTGAATTCTTCGGGTTTGCGAATAAACACCTTTTTTCACTACTCACTGTGTCAAACACCTGTTTCTGCACGAGAGAATTTTCAAAATGCTAGAGAAGTTTTGAACAGCTATTCGGATTTGTATGAAAGGAGACACGCTCAACCTCCACCAAGCAAAAACCAATCAGCCAATCGTTCATGGTGTGTACGCCTCGTGACATACAGGCAAAAATGTAACGCGACAACAGTATAAGCTGGGAAAATTTTCTCAAGAGATCGCTACCTGCTTTCTTGATGATCAATTTTTTCCCATCACATGCCCCACGCTAATGAGGCTTGGCGTGTGCAGGCTCAGAGTCGTTTGTCATAAAATTTTTTCATTCTTTGATGGCTGCGGTGGTCCACCACTGCAGCCCTCCACCCAGTCACCACTGCGCGCTGCCCACTACCTGCTTTTTCGTTGACCGATTTTTTTCCCCATCACATGACCCAACGGTGGTTGGGGGTGTGCAGGTTTTTGATTTTTGCTTAGCCACATGAACAGCCATATTGATCAATTTCACAACCTCTCCCCACTCACAATCCTGGATCGGTAAACACACCGGCTTGCAACCCGATGCATGCACATTTTTTACACGTAAACTGTGAATCGTTTCATCAATAATAATGATAATAACAACAATAATAATAATAATAATAACAATAACAACAACAACAGCAGCAGCAATAATTGAATCTCCGTACATGCATAGATAATGATCTGGCAAAAATACCGAGTCAATCAAACGATACTAGACGAGCACAAGATCAAAATCAAGACGTGGAAATGCAAACAATAAACGGTATTACGAATAGCACAAACGTTTTAGTAAATCAAAATACCATTAAAAATTTCTCAGAAGAATCCCCGAACAAAAAGATCACGACACAACATCGAACCAAATTTTATCAACGTTATGTAACCAAGATAAACGACGCTATGCTTAAAAAAATTCACTGCTAAACCTGAAAATAATCTATAACTAACTTACAAGTTATTTGGAGAGGGAATGAGTTCTAATTCATAGACACAATCAAATATGATATATGTATAACGGGTCGATATATAAACATTTGTTTTTATTTTTAAATATTTAAAAAATGAGGTATTGCGGGAGATGTTTAGTAATTCGTGTGGTAAACCGCCCACAATGCCTCCGGCGCGTAACACGCCGGGTGATCCCAATCCTCAAAGGGGCAGTGTTGCCCCCACCACCCATCGATCAGCCATCTAATGCTGAAGAAGTCTATGAAATCGTTACCCTGCCATCGATAGTCGTCAGCTATCTTCTCCCAGCAATCAACGTATTCATGGGGAAAACGTCGTTGCCAGTCATCAAGCTGAGCTGGGTCTGGTTATTGCAGAATTTACGCGTTGTATGTTTATCTGCATCATTCAAATCTGTGGAAAGTTTATGGAAAGGATGCTGCTAGCCATAAAAATCAAAACGAATCGATGAATCTCAAGCACATTATTGTTCCATCAACGCATTCGTGAATGAGATTTATTTTTCCTTATTTATTGGCAGCAGCGTAATTTTATGGGGAAAAGTTGATCCTAGGGATTTTAATAAAAATTGCGTATCCAATAGGGTTGATGAATTGTGTAAAACTGATGGAATTCTGAATGGTGATAATGTTTATAACGGCCAGGAATATGAATATTTTTACATACGTCAATTCTAAATTAATCTGTCCTGAAAGACATGTCAGAAATCAAATTATTGCTTTAAATAATGTCATCGTACTACAACAATGCGAATTGGAAAATGTTTTGATGCATATCGCACTCTCGACAGCTACGCTAGAATCTACTGAATTTGTATTTTCAAACATGAATAAGCCCGGTTACATTACCTATATTGCATGAGAAGTAGTACGTGTAACAAAATGAGAACCAGTAGACGACAGAACAAGTAAAATGAGCGAATGTTACCAAGAGCTTCCCCGTCTATAGAGGAAAGGGAAGTCTTTTCATGTTACCGGGAAACCTGCAAAAGATTAAGTTATATTAGGTTGGCTAGGTTGTACAGTCTCGAGTTGGGATGGGTTATATTAGGTTGGGTTGTAGTGTCTTGGGTCAAGTTAGGTTATGTTAAGTTGGAGTAGCCTTGACGTAGGTTAGGTTGTAGAAACCTCGAGGCCGTCTCGCCAACCGCGAATTGCTCAAGAATCATTGAACTATCGAAGCTAGCGATCAAGCTTGATCGAATAAATCATTTCAGAAAGTATTTTATCAGTTTAGGTTAGGTTGGACAGTCTTGGATTAGGATAGGTTATATTAGCTTGGGTTGGTGTCTTGGGTCAAGTTAGGTTACGTTAGGTCAAGTCCTACCGTCTTAGGTCAGGTTAGCTTTTACTCCGCTGGGTTAGGTCGGGTTAGAGCTATGGATGATATAGGCAAGGAGGACGATCTCCGCGTACAGAAAGTGTCCGTAAAGCCGAGGCAAAAAAATTGAAATCGCGTCGCTGCGTGAAAAATTTTATCCATTTTTCAAACTTCACTGTGTTGACGAGTTATAAAAGTACGTAGTTAGAAAAGAAAAAAATGGTTCTCGAATTAGAAGATTTCTGTAAGTACCAAGTTTCATGATCTTGCTCATTATAATTTTTTTTATCGTAACATGTTTAAGAGTTTTTGAATCGTTTAATTATTTGTGTTTATATGTGCAAAGAAAAAGTATTCAAGTTTTGGGAATTCTTCATTTTGATTTATTGTTCATTGTTCATGATAGTGTTCTGCGGTACATGGTTTTCGCTCTTTTTATTCGAAGTGTTTGTGTAGCATTTTAATTCAAATTTGGTTGTTCATCCTTGTTCACAGTATCTGCTGAGGACTCTGGAGTCCCTAGGATGGGTCAGTATAAACGATTTTAAGAAACGCCGCCAAGGTGGGGTGGAAATTCCTAGCGAAATTGC
Source organism: Neodiprion fabricii (assembly GCF_021155785.1). NCBI lineage: Eukaryota > Metazoa > Arthropoda > Insecta > Hymenoptera > Diprionidae > Neodiprion > Neodiprion fabricii. The sequence goes on along the minus strand of NC_060242.1, from coordinate 10,338,842 downwards.
ATATTTTCGAGGGCTAGCTGACGACTGCCGATGGCAGGGTGACGATTTCATAGACTTCTTCGGCATTAGAAGGTTGATCGATGGGTGGTGTGGGCAACGCTGCCCCTTCGAGGATTGGGATCACCCGGCGTGGCACGCGCCGGAGGCATTGTGGGCGGCTTACCACCCGAATTACTAAACATCTCCCCCAATACCTCATTTTTTTAATATTTTAAAATAGAAACAAAGGGTTATATATCGACCCGTTATATATCATATTTGATTGTGTCTATGAATAAGAACTCATTTCCTTTCCAAATAACTTGCAAGTTAGTTATAGATTATTTTCAGGTTTAGCTGTGAATTTTTGTAAGCATAGCGTCGTTTATCTTGGTTACATAACGTTGGTAAAATTTGGTTCGATGTTGTGTCGTAATCTTTTTGTTCGGGGATTCTTCTGAGAAATTTTTAATGGTATTTTGATTTACTAAAACGTTTGTGCTATTCGTAATACCGTTTATTGTTTGCATTTCCACGTCTTGATTTTGATCTTGTGCTCGTCTTGTATCGTTTGATTGACTCGGTATTTTTACCAGATCATTATCTATGCATGTACGAAGATTCAATTATCGCTGCTGTTGTTGTTGTTGTTATCGTTATTATTATTATTATTGTTGTTGTTATTATCATTATTATTGCTGATGATATGTTACACCTGTATGCATAAGGGAGGAGAATGTGGAGATATTTTGTACAATTGAATATTTTATTGTAATTCTTAGACGATTCACAGTTTACGTGTAACAAATGTGCATGCATCGGGTTGCAAGCCGGTGTGTTTACCGATCCAGGATTGTGAGTGGTGAGAGGTTGTGAAATTGATCAATATGGCTGTTCATGTGGCTAAGCAAAAATCAAAAACCTGCACACCCCCAACCACCGTTGGGTCATGTGATGGGGAAAAAAATCGGTCAACGAAAAGCAGGTAGCGAGCAGTGTTTGGCGTGAGAAAAATCTTGTCTTGTCGACTCTTGACCGGATGCTTTGTGCACATACAGTTTTGAGGTTTATGACTCTTTATAGCGAACAAGTTCGAGCCTGCACACCCCCAACCATATTAGCATGGAGCATGTGATGGGAAAAAATTGATCGTCAAAAAAGCAGGTAGCGATCTCTTGAGAAAATTTTCCCAGCTTATACTGTTGTCGCGTTGCATTTTTGCCTGTATGTCACGAGGCGTACACCCCATGAACGATTGGCTAATTGGTTTTAGCTTGGTGGAGGGTGAGCGTGTCTCTTTTCATACAAATCCGAATAGCTGTTTGAAACTTCTGTAGCATTTTGAAAAATCTCTCGTGCAGAAACAGGTGTTTGACAAAGTGAGTCGTGAAAAAAGGAGTTCATTCGAAAACCCGAAGACTTTACAGTATTCAGCATCATTCCCTTCCTTCCTTCCCTTCCTCTCTCTCTTGAACTTGGTGCTTGGTGAACAACGTGTACCTGTTATCGCTCGTCACATTTTCTGGCCGTTTTTCGAGTTTATCTTAGTGAGTTCGGTCTGTCTAGTATTGGTCGTGCCGGCTCTTAAGTGGTATAAAACTCTTTGCGCCTTGTAGTGCGGCTATTAAATAATTGAAACTTACAGTGCATTATAACCCGTTAAAATTTCACGGACGGTTAGACTTTGTCGTTTCTTTCTGGAGCTGTCAGTGTCAGTGTCAGACTAGTGAGGTTGAACGCAGCCTTTGTTGACTGTTGACTGTTTTGGGATTACCTTCGTGTTATCTATAAACGTCTACTTATACCAATCTGTGATACCGACTCGTTGATAGTATGGCTCCTCCAAACTGTGCTTTGTGCTACGCTTCTATAGATGTCCCTAGTAGTGCCATTTCCACAGGCGACAAATGTAAACATTCATTTCATGCTATTTGTCTCAAAATACGGTTTCAAGTCGAAACTAGCAGGGCTGCGACAGATCGTGTTCGTAGCTGCTGCCCTATTTGCACGAGAGATGAGACAACCGCTATTGGAGCAGAAATTCAAAAAATTTCAATTTCACTCGTGACTATGAACACTCGCCTTGGTGCGTTTGAAGTTACAGCGGCCAAGGTCAGCACGCTCGTAACGTTGTCGAGGATCTTCGAGGAAAATTTGACAGCATGCTAGCCGATAATGTAGCTCTCAAATCAGGTCTCGAAACTGTCAATGCTACCGTAACAGAGGTAAAGAAAGATGTTGATTCGCTGGCTGAGGTAGCGTCTCGCCATTCGGCGGAGATTAGTGAAATTGGAAGTGAGCTTGCTATCAGGCAGACTGGTTTGCTGGCGCCTGCTGATGAGGCTATGTTGTTGCGGGTAGCATGCAATGAAGTCGCGAACCACCTAATAATTACATGGATTCGAGATGGTGGTGATCGCGAGCGTCCAGATGAAATATTGACCAAACTGCTAGCGGCTCTTAATATACAGCTGCCTCCTGATGCCATAATCCGCTTCGAACGAATGGGCCGCTATAGAGCTCAGAGTGCCCCTGGTGCTTCAACCTTACGTTTGGATGCAACTGCTCCTGGCTCTCCTCCTGCCTTCACTGCGCGTCCTCTTCTGTTAATCCTTGGGTCTCCTGCCTGGTGCGATCAAGTAATTGCGGCTAAGAAACTCAAGCCTCATCTCCGTGCTGCAGAAATTGATGCCGCCCTCTCGGATCGAAAGGTTTATATTATCAAAAGGCATCCTGTGCAACTTCACCGATATCGGAGTCAGATCTTCAAAAAGTTCCCGTCGCAGAGCCCAATGTCTGTGTGGATAACTGATGCTGCGTTGTTTGTTCGGCCTGGACCGGGAATCAAACCGTTACGCTTGCAGGCTTCTTCCAACTTATCGACCCTAACCTGAGCCCTACAATGACTCACACCTGCGACTGTTCTCAAACCTAAGCACTCACTGACCCGCCAGAGCTCCTCAATGTCTGCAGCCTTAATGCCCAGTCGCTGCCTGCCCACATTGATGAATTTCGCGAGTTCTTTCGGCTAAACTCATACCACGTGATTGCTGTCTCCGAAACCGGGCTCAACGACCGGGTATTGGACGTACAGGTTATGTTGTCATCTTACAAGCTGCACAGGGTTGATCGTCGAGGGCGCCATGAGGGTGGCGTTGCCTTCTTTGTGCACCAGAAGCTTTGCTCTGTAACGGTTGCTACGTCCGCTGCTCTTCCAGAGGATGGATATCCTGAATACCTTCTAATAGAAGTTAGCGCTGATGCTGGAATGAAGTTTCTATTCGCGGTCGTATATAAACCTCCTAAAGGTGGTCATCTCGATATGTTTGAGGATGAACTTGTTCGGCAACAATCTCGATATAAATTTTCGTGTCTTCTTGGTGACTTCAATGCGGATCTGATATCTGCAGCTTATGACTCGGTTCACCTCAGTGAATTTTTTGCGTCGCAGGGGTATGATATCGTGCCAATGCAGCCCACTCATCATACTGCCACCTCTGATACCTGGCTGGATATATGTGCTACTAACAATAGTAATCTTCCTGAGTCCTGAGGTCAATCGTCGAGTCAACTTCTCTCAAGGCATGATCTCATATATGCTGCTGTCAGGTATGGTGTGCCCAAGCAAGAGGCGCGTGTTATTCGATACCGGCCGTGGGATCGTGTCGATTTTGATGCTGCTTCTACTGCCTTATGCACGCTCGACTTATCACAGTTTGCGTTGCTGCCCTCAATGGATGAACGGTTGTCAATATCCAATAATCTTATGAATAAGGTACTGGATTGTGCTGTTCCTGTCAGGAAATTTACTTTGCGGCGATCACCCGCGCCTTGGATATCGCTGGATATCAGAAGTCTGATGAAAAAGCGCAATGCCTGTTACCGGTCCCTTGAGAGATCTCGCAGTGTGGAAGTTTTCGCCGAATATGTCGCGTACTTACCGTAGAGATGTGAAGCGTGCTGTAGCAGCCGCCAAGACTACTTACATATAAGAGCGGTTCAATACTTGTGGTGGTGCGCGATCGTTTTGGCGTGAGATGGAGAGCCTTGGTCTTACCAAGTGTAAAAAACCACCGGCTGCTTTACCAAGTCGGATTACCAATGGATGTCGATGATCTCTCTCTCTCTGTCTCTCTCTCTCTCTCTCTTTCTCTCTCTGTCTCTGTGTCTCTCTCTCTCTCTCTCTCCCTCTCCCTCTCCCTCTCCCTCTCCCTCTCCCTCTCCCTCTCTCTCTCTCTCTCTCTCTCTCTCTCTCTCTTTCTCTCTCTTTCTTTTAATTATTTATTTTATATATTTTGTTCATTTCATTTATTTGATTTATTTTATTTATTCTATTTATTTTATTTATTTTATTTGTATTATTTCTTTTATTTATTTCATTTATTTTATTTATTTCATTTATTTTATTCATTTTATGTATTTTATACATTTTATTCATTTTATTCATTCAATTCATTTTATTCATTTTATTCATTCAATTCATTCTATTCATTTTATTTATTTTATTCATTCGATTTATTTTATTTATTTTACTAATTTTATTAATTTCATTTATTCTATTAATTTTATTCATTTTATTTATTTTATTTATTTCATTTATTCTATTCATTTTATTCATTTCATTTATTTTATTTTTATTTTGTACTAATTAATTAATTTATTTATTTTCATATTTGTGTGGGTGCGAGTGCGAGTGCGAGTGTATGTGTGTGTGTGTGTGTGTGTGTGTGTGTGTGTGTGTGTGTGTGTGTGTGTGTGTGTGTGTGTGTGTGTGTGTGTGTGTGTGTGTGTGTGTGTGTGTGTGTGTGTGTGTGTGTGTGTGTGTGTGTGTGTGTGTGTGTGTGTGTGTGGGCCGAGGGTCGAGGGGGGAGCTAGGGAGGAGCCCGCCATTGTGTGGTCCAGAACTCTCATATATGCACTACTAACAGTCATGTGAAACGTCAGTCATGTGCAACGTGTTGTTTATTTGATTGAAATAAAATATTCTTAAGCAGGAATAAATATTTATCTCTCACAACTAGAGGTATTTCCTTTTCTTAAGTAACAAAATCTACTTGAAATTCGCTTACTACGTTCAAATAAATTGAGAAACAAATAGTCATTTATGATACCAGTGAGCGAAGTACGTGACTCGCATGAGTGTAGTTTGTCGGCCGAGCGATGCGAGGGTGAGAAAAACACAATTGCGAGGGTCACGTACGCGCACGCATATCGGATACTACTTCTTGTAACACCTGTAATGGGAAGTTCAACTCGAGAAAATTGTAAACGTAGTAGTCTAAGCGAACAATAAGCGTAGACGCGTTGCTACAACACTGCGGACGTGATCGTAGTCACGACTCCAGAAACGTCCGATGGCACTACTTACGTCTTATTTTCTCAAATGAGCGTACGGGAATAAATGATGTAATAATATGAATAAATAATATTTTTTGACTAAGAGCATACGCTCTGTTGACTGAATTATTCACTGTTTTACTGCTTTTAGACATTTATTTGTTTATTTGTTTATTTATTTAAAGATTGACGACATATATCCTTGCACATAATAAGAAGATATAGTACCATATTATATAAGCATTAGGTGGAACGGTGTTGCGGTGAAACTTTCAAGAAACAACTATTTATACTTGAATAAAGCTCTGGAAAGGTTACTAATAATGAGTAAGAAATTTCTTCTCTGCATGCACGATGTAAAAGGAGACTGTAGTGTGTAGATGTTATGTTTACCCTTTTTGAATCCTTGCTTCCGATGAGAAGCGCGTAAGACAGCAATGCCGTCTAATAAATGTGATGCGGATGTGCAATTCATTAATCTACGAGAGAATTTTGTTGAAAGAATGTAAATTTGAGAACTGGTGAATTCGAAAAATTAACGACGGAGCCAGGAACCGAACCTGGTATCTAGAGATGCTTGACCGGAGCCTTACTCCACCAGACCACCTAGCCGCTACTAATTACCTAACCGGTTACTAATAATGTAAGAAGTAGTATTGTATGGATCAAACCAACTTACGTTCTCATTTCCTAAATTCAATAAACGGTTCATTACAGAATAATGATTTTTATGTTTATGTAGAAATAATAAATATTATACCACAAAGTCCTGCTTAGAACAGAAAATTGATACCGGAATAATATTTCAGGATAGTCAATCATGTTGTTGAGAATTTGATATATAAGAATTAGATCGATTTTACACATTGCTGAGCCAAGTCATGGTATTTGAAGAATTTGAGTAATATTGGAGTAATCATGATCAGTAAAACACATTGGATTGCCAGTCTTAACCCCTTGAGTGTCAGGCGAAAATGAGATTTTCGTGCCAGTTTCGTGTTGGAAAAAAATTTTTTTGGGTTAGCTAAATCCAAAACTGAACTCAGATTTTCAAAATTCAAAATGGCAGATCCAATATGGCGAAAGCAAATTCAAAAAAAAGTTTGATTCCAACGCAACTGAGTACTTAGAAGTTTTTGAGGTCGCTGAATCTGAATCTCAAATCGGATTTTCAAAATTTGAAATGGTGGATTCAATATGGTGAACGCAAGTTCAAAAATAAGTTTGATTCCAACGAAAGTGAGTACCTAGAAGTTTTTGAGGTCGTTGAATCTGAATCTGAAATCGGATTTGCAAAATTCACAATGGCGGATCCAATATGACGGACGCAGATTCGAAAAATGATTTGATTTCGACGAAAGTGAGTTCTTCGGAGTTTCCAAGGTCGCTGAATCTGAATCTGAATTCGGATTTCAAAAATTCAAGATGGCGAATTCAATATGGCGGACCAAAACTTTGTCAACTGGATTGGATCAGATTTGAGCTTTTTGTCCGCCAAATGGATTCGACATCTTTAATTTTCTAAATCTGATTTCAGTTTCATAATCAGCGATCCCGAATATCCCTAGGTAGAGTTTTTTGACCAGATTCGATCAAATTTGAACTTTTTGTCTGCAATATTGGATTCACTATCTTGGTTTTTCGAAATCTGACTTCAAATTCAACAACCTCAAAAACTTGAATGTACTCAATTTCGTCGGAATCGAACCATTTTGTGAATTTTCGTTCACCATATTGGATCTGCCATTTGTAATTTTACAAATCCGATTTCAGATTCAGATTCAGCGATCTCAAAAACTTCAAGGTACTTGCATTCAGAGAAATAAAACTAGTTTTCGAATTTACGCATGCCATATTGGATACGCCATTTTGAATTTCGGAAATCTGATTTCAGATTCAGATTCAGCGACTTCAAAAACTCTAAGATACTCACGTTTGTCGAAATTAAACTATGTTTTCGAATTTGCTTACGATATTGGATCCGCCATCTTGAATTTTGGAAATTCGATTCTAGATTCGGATTCAGCGACGTCAAAAACGTTGGTTAACAAAACTAAAGTCAAATCGATATAATAGAAACAGTTTTTTTTCAAATGCCCACATATGTGTCATGACACAAAAGTGGCACAACTTTTTCTGCCCATATGTGTGTCACTGACACTCGAGGGATTAAAAGCTACAAAGCGCAAGGATAGGTGATTTGATTTTTCGTTTGTAAATATTTGTATTTGTATGAGATTTCCAGGTAATAGAACAGTAAGTTAACATTGGATAAATAAATGAATAATATAGTATTCTAAGGGTTTGTACATTACTGAAGCATTTAGGAAAGCGTTTAATAAATTTGATTTGTTTTATAGCTTTAGAGACGATATATTTAATATGTTAGTCAACATTTAGATTACAATCAAAGTAGAAACCGAGATCTTTTGCTTCAAAAACTTGTTTGAGGAATGAATTACCCAATCTATATGAACTATATTCAGATTGTAGAACCCGACTACCAAAGGAATACAAAAACATTTATTTATTTTGCATATTATAAACCATTTTTGATGAACCAACTAAAATAGCATCTAAATCTTTTTGCAACAATATTTTATTAGTGACATTCATTATTGCCTTAAATATGTTAGCATCGTCAGCGAAGAATAAAGTTCTCACAGAATTTATTACAGAATGAATGTCGTTAATAAAAATAGTAACAAACTGTGGAACAAGGTGAGTACCTTGACCAACGCCAAATGTAATATGAATAGATTTCGATATGGATTGCTTGATTCTAACAAATTGAATATAACCTTTTAAGAATGATGAAACCCATTGAAGTAGTTTACTGTCTATAAGGAGATGCTTTACGAAGGACTAAATCAAAATTAATAACATAAAAGATAGTACTTAAGTCAGTGTACACAGAGTCCACATTACCTTTATTTAAATGCTCAGTTAAATACTCCGAATAAACACACAAGTTTAATACAGTGGGCCGGCCTGAGAAAAATCCATGTTACTCTAGAATAATGTGTTTGCGCAAATAATGTGTAAAAGATTCGAAAACCAGACGGTTGTAATTTAACAAACATATTACACTTACTGATGGATAATTATTTACGTCAGCGACGTCACCTCTCTTAAAGAGTGGTGTAATAAAACAATGTTTCCAAAAATTTAGAAAAATATCAACTGATAACGATAAATTGAACTAATTTTTTAAAAAGGTACAAAAAAAAGATGAGCATCACTTGATGAGCAGCGGGTGGATTTCGTCAGGACCCGGTGATATATATAGTTAAAATACTAATAACATATTAGCACCTATACATTTTTCTAGCTTTTCATCATCGAGGTAAATACGGCCTACAAAATGAATGAGAAAAATTTTACGGAAACCTTGTGCGATAGTTCAGCGTATAGCGGGTAGGTGTATGCGACTAGATGGGTAGTATTCTAAATAAGGCGAGATCCCTGGTTCGAATCCCAATCAAAGTGGTTAGCGTTTTTTTAAGAAACTAACTAAAATGGTGTTTACATCGGGTTTCGATCAATAATAAGTGGTTTGTGTGTCACAAAGTATACATGATAAGATTTAAATAATTGCCGTAATCGGGTAGAAGTTTTTAATTTTATTTTTAATGAGAACCACTCTCTCTAACATTACACTAAAGCCACTCAAATACGACATTACTTGCATTAAAAAAATTCATACGCAGTGTTAACTCAATTAGTAATCGTTCTAAGATTGTTGGAGAAAGATAAATTAAAAGTGAAACCATGGTTTGAGACGTTTAGTTGGTTTGATCGTTAGCTTAAGATACCTTTCGTTGAAACAGCGATGTTTTCAATACTGTGAGATAGTAAATTAGAAAAATTTCTTGTGTTCAATCAGAATTAAATGTCCTGGTGTCCTGTCTGAGCCTATATTATTTTTTCTAGATTTCACAGCAACATTGAAAAAAAGCAATGTCACAGAAGCCTCGGCGACTTGACAGATGGATGGTAATAATCTAATGGTAAGCCTCTTTCATTAAGGAACTACTTCATGCCTACCTACCTGATTTATAAACGGCTACAATACGCCGTTATGCTTGCAGCGACCTAAATTAGCTCAATGTCTCACGGGTGCTGTATAATACTTACAAATAAGGAAAGGCATCGATATCACCGATTCGAAATATTCGACGCGCGTCGCTACATTCCGAACAGAATATGTATACATGTATGTATGTATGTATGCATGTATGTATTTATCTATGTATGAATGTATGTATGCAGGTCTGCATTTCTGTATGTATGGATGTATGTATGCATGTATTCTCGTATACACCGGAAAAGTAAATGGTTGTGTGACGCAACGCGGAAATAAAATGGCAGAAGTGGTCGTCAGAATACGCGTGGCCATGGGCCGGATTCAGTGGCTCAAGACTTGATACTTGGTACTCCAGACCCGGGATTCAAGATCACTTAAGTTCTTTAGTCACGGATCGGAAACATCGACTATAACCCTCGACCCTCCATATTCCCTTCCACCGCACCCCCCCTTCTCCTTTTCTCACTAGGTCATTAGTGGCGTTGTGCACACTGTGGCCTTAAAACCTCACATAACATTATATCCACCGACATATAAAGGTATTTATTACTACGTTAACAATGGTCGGTGAACGTGGAATAAAACTAAAAAATCTGAAAATAAAAACAAACTCGCACACACACTCACACGTATGTACATTATATCAAAACACACACACACGAGCATAACAGTACAAGTACGATAGCCGTTTCCACGAGGAATGACCTTGAATATCAAAATAAACAGATAGATGTAGTCTTTATTGACCGTGAAATGCAACAATAGCGGAGTCTTCACATGACACATTATTAGTTTATTCTCATGTTTTCAATAGTCAATTTCAACGCAAAGTGTAAACACGGGGACACAGTATAAAATCACGTATAGAGAGGAAAATTTTATTGAACTATACCATTATTACACATTCTTCTGCATTTTGTTTATAGAGTTCCATGGTTTATTTATAGATTCATTTTTTATTCAAAGTTTATTCCTTTTTGACAATTTTTTCCGAGTTATTCTCAAAATTAAAGATTCACTCGAATTCTTGTGATTTCATACGGAAAATTTTGTTACTTTAGAAAAAACAATTTTTTTCATGATTCGGTTTGTTCGTATGTTTGGGAATTAATTTCTCATATAAACCGACAGTTTAACGGGATAAGAAACAGATTACCAATCAACTAGAAATTTTTTGCTCACCGAATTAAGTCGCAAGAAAATTGTTACATCTTTGTAACACATAATAGATGAACTGACCCTGGTGATAAGTCAGGTTCCAGTAGTTTTCTTTATTTTCAAAAGAATGAGTATCTCATACACGAGTTAAATATGTATACGTGTGAGTGCCGGACCAGCGTAAACGGTGAGTGGGCAGTTGACCCGTAGCCGCGACGAAGCACAGACTTCTATCACAAGTTAGAAATTCTCAGATCATTCGAAGATCGATGTTCGACGAACAGTCAAGAATTTTAACATCAACAAACAGATAAAGAAAAAGATAAGTCACATGTTTAAAGTTACAAAACCTAACAGATAATTGTCGACAATGAATATTTTGTATAACTGCATATTTTCTCATAAAACAATCAAACTACATTCAACTTAACTTCAAACCCTTGCCTTTCTTTTGTTTAGCTCAGTCATTACGAAAAAATTTGGTATTTTGATCATTTCAACTTCAATTCATAATTATTAATTTCTATATGTGACATTGACATCATTGAGCTGGGTGTGTCGATTCACAACGAGCAGGGAAAATTAGTTTATTGTACAGGTCACTCAAATATTTCATTTCAGAGAAACAACGGTATTCAAGAGTGTGTGTGTGACATTTAACTAAAAATAATTTAATTTGATCATTGACTCAAGACTATTCAAAACAATTATCTAAAGTATTTAGCTACAAATAAATTGAATCATAACATTTGTATATAAGTGATATGATCTCCAAATCAGGTAATTACCCTCAGTGATGAATGCTTATAATTCGTCACATTTTGCATGCTAGTAACTTTCGGGCGGTGAAATTTTTGTAGCAGAAGTGAGACCCGATATTGTAAAATTCATTAAAATGTTAGCAGTAAAAATTTAAGCAAGCTGTTGCTTACAAATTCATATCACCATGTAGACAAATTTTACCTAAAGTAAAAGTTGTTTCGCAACACATGCAGAAAGTGGCTTACATTTGTTCTAAATTTTTAAACTGAAAAAAATTGATTTTTCAAGTCCTTGTTCTTTTATGAAGCAACTTCTAAAGGATTATTGGAGCATTTTGTTATGTAGTAGTTGATGGCACTACTGTGCAACTTATATACCTCGTACTGCTGATGTAACAATACATAAGTATACAGGAGGAATGATAAAAGTATAGAGTCGGAACAGCAACAGAGTGACGAACGTTCTAAATATATCTTTTTCAAGGTGTACATGGGAAGTTCGATTTTCAAAACATGTGGAGCGTGCGCGTGCGGATACACGGAGGGAAACGATCATTTGAGTCAAGCGATATTCGTTTAATTCAACGAAATGCTATAGTCAAATTCAGCGAACACAATACTCACTTAATTCAACAAAATACTTTTCTCGAACGAAGTACTTGTGACAACTTAATATAGACCTGAATCAAACCTTTCAATGATCATTTTGACTATCAATTTACTCAAGATAACACGGCGTGAGTTCCTTGCAATAATGTTAATTTTTTTTAATTTAATTAAACTTGAAAATTCAAGTAGAAGCATCGTAATCGTTTTGTTTCAAAAGTATTAGATTTTTGGATCAAAAGAAATTGAGCTTATTATAGAGTCAAAAGTCCAATTAATTGAAACAGGTAATGAAATTTGTTGTTACAAGAATCTTTTACATCGATTGAACTTTAGAGTTATTCAAGCTCACAAAACGTATTCTTTGAATCATATCATTTACTTTAAATGGGTAACACCCAGAAACTTATCGTTGTATGTGTAGTAGTATAAATCAAACATGTCTCAATAGTTTTTGTTTATTTGTAGTCAATATCAATTCCGGTGAATCAAAACTTGACATTATGTTTTCTTCGTTTATAATAGTATAGGTCTGATGACAAATTTATCTTACGTTATCCGAATCTGACTTCCCAGCAGACTACCCGGTTTTATAAATATCTCTGAAGTTAATCGTACCGAGAAGGTTCACCGCCTAGTGGCCGTTTATAGTACTAGTATACTGATATTTACGATGAATATATTCTCTACTTGTTTCAAAGCATGTGGTGTTTCTTTTACCTCGTAAACAAATTAGTGCAACTGATTCAACCAATTACGCCTAACAAGCTCCGGTTACATCAACATAGTATGGCATTCAATCGATATCAATTTTTTGTTGACTAGATTCATATACTTATTTTATTTGAAGTACCTAATTATTTCTTTCAACAAGCATGCGATTTGGAAGAACAATAAATAAACTTCAAATGAAATGATATTTAGTTGACTCAATTTCGGATACACATCAAAAGGTTCACCCGAATCAATAATTCACTCGATCGTGGCAAGAAAAGCTTTTATTGAATCAAGGAATTCGCTTACAAACTAACGAAATCGAAATTGTTGGATTAAAGTCTTTATATTTGAAACAAATGAGAGATACTAGATTAAAATGAATGAAGTACAACAAAGTCTATTTTGTTGGTTCAAAAATTCCTTTCCCTCTGTGTAGCAAATATCTAACTGATGTGATTACAGCACTTGCTTTGGCTAATGCTGCGTTCACACTCGTATTCGTGTGAATGCAGTATTTATCTTTGCAGTCCGCACTGCAAACAAATCTTTGGGGTCCTAGTACTTCCGCGTCTCTAGTTATGGAGAAAATCAAAATAGTACCTGTATTATGTATCTAGAGGGGCATAAAGACGATTTTGACAACTATTTACTCAGGCGAGCATCACACGAGTAAAAATCTCTTTCCACCGATGATGCTCACGATACTTTTTATCCTAATTTCTTTGAAAACAGCTTTTCAAAGCATGTTGGAACGAAGATATGGTGACCGGTGCACATGAAGCTTCATAAAATATCAGAAAGTAGCAGAAATATCAGCGGATGAAAAGGCAATGAAAAAATCTTGAATAATTAATATCGTAGAAAAAACAGTTTTGAATTAGTTCTTCATTTTGTTGTGTACAAGCCAAATCTGTGAAAAAAAGTACATGTTTTCATTTAAAAAAGCAATAATTACCTCCAAATGACCTTGTAAACGTCCACCGAATAATAAGTACGATATCACAGTATATTGTCCCCTTCGAACCATGAATCTTTCAATTCAAACATTTTTCTCTCAAATTCGTTGTTGAAAGATATTCTGCTATGTCAACTTAGATAGAACACCCTGTATATGCCTATAGTTTTTTCAAATGCCAAGTACGAATTTTACAAAATAATATTATTTTTGCAATTAAAATCTATACTTCATACAACATTTGGAGGGTGACCTTTCAACATGATGAAATAAGATAAGATGTGTTCTCACGCAGCCATCTCTGAAAACCAATCGCGTCCTATGCCAATGAAGACCATCGTTGAACTTCAACCGATCGCATTCGAGATCATTTAGCGCACATTTTAAAGTGTGGAAATCTACACACGGCACATATATAGCATTATATATTTTCAAAATGGTTTCTATTGGGCTAACAACCAAATATCGTGTGCGCACAACGGGACGAAAATGCGTCCGCCGGAGGAGTATACCTTTCAAATATTTGGCTTTGACAGTTTTTGAGACCTGTATTTACATTGCATTGGTCGATATTGACAAGCAGTAAATTCAAATTTACCTATCTCAGCAAGTATCAGTTACATATTTGCATTGTTGCATTCAAGGGAAATAGCGCCCGGTCAGAGCCACGCAACTTTTATCTCATTGTCAGCCAAGCGTAGCTGACAAACGCTGCGAACAAAAACTTGTGCATATGTTGGCGCTGACGATGACCGCGTTGCTTTCAAAAGACCTTCCTTGCGTGTGACAGTAATCTACATCGTAAAAAACTGTCACGTTTGTTTGAAAAACTTGTAAATTTATTACAGAGTTCTAAAGTTTTTCGTCATTTTAAAAATAGTTTCGGCGGATAAGCGTTCGCAAAAACATTTCCAAAAACTGTAGTGCCAAAGTTGGCACTACCGTAAAGTTACGGAGCGACCCAATTTTGAAAAAATAATTCAATTTGTCATTCAAATAGTAATTGAATAATTCCGTAGTTCTATACGAGCAATAGTTCTGGATGCTGATATCAGAAGAAAAAAATTCAATGCAAAACATTCTAGAACCTCGTTTTTGTATGATGCTTAATTTCTTACCAGTTCTGAAATGATCTGAAAGTATTTTAGGTTCCTGATGAGTGAAAAATCTATACCACGTTGCAGTACCGGCGATTTATGATTTTCTCAGTCATGGAGTTCATTGTAGAGGAGGAAGAGGTTGTTTCTTTATCTCATCGCAATTACATGGTATTTCAATTCACATGATATCTTTGAACTTCCAAAACATTTTTTCAAAAATGGCGCGCATTTGAACTTGACACCTTCATGTTTTTCGAATAATTTCGTATAAAATTGCTCGGAAAATGAGAAGTTTTTAATTAATCAAAAAAGCCCCACGCACTTCTGTGTGCAATGCAATTACAAAGATTGTGTCAAAATTTGAAGTCGATCGGATAAACGTTGTGGCCGTGATTTTTCATACAGAATTAAAAAATGCTGTTTTGAGATAAACGCGTTTGAAGTTTTGAGTAGTAGTAGAACGAGAAAACGGGTGTTTGTCGACTACCGTCCTTCTCAAATGCTTGACTGTGCCTAACTGACTGAAACAGACGTTCGACAATTTTAAACTTGTCTAGACTAGTCAAGAAACAAATCATTTCAATAACATCTGCCGTATACCTGCTCTAGTCCCCTATACTAACTTCCCTCTAGCTCGCTGCGGACCAGGCGGCCTTGTACTAAAATTCGAAAACCTAGTACGTATTGTTAGAGATTTTTCCCAGACATGATCTTTAGGGACATCATTTTTGAGGTCCTAGGGGACCATTAAAAAAAAATCGATTTTTCGAAAATTCTACAGTGACCTAACCCCTTAGGTCACTAGCTCAATGATAGTGACCAAAATTTATCAGTCTCTATTATCAACATATTTTCATTTAGTTTCGTTCAAGTGTACATCTACGAATATTATTTAATCTGTGGATGTGTTTCGTTATTTTTGTCAGGTATGGAAATTCTATTCCCAACGTATGTCAAGCATGGATTGCATTGATCATACTAAAGTCGTCGGCGGTATTTCGTTACTCAGCCAAAATATTAAAAATAAATGCATGTATTATATCACATCCACTGTGTCATCTGCTACGCAAATTAAAAAGATTCTCTTCAATCGGTAAGAAAAATCAACTCTCTTGTTAAACTTTTTGGAAATAGAAAAATGCAGTTGAATTTTATTCTCATAATACTGTAAAAGTATTGGGGGTTCAAGGTATTTCACAAAATTTTGATAATCTTTACTACCTTATTGGAATGACACATTAGAACGTGTGGCTGCTAATTCTGGCTGCTAGCTTCAGCCTCGTATCTTATAGGTATGTGTCAGAATATTACGACAACGAAATATAAATTTTGGCCTCAACAGGAATTTGAAACCTCCTTCAAATCATTTCAGAGCTCAGAAGAAATTATACCAAAATGGGGTGCTGATATTTTTTAATTTTTTGTCTTTTTCATATTATGTCATTATCCAGACCTATTGTTCATATATGCACAAAATCACAAAACTATTCAAGTTCTATCCAGAATTCGTAAATTCAATCATTTTTTCAACATTCAGGCGTTCTATCAAGTTAGTAGCTCATTTTAGAAAGGTAATTTTTTAAACCTTTATCGATTCGAACTATTTTTGCAAATTATAAGGAAGTCTAAAATTCCTGAAAAGGATTGCAAAACTCCCGAACATAGTCTTTAGAAAATATGGTGTCAAAATCGAGGTTAGAAAACGTAGTTCAATTTTCGCTTGCGATATGCCAAAGATGTTTTTTCAGAAATCAAATATTTTTTTTAGCAATCTTTCAACAGATAAACTATCGAATTCCACTTCATAGACGCTATCCATGTGATTTTTCACGAATAACGAGAGCACTCAATTTTGATTTAGAGTACCTCATAAACACCTAAAAAACACCTGATTTCTGAAAAAGTGTTGAGCAATAATTCTGGTTCTTCCTTTTTCAGTTTACCGGTTTTCTAGTATATGGCATACTACTAGATCGGTTGATAACTGAATTCCCGGCAAACCCGAGGAGCGCTCAATTTTAAATAAAAGCACCTAATTAGCACCTGAAAAGTATATCATTTTCATATGCGTCATATTCCGTTTGACCAACTTTGATCCGAATTAATAGACGTGGTTTCGATACCGCTCGTCGGAAAAATTACCGATCAACTACATGCATAGTGGTACAGAATTGTTCTATTAGTCAGTGTGTCATAATAAAATTGATTCCTTTCTTGTTTTTTCACCCAATTTCCTTGATTTTTCCATCGCCATGCTCGGGATCGAAATGTGATTGAGAAAAAATTGCATTTATACCGACCGAGACATCTATAAATTTGTTCATTTAGTATAAAGTCATGAACGATACAGAAGTATATTCTTTGGTGATTTTCAAACATGCTGTGGAAAAAGTTTACGTATCGGGATTAGTGAAATTTGACTTTACAGGCCCAAATTGATAAGCCTGTGCAGCATTCTCACCTCAGATTTCAGATTTCAGATTAAACAATCAGAACGATGCTTCAGCAGATTTAGATCACGACGAGAGTTGAACGTGCTTAAATGGAAATATGGGACTTTATATTAGCATGTTATGCCATTTTTAAGATGATTCACGGATTAGTATTTTCATTCTTCTATACAAGGTTGACCCTGTAATGTCTAGTGAAAGTTAAGGGGTCAAATAATGATAATCTGACCTTCTTTCCATACTTAATGTCGACCTTTGGAAACTACAGCAAGTGTCGGAATCTGGTTCGAAATATAGTTTAATCTCATGAAACCAATGGTGCCAGAAGATGAGGTTAAATTTTTATTCACGTTAACGTAACAATTAAATTTCACGAAGACTCTTTATGTAATTACGTCATGATTGTCTGAAATTTAGTAAACTGTGACAAAGGAAAACATACTTTATACAGTTTGCAAACTTAACTTCTTGAAAGTTATTCTTATGTTGCCAAATAATGATATTTTATTCAATACTTCGTTGCGTTAAAGTCTGACTTTAAGTTTACTGACTTTAACCTCCTGCCACTAGAGTGTAATTCCCTAAAGTGCCAAATAATCATTATTGTTTAAAACGTCTTTAGGATCCTGAATAGCAGCAATATGACATTCACAAGAGCCGATCAATCGCAAGCAGTAGGTGTAGATATATATATATATATATATATATACCACTAAAACCACCAGGATAAGGTGTGCTGGTACGTGAGTTACATTTGGCACGATTAATCAAGGATAACAGCTATGGAGTGGGGGGGTAGAGCAAAGCGACGGTACGAGGCCTAAAGTCGTCATGCAATCGTCCGTATACCTGTACCGCATTCATAAACGAGTGAGGGAAGGGGGGCTAGGGAAGTCCAAACCACGCGTTTCACTTTCCTTCGAGAACAGATTGAATCTTCGTTTCATTTGCAATACAACGAAACAATATTCCGCGCGAAGTAACCGGGACTTTTCTTTCAAGTACATACACGCGAGCTCGCTATGAATTCATAATTTCAGCCACTTAATGATTTATCATTCATTCACAACGAGTGCCACATGTGGCATTTTCGAAACTGGCTGTTTCGAATCTTAATTTCAAGGGCAGAGTCATAACCGGGGTCAGGATTATAAGACAGTTGAGGCTTAAGGATGTACTGGCTATACATTCTCAACCAAAAGTGAGTCTCGGTGACAATATCGAATATTTTATAAGATAAAAATCAGAAAAAAATCAACCACAATAAAGACGATAAGAAAATTATAATTGAATAATAACAATGCCCAAAAGTTATCCATAAATTGTTTAAACAAAGTACTGTTCAACAAATTTTTAGGGAATGTTTTTTTTGTCATGTGGAATGAATTCATTGGTTTTTCTGAATACACATGAATTTGTAAGAATTTTCTCATTATTTTGAAATTTCCGTTTTCAAAAATTTGTAAAGGCTGTATTTACGAAGCCTTTCTTCGTATAAGGTATTCAATATTGTCGCCGAGACTCACTTTTGGTTGAGAATTTATAGCCAGTACATCCATAACATAATCGCAGAATCCAGTATTTTCGGTTTTGTATTGCATGCGTACACCCAGCAAATCAGGAAATTTTTACGAATCACCCGTCGTAAGAGTAACAAATAGCTCGTAGTCCTTAGTAACGGTGACATCACAAGCCATAATTTAATTACTTGATAAGTAAAATGATGGCCGTTGAGTTGTAAAAATAATCATACTGCCGGAATGGAATCGCAAGCATAAAGTTCAAGGCCACCGTGTTAGCTTTGTTTCAACATTTTCATACGTCTATCGAATACTTTACGCAGTTGACCGAGTATACAAATTGACTACAGTACGACCAGGGACTAATTACCTCTCACACTTGGGTTTAAAATAACTGAGCCTATAAACCTATTGCGTTGGCAATGCCGATTAGCGTTCGTTTAGCGGAAATATCTTCTTACAGAATTGCGCATTACTGACACTGAGTAATATCGTTGTTCCAATTACAACCAAAGTACACCTACTAAATTTCACGCCAAAACAAATATTGTAGTTACTTATAAAAATCCACATAATATTCCCATCATTACGCTTAGAAACAATTTCTCGTTCGGTATGTCAGAATAAACTATTGTCTTTTTAACATCACTATCAACTATAATTTCACCATATTTTTATGAATCAAAACTCAAGGCATGATTTCCTAGGATTGCAAAATATCAATTGTGCGACAGCTTATGTAGGCGAGTAAACTTAATTACGTATTGTAAAAAATTCGAGCAAAGAATTTCAGGCACTCCAGTCAAGTCAGTTATCAACCATTAATACAGTAGTAAATATGACCGACTATAGATGAAGTACTGACGATACACGACGACGCGAATGCCGCGGAGTTCGATATACTCGGTGACCAAACTGATGCCGCGTGACGCGTTTTGCGGTAACGCAGTCGCGACGAGATCGCAGCGATAGGCCACGACGCCCTTCCTCCGACAGTGCTCGCGGCGACGAACCAAGCGCTGGAGCGGAGTGAGAGAGATTTTTGAATTCAGTCTAGCACGAGCTACTGCTCAGGAGACACTCGTAAGAGACTTGCTTGTTTCAAGGTAGATTTCACACACTGAGTTTCGAACTTGTTTGTTTGTTTATCGGTAAGCTGTACGCTCTACGATGCTGGCGAGTACAAGGCAAAAACCAGTTTGAAGCTGAAAAAACACTACGCATCTTTCGTTGTCGAAATATTTTCTTCCGATTCACAAGATAGAGAGGTTACATATCTACATAACACACACGCGACACGTTGTAGCTGCTCCGCGCTGATTGCGCAGCTTGGTTATAATTGGGTTCGGAAGACTGTTGCGTCGTTGGTATTCGTATATAGTGCGTTGTGTTTGCCGAACAATTAAGTGTTGGTGATAATATTCAGATTTAATATATTTTTAGTCAGTTTATCATTATTTTATTTGCGAAACACAGGCAACATCGGTTCTGTAATTGGCAGTATAAATGTACAAATACGTTCCTGTGCTTCAAAATTTTCATTTGCATCGCAAATGATCTACGTAAACGTGTGTTGCAGCCACGAATGACTCGGTATCGGATGTCGTTGCAGTACGGTTAGTGGGTGATAAGTTTGATACCATTTGAGTGTTGTACCGTATACATTTTAGTTCAAATTGACCTAACTATTTTTTAGTTTTTTGAAACTTTTTCTACCCCGTAAGTGCTCAATGTTTTCAAAAAAGTCACGAGATCATCAAAAACGACCTTCTTCAAACAGTGATTTCTCGGCTCTTAATGACTGTACGACCTTCAGCATAGGCTTGTTTCGGAGGAATATAGAATTGAAAGGAGCTTCAAATACACGATTATTAATTTTAAGTTTAGCACAAATCTTATATGTTATCAACAATTTAATACCTTAAACTCATTTTTCGTGTGATAAAAATAAATTATCGTCGGATTGCTTGTTCAATTCTTCACAAAATATATTCTTTCAAAATTGTGTTTGTATGATTGAGATATCTTTATTCAGATACTCGCATCGCTCGACAGCGCGTCGTGCGACGCAACAATCGGAGAATAGTGATGGTATGTGTGATCACTCGAATTAGTAAAGATCTCGACGTGAATCGACCCTTCCTCGCCGAGTTCCCTAATAAAATTGTGTATTTTGTAGACTGTAATGTATGAATAAACGAAACGTGCTAGCCCTGCTTTTAAAATGTCGGATGGATGAATCAGATTTTATCGAAATGTTATGCGGTTTTTGTGTCCGGTCTCTATAAGAGCCTATGAAATTTTATCGGACGATACAAATGAAATTTGTAGAATAGTAATATTTTCACCGCAACTTTCCGATGCAATGTTTATTACTGATCTTTGGTAAGATTGGAGACGTGAACGAAAAAAAATAAATAATAGAATTGATTGAAAAAAATATTGTGAGAAAAAAAGTTGGGCGCCAATGGGACGCGAACACTGGTGAGTAGTGTGCCAGCCGTGTGTACACTTGGGGACAATAAATCTGAGACTGCTAATTTTTTACATTAGGCAGTCATGTTGGCAACACAGAGAAACCTACAGCACCATAGTCGGCCAAACGAGAAACAAACTCAATCTCAATAAACATAACATAACCCATGACCGTCATATATGCATTTTTTACTACTAAATTTTTCAAGAAACTGCATCCCCGTAACTATGGAAAAAAATTTACTTCAATAATTTTTAATCAAAACTAGCTGTGCAAGGATATGGGGCGGCAACCCAAGCACGTTTTGTTTATTTATAAATTATATTGTATAAGATACATATTTTATTAGAAAACTCGATGAAGGAAGCTCGATTTAGGTCGGGATCTTAGACTATGCGCTAGTAAAGTTTCTTTGGCACGCAGCCTATGCGCCATTCGTTTCATTTTTTTTAAAATTCTGGGCGATCAAAACTCGTAATCATATGTGACAGACATGTGAAAAGTTGCCTTTATTTCCAATTATAAGTAAATAATTACGCACAATGTCAGTGAAATAATTAATGAGCGGCTTTCAAGAAGTGCAATTAGATATTTTTAGTAGAAATAGTATTGCTAAATGTACAAAATCATGTACAAGTTTTCATGTGTCGAATGTAGATGAAGAGATTGATGTTAATAATTCTTGACGTATTATTACTGGTACGGTATTAAGAGAAATACCAAGTCAAAATAGCTCAAAAATTAAAACTAATTATTGTAATGTTATTATCGAAGTAAGTTTAAAACTTCAATTCATAAATAACCTATTCTTACCAAAATTTTTAGGTTATTTATGAACTGAAGTTCTAAACTTACCTCAATAACAACATCATAATGAGTAATATTCATTTGTACCTTCGGAAATACTTTTTCTTCTAAAAATATCTAATTGCAGTTCTTGAAAACCGATCATTAATTATTTTTACTGACATTGTGTGTAAATATTTACTTAATGAAAATAATAAAAGTCAGCTTTTGCATGTCTATCCCATATTTCCACGAGTTTTACATGCTCAGAATTAATAAAAAATAACACGTGATGGCGCAAAGGCTGCTCGCTAAAGATACTTTACTAGCGTATACCGAGAGTTTCCTGTGATATCGTCCGTTCCGTAAGGTATAGCAATACAAGCCCCACACAGGCATACACGTCGTGCGTAGACTCGTTCTGACAGAAATGAGCTGCCAGTGGCACTCCCGCTTGATTAATCGCGCTAGGCCAAATTCGTAGAGTGGGATTAATCTTTTCGCGTTAACTTAAGAGATGTAACCTGGAGGCGTCAAGAAACAAACAACTGATGTAAGTTAAGGAGAAAAGGTCAACAAAGAGTTATATGATATCGACAGTGGTTCAGTAAATACGTTTAACGTAGACATTTAACTTCAAAATTAGTTAACGAATTTTAAGCAAAATTTCATTCAATTTGAATTTTTGATTTCTGAATTGAAAATTTCAGACATTTGAAAAAACTTTATAAATTCTTTGGAGACGAAATATTCAATATAACTTAATGTATACTGACCGATAGGAACATATGTAAGGAACGGGCTTGAGTGTAGACTCGAATCCGACTGTTCTGATCAGAAATAAAAAAAAAAAACCAGCGGCATTTTAATCTTTAGGCTTGTGGGTATGGTATGAACTAGAATAAGCCTGAAACTTTGTAATTTAAATTTTTAACAGTTTAAAAAAAAAATTAGAACTCATCATTTTTTTCCATTTCTTTAGCTCGTAAAACAAAAACTAGCAAAGCAATCATGATTATTGTAGTTCACGCGATAGGTATAGGTATAACAAAGATGCTGTAAAAATTTGAGCACGATCTTTTCAGTGCTTTTTGAAATATCATGTCTTGTACACTTTTGAAAATTGTTGTTTCGAGAAAAACGCGATTCGAAGTTAGCGTGTTTAAAATTTTGACCTCGGTTTTGAATTTAATTTCTGTATGGAATGACATCCTTAATCGGCGATCCATGGGGCATATAGGAGGTTTACTGCTGCATTCGCAGCTTCCTCACAGGCTGATCTTTCTAGCCTTGAACTCGGCTTTATTGAGGCGCACACTGTGCATTGTTTCACTCAAGTGCTCATAACTTCCTCAAATTTTGGAAATTTGGCATCAGCCCTGGGCAGAAATATTATTAAAAGATGTATCTATAATAATATGCAAAACAAAATATCGTTTTTTTTTTTAAATTTCAAGACTAGACAACCCCCTTAGCAATTTTTGGGGATGTATTGTTAAACTAACAAATCTGTTGGTTCCGTGAACTTATTATTGAAATACATATAATAAATAATTTAATAACCATTTTTAAAAAATTAAGAAAATTAACATTATACGGGATGTTTCATTTCAATCGGCTTTGAAAAAAAATTTCACAAATCGGCTCTTATCACACCACCGGTCGAGTTTAGGTGATAAGTATATGGTACTTTTTGATGCAGAATTTGATGCCCTTTTCAAATACGTATGAAAAAAATCCACTGTTCCATTACAAAAAAACCAAGTCGACCTTCACCTGACGTGGGTTGCTCCTCTTATGAAAAATCTGATGCCTTCATGCTCTTTCCCTTTTCGAAGCTTGTATATTTCGTATAGCACGTTCTTTCGTATCTTTCTTATTGTTAGTTTCGGAGTAATTGGGCTGCGACGATTAGAGTGAAAAACCTTCTACGTAGTTTGAATACAATATTGGATCCTTCTCTTGGTCCGTGGCACCCATCGTTGCACCGTGTGCGAGTCACCGCGGCGTCGCAGGCCCAGTACACGACGCTTATGTAACTACATATTTCAATCATACAGGCACCATGAAAACACCATTCTAAAGAAAAAAAAGCTCGTGTGATAGAGAATTGAACGGGAAATATAATGGTAATTTTATTTATAAAAATTTTAGATCCAAGAGTCCACAGTGAAAAATGCATGTTTATTATTAAAGTATTCACGACAAAAAAATTTGTGCTGATCTCGTAATTAGTAATTATGCATTTGTAGCTTGTTTTTTTCATCCTCAATACGAGCTCATACAGAAGGTCGTACACAGAAAAAAATCTTATAATTATGACAACTATAAGATATATTATAACTAGAACGACCGTAGTTGGATGAAATATCAAATATAGTTTTTCTCACTATAACACCGGTCATTAGATGTTTATATCAACTTCAAGAATATATTAAAAGAAAGTAGTTATGATAACTGCGTTCTTCGTTGGTAGTGAAGATTACGAGGTTATCGTTGGCCTGACGTATGGCGCTGCGTTGAATGTAACATTTGGTTTGATTGTCATTCACATAATGCATAGTTGCTTTAACACATATAAACCACCATATAGATGAATTCAACTATTCGACAATTTTTTATGCAATGACAACGTTATATTCTGTAGTTGAGCGAACCAGCGAAAACGGATTTCCTGAACGATTCTTGAGTTAGATTGAATATGAAAATAGCTGTCATAATTATAGAAAATATAAACAATCTCCTTTTATACACGGAGAGAAAAGAATCATTGAATCAACCAAATCGATTTATTCAAAAATTGCTGCTTCAACCATCATTTTATGAAAATAAATACACCGTAGGTAACATATTAAATTCGATGCGACAAGGTAGTTACAGGTATTTGCAAGCAATAGCCAGTTCGAATCCCAAACGAAAACGCGCGTGTGGCGCTTTTCAGAATCTAACAACATAAAAATGAGATTTTTCAGACGTACGATCAATTATATGTAATTAGCTTTTCAGGAAAATGTACCAATTGCCACAATTAGGCTAAATGTTTAGATTTCATTTTTTCATTAGAACCACTGATTACACGTTTATGTATAGTTATTGAATCTATTGCATATGCTCCTGAAAATGATATACTAATGTTAAACTTACGCACATAAGGAGTTCAATTCTTCTACGGAACAGTACTACCATCAAATCAGTTGTGACCGGATGACAACGATAATAGTTGGCATAATGATATATTATGTTTGGTTTTACCAGACCACATAAGTATTGTTGTAATACGAACGAGTAAATTTTTTATAACAATCACAACAAATAAGGTACGCCAAAAAAGTTTCATAGTAAAGCTACGTTCATTGTTAGTGAAAGTAATTATGTGACTACCGTTGGAGATATAGTACCGCTAAGCATAGATAATCATTGATTTTACTATATTTTTTATAATTAGTATAACAATAAAACATTCACACACCAGGAGCATGCTACATTTTTTAGTCAATTTATAGTTGCCAGAACTATACATTTTGATCAATGTACGATTATTAGGAGCCAAGGAATTATCATTTGAAGGAAATCGCGGACGACGGTTTCGGACACAATCCGTAACAGAAAAAAAAAAAATTAAAAAATTGAAAAAACTGGTGACGTTGAAATGGTATACGGTTTAATGTAAAATGAGTCATACTTGCTACGAAACCCGAAAATCATTATCAATTTAAAACATAATGTGTGAGACACTCGAATTGACTAACAATAAGGTACATAATTACGAAAAATAGTACACGACAATAAAAAGTGAGAAGGAATAACGTATTAATAAAAAATAAAAATTACAACACTGTACGATAAGATTATTGAGTACAATGATGGAGCCACGTATGTTTTGTAAATAAGTAGGTTTCAATTAAATTGTGTACGTGGAATATCTGACTAGATAAAAACAGTGAGAATCAGTATTGAGGCCGATATTAAGGAGTTTTGCGGTTTTGAAAATCAATGTGGATGACGCTGCGTGCCATAATACTTATCCCCATAAAGTACGTCGATGCAAGAACCTTGCGCCCAATAAATTAATGTGGAAACTACCAAAAAAATTTATTTTGCAACTTGAAAACCACCAAAATAATAATATACACTTCGAGAAATGAATTCTGACATGGCCAACTTTTTCGACTAGTCAGTTGCGTTAACAATACAAAGTCAGCCCGTTTCTACCGCCGGCCAGCCGCGAAACAAGGTCAATCTTCGTAATCATAACAGAACCTAAAAATACTACATTCAAATGTCGTGTTTACAAAGATTGCTTCTCGGCTAGCAGGCGGTTGCGATGCGGAGTGATTCTGCATTGCCAACGTAACTAACTAGACGAAAAATTTGATCGTCTCAAAATTCATTTCCGCAAGTGTAGATTTTAATAAACATTACCAACAATATCCTTACCTACAAAAAATATTAAAATAGAAATGCCTACTGCCAAGTACGTAACTTCCTCGCAAAAATGAGAAATCAACACGACAAATAAAACACGCAGAGAATTGTTTTAGAACAAAATCATGATTTTCCTAACATGATTTCATCGCAACATCCAGTTTGTTCAAAGGTGCGATAGGTTGTCAAACCAAGTTTGATCGATTATGTAAACATAAGCTTGAGCTTCACAAGAGTACTAGCTATGGGTCTAACCTCAACGAGGGCTTCGCAGTTTATTTAACCAATTTCAAGTATTTTATGAATAATTTGTTTATTTTTACTAGGTTGTGACTATGAAACAAATTACCATCATTTTTATTCATTATCTAACACGAATTGATTCAGGATCCGAAAAATGTCCATAGTATTGCGTCTAGACAGTTATATTGTTTATATAGCATTACGAAGGAAGAATTTGTCGAATTTGGTCTCGACCGGGCCCAGCCGATCACCATCCGGTTATTGATAAAGAAAAAGAACATATATTGTTTGACAGGTGTTTCTTTTCCTAATTGACTCTGACTTAAAGCTAATTTGTAGATAATTAAATTGTATTCGAAGCTACACGTGTTTGTAGACATGAATTTAAATCTTAATCTATGAAGTTAAATTGCGTATCGATTATAAAAACTTCACATTAGACTCTACAAAGCTAAAAATTATTTGAAAACATAAAATCTAGTAACATCACAAAATTTAACAAATGACATAAACAGCAAATTCCTGATATAAATATACCTGATACCTGGATAGTGAACTTACCTGATATAGAAAACTTTGTCATCATCATTGAAACAGCCATTGTAAAAAAAACATGGCTATCCAAGATAAAATTAGGTCTAATGTCACTAGGTTAATTAGCAATAAAATGTCATCAAACGTTGACAAGAAAGCTAACATGAAAATTTATAAATTTAAGCAAGCGAAGGTTATCCTCAAAGAACACAGTAATCTAATTGTAACTAAAGCCGATAAAGGGAGCGTCACAATCCTCATGAACAGAAATGAATAAACAGAAAAAAGTCGAACCATACTAAATGACTCTGACACTCATCAACTTCTAAATGGAGATCCCACAGAAAAATAGAAAAACAAGTCAAGGATTTAATTAACATTTTAAGTATGAAATTCACTAGTATACAGGTTGTCGAAAATCTCGAGAAATATAACTCTTTACCTCCGACAGTATATTTTGAACCTAAGATTCACAAAAATAACGGTACCGTCAAGACCAATGGTGTCAAACATTAACTCACCTAAATGCAAAATATCCAAATTTTGTGGCGGTATGCTATCTAATATTGTAGGTAACTCCAACTATTATGTTAAAGACACGTGATCTTTCGTCAATAACATAAAAGAATTGACTATACCAGTTGACCATTCATTTCATTAGATGTAGTATCTCTATTTTCTAATATTCCTACTAAGTTAGTGACATCTACTATTACTATAAAATGGCGTAAAATAATAAAACACATTAATATAAACAAGAAAGAATTTACAGAAGCTACTAAACTAGTTCTACAATCTTGCTACTTCGCATATAACGACCAATTTTACAAACAAATCTTTGGTGTCCCCATGAGCTCGCCTGTGAGTCCAATAGTTGCAAGTTCAGTTCTTGAACACTTAGAAAAATAAATTGATCAATAGTCTTCCCTGTAAATTACATTTCTATCGCAGATATGTCGAAATTATAACGTGTGTGCATCAAGATCAGACTGCCATACTAGTGAATAAAGTCAGTAATTTTCACCCAAAAATTCAATTTACATGAGAGTTAGAAGAAGATAATAGAATTAATTTCATAGATACTGTAGTTAAAACCATGACAGCAAGATTTTACTTTAAACATTTCACAAAGACACATGATCTGGTAGATACATTAATTTTTATTCGAAGCATTTATAGAAAGTCTGTTGTCATGGGCGTATTCGGTCGTTGTCTACATATATCCCATCCTAACTTCATTACCAGAAATCTTGAAAAAGTGGAAACTACTCTGTTAAACAATAACTTTCCTGTATCTCTCATAAAAGATGTAAGTGAAAAAACATTCAATTCTATTGATTGGAATCACAACTTTACAAACAAATGATAAAGACTAAAAAGCTATTAAAAGAAGAAAGAATAGATGTTACATATAAAATTACCAACAGCACACAGAAAATGTTCACTTCTCTAAAAACTATCATTCTTACCTTTAAAAAAATGAATACTGTTTATCAAATTAATTGTAATGACTGTCAGAAAATATGCATAGAACAATATTCTCAACACCTAAAAACAGAATTTAAGGTCAGGTTCTAAAATTCAAAACATGGATTTGACAGTTGTGCATTTGCATCTCACAGTTTCAATTTAGGAAATACTCTCGATTTTAAAAACTCATCGGTAATAACCATCAAAATAAATTGGTTCAATCATACCTGATATATAAAAGAAATGATACACGTAAGTAAAGAGAGTAAAAGTTATAGATTTGTGATTGAATTTCATATTGTTGACCACCATTGTTCGAAGTTACTTGTACTATGTGCCCAGAAGATTAGTTACAAGTTCGCACTAAGAATGACCAAAAATAATGGATTTTCACTCAAATCAATAATTTATTCACGATTAATTAAGTATAATCGCTTATTTTTTAGACTCTATTGATCAACCAACTCGATGATTTTTCCTCACAATCGTTTTTTGTTATTTACTCCCATGAACGATGCAATACAATGTCTATTTATGTGTTTAAAGTTTCACTTATTATCAATGTCTTATTTATTAAGTACCTATTTGTAATATATATAAGTGAAAGATCAATGAATATTTTCACTTGAAATTGAACAATATTTTAAATGAAACTGTAAATATTTAAAAAACTTTTCCACTATTAAGACTACGTACTGAAATTTACGAAATTTTGGGTTTATATGCGCCGGTTCAAAAAAATATGAAAAAAAAATCGATTAATTTTTACCGATTCAATCGAGTTGTGTTCGACTATTTTTCTAGATTAATCAATTCTTCGATTGTTTTGGCTTAGTGGCCATCGCTAGTTGGCACACTTTGCTAGTTTAATTTTTTCAACTTTACTATATTTGATACATTAAGCATTCAGTGCTACGTATCTCACTTCACGTACTTGATCGATCAAGCTCATTTGTGGAGTTTCAGATACCCAAGTTTCCTTAATATTATTCAAATATTTATCATGGAATCTCGATAGCAGCACTGCATTGAGATTTCAATTAGACTTGATTGATTAGAACTCCAAAGAAATCTCGCTAAGTCGCTATTGAATCAGGTAACATGAAGTGAAAAATTAAAAGAAAAAAACGTTACATATCGCGAGATTTGATAGTAGAAAACTACACAACATCAAGTGTATGAGTAATCTGCCATCGTGTGAACTTTTACTTCGAAGCTAACAACATTTAAATAAATAAAAACCAAC
This sequence comes from Neodiprion fabricii, assembly GCF_021155785.1. Taxonomy (NCBI): domain Eukaryota; kingdom Metazoa; phylum Arthropoda; class Insecta; order Hymenoptera; family Diprionidae; genus Neodiprion; species Neodiprion fabricii. The sequence continues at coordinate 10,308,992 of NC_060242.1, read as the reverse complement.
GCACGTAAAGATTTACTCTTGCATTGGTGTTGCTATAATCTTACAGAAAGACTCGACTCTAGATTTTAAGAACGTTAAAATTTACAACCATACTAAAGCGTTATAATACAACTACTTTTGACGCAGGGTAAAGTTGTACGAAGAATTCTGTAGAGGATTCTACGACGACGGTTGAGGAGCCACTTGTGTGGAAATCACCAACGATTTCAAAGTAATTTCTTGGTGATTTTCAATATTAAAAAATGGCTCGAATTCCATTGACTTATAAGTGATTCCCAAACGTTCAAAGTTGTTGGACATATCGGTGATTTTCAAGTGATTTTCAGTGTTGAAGAACAGCTTGAATCCCAGTGATTTTCAATTAATTTCTCAAATAATTGGTCTCTTGACGATGGTGTTCAATCCTGTGACTAGCCATTCCAAATTTGAAAATGTGGAAGCGTCCCTACTTCAAAAATGGAAGTGACTCGTTCCATTTTCTTGCGATCCAATATTCATGCTACACTTTAAAATATAAATCGGTGTACGAGCTATTTAATGGTTGATCATCATTTCTCACAATAACAAACTTTTCTATCTCCATGTAGCTTTTCACTGATTTACATAGATCAGTGGAACTTCTTTACAGAACGTTGCCTTTCTATATTATCTTGATAGTCATACAATATTGAAACGAATGGTATATATTTGTGGGATAAGGAGATAAAATTCACGAAGTAGACCAATTTCAGCCAAAGATATAAGGGATCAAAGTTTTACCGGATATTACTCACACAGTTCGTACTAATCGGGATTTTTATAGTCCGCACTCTGACGGGTAACATTTCATCTAATTTTCATCTTCTTCCTCGTAGAAATGAACTTGAAATATATAGTGTATGTTATTGTCATCGAGATTTCGACCCCTATTGATTCTAAGCAAAGCTTCAAGTCGCAAATAGAGTTATTAATAATTTTCTCACGGAACCGCTGAATAATATACTGCACGCGTATATGAATTATATGTATTTAGAACAGTAAAAAAAAAAACAATATTCTGCAATACTATCATTAATGTATTAAGAATTTCGTCTCTTCAAGCACTGTTAAAGAATGTAGTGTGCAGATGATATATTTACATTTGAAAACAACACTGTTCTTTAACAGTGCTTGAAGAGACGAAATTCTTAATACATACATATACAGGCACACGAAAACAAATTCGAACTCACTGGTGATTAGAGAAATTAACGACAGCAGAGTCAGGGCGGCTAGGTGGTCTAGTGGAGTAAGGCTCCGGCTAAGCATCTCTAGACGCCAGGTTCGACTTCTGGCTCCGTCGTTAATTTTTCAAAATCACCAAATTTTCGAATTTACATTCTTCAACAATTATCTTCTCGTGATTAATGATATGCTCATCCGTATATCATTTAATAGATGGCTTTGCCCGTCTTGCGTGGCTTCTCATTAGAAGTAAGAATTCGAATGTAAACATATCATCTACACACTACATTGTTTAACAGTGCTTGAAGAGACAAAATTCTTAATACATACATATACAGGCACAAGAAAACAAATTCAAACGCATTGGCGATGAGAGAAATTAACGACAACAGATTCAGGGCGGCTAGGTGATCTAGTGGAGTAAGGCTCAGGCTAAGCATCTCTAGACGCCAGGTTCGATTCCTGGCTCCGTCGTTAATTTTTCGAAATCATCAAATTTTCGAATTTACACTATCATTAATTTCTAGGGGTTACGTTTATAAAATTAATATGCTTCACTTAAATTATCCCATAATTCGTAGTCTCCTACATTTTTGACAATTGTTAAACTTAAAAATGGCACTTGAATACTGTTTGAGCATGCTGTGACAGACTTATTTCGAAAGATAGCAATGATTAAGACAAATTTTCTGTTTAGATTAAATGACCCTAGAAATTCTTTAGAGTAACTAACTAAAACCATTTTTGTCACGCAGTGAATAAACAAGAGAAAATGCCGGGCCACCGTCAGCCTAGCTCCCTAGAGGGGCTCAGTTTGGGACGCGTGTGCCAGCAGCTCGATGGGACGTGCCGTCGCCTTCAAATACGATCTCAAGAATCAACTGCCGCTCAAGTGTTCGCCTATGCGAAACAAACTATCAGGCCTTACTATGTGAACGCCCTTCCGGCACGCCTTCGTTCTCAAGTGATAGAGGAAACGTCCAAAATGCTTTATGGACCTTCCTCGGATGGTTCTACTCTGATCTCCGGCCCTGCACCATTGTATCTACTTGCTCTCTTACTCGGACATGATATCAGATGTCTGAAAGTTAATTTGTGCTGCTACTATGGATGCAGCCATCAAACCTCGCTCCTAAATTTATTAGCGACAGAAGGGGTTGGACTGGAATCTCTTGAACTGGCTCGTTCTGCACTGCTTAGACTGGACTGTAAGTTACTTAGAACGTCATTACTTAACATGACGAATCTGAGAACTCTAATACTCAGAAACATAGCAAACGATGCGGTACTACAAGTGATTGGAAAAGCGTGTTCGCAGTTGGTCGTTTTGGATGTTGCCTGCTCCAGACAAGTAACAGACATTGGTCTCAAACAGTTGCTGTTGCAAGTCGAACTTCGTGACAAAACTTTGTATCACCCTCCTGTTCAAGAATCTAATAGTTGGTCCCGCATAAAGTCGCTCTTTTCGAAACTGAAATTCAAGAATTTGAAGACTGAAAAAAATTCCGACTTTGGAGTGCTGCTCGAGTACTGTGAAAGTAGAAACTTCCTCTGTAATACACTTAGGGTTTTAAACGTAGCCAATACAAGAGTAACGAGTGAAGGGGTGCTCATCGCTCTGGTTCACGTTCCGAAATTGGAATCCTTGGCCGAATACAATCACGTGGGAAGAGTGATGGAAATCATGAACCGAGGCGCAACTGGTTTGAACGCTCCGTTTAGCCTCACTCAGGCCCGGACTTTAAGAACCACGCCATCCAGATTAGAAATCTTAGCGCAGGCTTGTCCAAAGGTGGAAAAACTTCACATTTCTGAGCCTCACCATCCCCCAGAGTCACTTGGACTATTTTCTTGTGTTACTTCCCTGAGTGTCCACAGCATTCCAGCACAAAAACAATGGCTGGAGGGTTTCTACGGCTACCTGCGCACTAACGGCCAGAACTTGCACGATCTAAATCTCCGAATAATGCAAACTGAAAACCCAATAAAATTAGATCTCAGAGAAATATTTTCAAGCTGTCCAAATCTTAGAATATTATCTATGGATGGTTCAAACGTTGTTTGGAGCAACAGAACCGATCCTCCGCCTGTGAAACATCTAAAGAAAGTTCAACTAGGTCGCATAGTTAGCGCAATAACAATAACAAAAACACTTTCGCTGGCACCAGAGCTGACAGATTTACACGTGCACAGTTGTTTTGATCTCACTAACCTTCACTTGGAAAAGTTATTGAATGTGTCAACCAAATCCAAAAATGGATGTAAGTCAGAGAAATGTAAAAATAGTTTGGCACAAAATTTAACTTGCTTTTACATTTACGAGGCAAGCAATGTGTCGACTTCTACTGTATTGAATATGCTTCACAGCTGCAAAAATCTTAAGCGAATTGGAAATTTGGCCAACTGGGGCCTGGACTGTGAGGGAGTAAGAACTTTGCGGGAAACTCTGGCTCGGGACAATTTTGATGTCAATTTATCCCCCGGCTCACATTGGTTTTGGAGTAATTGTATCCAATAGTGTAAATTTCACCTATCATCGTATCATCAAAGCAAATATTCACATCCAAGTACATCCATCCATCCATACATCCAAGTCCGTGACAAAATTAACTAAACTTTAGCATTGGATTACTTATATTTGTTGGCTACATGAATTGATCTGTTATCAGAATTACAAATTACACCAGTAGTCTGAAACTCTACTATAAACAAATAATCGCTACTAAAATTTGTTTAAGACCTAAATTCGTAAATATATATTCACTGTATAACCTATACTTGTACAAATCACATGTACACTCATTTTTGTGTCCCTCTCTAAGAGTTAATGAATTCGCATCAATAAAGTTTATACAACCACTAAGTTGGTCAAGTTTGAAATAATGTAGCTCCGTTGTTTACTGAATGAATTTGTAGCAGAATATAATTAACTAATGAAAATAAAAAGAGCAACGAGTCTAAAATTTTCGAAGCTTTGTTCATAAAGATGATAGATATAAAAATTGAGTTTACGTTTTTTCGCGGAAGATTGACCTTGGGACCCGAGCCCACCTGGTAGATCACAATTTTCAGCTATCGGACCATTTTGAATGGGTTAGACAGTTATTTTTTCAAGATTCTATCATGTAATTTGAGTTGGGAGAAATAGTGCTACTATTTTTAGCCAATTCTTGCGAAAAATGATAAATAACTGAAATACTACTTTTGTAAACTTACGAAGCAGTTCACCAATACACCAATATTATGTGATACATAGTCCGGATTTTCATAGGCAGTAAAATGCTACCACAATATTTTGCTGCTTCGTTTCTGATCAATAGGAATGCCAATAAAATAAGGTATGAAGTATCATAGACGTGAGTAATCATAGACTTATAGAGATAGACTACGCGACCTTACGGGGCTGCTGAAGCTGAGATCAAAGAACCAAGCTAGTTCTGCAGTGGTTCTCTTTCTGTCACAAGATCAAGAGAGTGGGGAACTAAGCCGCTAAATGAGGAAAGCGGTGAGACAAGCAGGGAGGTACACATTAGACCTGTCTTTAAGGGCGTTGCCTATGCCTGGAAGAGCGCGCGCGAACAAAGACTCACGATTTCCTTTTCCTTTCCTCATTTTTGAAGATAATTAGGTTCTTAGGGGGTCATTTTGAAGATGAAAAAATAGATCTGTATCGTCTGTTTTGCCGAGTTTTCGATTTCGCTTTCAGATTCGTGAAAAACGTACTTGTAAGTACGTTATCTTTGAAGTGAGACACAGCGGACAGTGAATTTTTTTTCGAAATTCGGCAAAACAAGCGACACAGTTTTATTCTTTAACTTCAAAATGACTCCCTAAGAACCTAATTATCTTCAAAAATGAGGAAATGAGAAGGAAAATCACGAAGCATAAAACAGAAAATTTCTCGCGCAAAAGGCGGGGGCCTGCTAGCACCACGACCGCGTTGGCCGGCGACCATGCGAACTACGGGCGAGGAGAGTAGACTCAAACCCCCCCCCACTACAATTCCCCTCCTTCGAATCCTGGATAGTGTTCCACGCTTTCATTTTTGCTTGTGTTTTTCTACAGTGTTTTTTATTATTTCGAGTCAGTATTTATTCCCGCGATGGCTAAGAAGAGAGGGAATGTGTCTTTGAAGAAGAAGAAACGACGCGGCATAAAGATTTTGGCTAAATTTCAGGAAAAAAGGAGGTAAATCGAATTATTTATATGATTGATGTCGCATCCTCTCCGACTTCGAGATTCAATCACTTGAGTACGAACAATCGCAGGGCTCTAATCTAAGAAGGTACTTTCGAGAGCCGATATTGCTGTTCATAATAGCAGTATAAATTCATTCTCACGGTTTTTATACATACGAAAATATAAAATAGAATGCATTGTGACGTGTGGTACTAGCCCGGTCTGCATTAGTCGCTAAAATATGTCATCAATTTGTTACGTGTTCAGATTAAATGATAGAAATCACTATTCGGCAATTTGCATGAGTGTTTACACTTTGTCGATCATAAGGAATATTTTTATCACTTATTGTGACTACCTGAGCATCCAAGGTAAAATTACAATGTACCTGGCAGAATTTTCCATACAAAGTAAATATGGCGCGTACGTATTAGGCCACTAAAATACGCGAGTTTTATTTTTAGAAATAAACTTGACGTAATTCTGGGGTAATCATACATGCATACATTACCTACAAAACAGCCACCCCACAAAACTGTCATCAAATCAGATACTACTACCAAGTATAATTTATTTAGAAACGAATGATGATTTTGATATACTATAACTAATGGCGACAAAAAAAAAAAAAAAATTGGAATCAAAATTGAAATTGAGAAGAGAAAAAAATTTTTTTTGATTAAAAAAAAAAATTGCAGTACGTGGTACTTGGCGGGCCCATTTTTATATTGCCATTACAACGTTGATATAGCTCGACTTGTATTTTCTTGTGCTTGTTTTAAAAAGGCCCGCCAAGTGCCACTAAATGAAAAAAAAAAATGACAAGACGATAAGATTTACTATACATATATTATATAACAGTGATACTATGAAAGTATTCCTGATCTATTATTCCCTAATTATCGTTGCGCGGCAAATTTGGGCATTGTTCGATCCGCCGTCTCCTGGGACCTGGTCATTTTGGTCACTGATTATATTTGTGATCATTATAATTTATGCTAAAATTTTTTTCTCGTGTCCGTGCATTTCCAAATTTATACGTATAGAATTCCTGCGAGCCAACAAAACGACGGAGAAATGGTTTGCGAAGTAATGACTTCGGCGGACGAGGTAACAGAAGATGTTGCTCCCGTCAATGAGACCGTACTTGTCAATGAATTTCAGGATACCGATTTGTTTTTCTCGGAGACAATGCCTGAATCTCCAATACAGTACGCGAGAAACGACGACGAGATGACTGAATACAACACCGCGGAGGGTTTCGTGAGTATCCAGCCTGCGACCGAAAGTAATGTTGTTGAAGACATAAATTCACATTTGCTTGTAGTCGGTAATGCCAAGGCCGAACCAAGTCCCCCATTGGAGTTGCCTGAGAGAAGAAGAGTAGACATTAGGCATTTTTTAGATAGTATTACAAAAATTGGTCGTCACTCCCCTTTTGATTGTACTTTTGCAGACGTGTGTCCAATATCCGAAAGTCGGATAGGATTCATTACCACCATCACCTTCAAATGTAGTATATGTAATTTAGTCAAATCAATAACGTCAGAGAATTCTAGTTCAGGCTCCTCAAGCGTCAATGCAGCTATAGTATCCGGTGTAGTGTCCACAGATGGTGGTTTTTCTCAACTCGCAGAGATTAGTGCATCGGTAGATATGCCATGTATGGCTCAAGAGACTTGGAATAAATTTCATAGGATAGTTAGCGATACGTATCACGACATTTCACAGGAGCAAATGCTAGAGGCACGTAGGGAAGAAGCTACGTTGGCCCGTGAGGCGGGTGACGTTGACGAGGACGGGTACCCTTGCATAGCGGTTGTCGCCGATGGGTCTTGGGCAAAAAGATCGTATAGGACAAATATGACTCTCTATCAGGTGTAGCAGTAATAGTGGGATTCAAAACCAATAAAGTTTTATTCATTGGGGTAAGAAATAAATATTGTTCAACGTGTGATAGGAATTGGGGTGATACCGAGGCATCTGTAGGCGAACATAAATGTGCGAAAAATTGGACGGGTTCTAGTACCGCGATAGAGTTAGACATTATCGTCGAGGGTTTTAAGTGTAGCGTAGAAATGCACGGTATTAGATACAATAAATTAATTAGGGATGGGGACAGTAGTGTTCACGGGAAACTCATCGATGCGCTTCCGTATGAACCGGAAACACTTGTCAAAAAAATTGAATGCCGCAACCATGTTCTCCGCGTCTATGGAACTCAACTTCGGGATCTGTGTACCAACCGCAAGGTTGATACTATGATCCTAAGTAATAATTTGCGCAAAAACTTGAAGCGACTACGATATGCTATAACTTTCGCAATTCGCTACAGAAACGGGCAAGTTGATGAGCAACTTTACGTTCGAGTCGAGGATTCGCGTGAAGATATTAAAAACGGTCCATGTTTTCGGGGAACATGGATCATGTGCGGAGACGGGTTACTTCTGTGACGGTAACTCCAAACCAGGGGAAGTTAACCTGGTCGAGGACATGAAATTGACTGGTGTCTTCCAAGAGATTCAATCGGCAATGTATCGACTCATTGAGCATGCATCGAGCCTCATATCGGACGTGGATAACAACGTAGCAGAGTTATACAATTCACACGTTGCCAAAGCTATAGGTGGCAAAAGAGTCAACTTTACCCTGCGCGATTCATATGGAGCTCGGTGCGATTCTGCCGTAATGAGAATGAATGCTGGTGGACAATTTCATGTATTAGTGCAGGAAAAATTGACAGGAAGGGTGAGTAAATTCACGAGAAAATATTCCGAAAATAAGATGGGGTCAATAAAAATTAGAAAAAGGGGTTTTAAGGGTAGCAAAAAAACTTTCGTGGCCCAGATCGCTGACGCCGACTATGGCTCAAATGCTGCATGTCCACAGCAACCAGACATGTCGGTGGATGAACTGGCATCTGCTCAAAAGACATTCGTGCAGACCTTGTATTCGGAGGACCTATTAAAAATCGAGCGACAAACAATGGGGCAGAGTTCGTCAACCGCATGGTACGAACAAAGAAGAAAGCGTTTGACTGACTCAATTTTCGGTGAAATTTGTAAGCGAAGGCCACGAACATCTTATGCTAAATTAGTAGAACGCATCAGCTACAGCGATTTTCATGGGAATTCTAATACAAGGTGGGGCACAAAAGAAGAGCCCGTAGCAATAGGTCAGTTCACTGCCGAACATTCTGTTACTGTTGATAGCAGTGATCTAGTGGTGGACAAGGCGTTACCCTTCCTTGCGGAGTCGCCGGATGGGCTTATAGGTAAAGATGCGGTCGTAGAAGTCAAGTGCCCAGCATCGGCAAAAGAGTTAACTCCAATGGAGGGCATAGAGCCAAAGAAAATTAAATTCATGAAAATAATCGATGGAAGAGCCAAGTTAGATCTTTCTCATAATTACATGCATCAGGTCTACGGTCTTCTACACATTACGAATAGAAAGTGATGCTATTTTATAGTTTGGACGCCAAAGGGATTGATTTTTGATAAAATAAAACGTGACGATAAATTCTGGACCAAAAGAATGGAGAATAAATTAGCAGATTTCTTTCACTTTTGTTTGTTACCCGAGATCATAGATTCTAGACGCGCCCGACAACTCTCAATCCGCGAATCCCCTCAAATCATCGAAGCCCAGAAGGCCACGCGTAAGAAACAGTAAATTCACGACCGACAGACGACAAAAACTGTAATATAAATATATGTACACATGTACATAAATATAATAGCTTTGTTCATAGCTTACTTGCAATATTTCTGTGATTTATGTTTAGTTAGTTATATGTATTACTATGCCAAAAATTTGCTAGTCATATCGTTATAATTATACATATATCTGATTATTCATTCCAGGAATACTTTCTGTAGTCTGACCAAACTGCGTGTATACCTAATACCTATATATTATGTAAATATTCTATAGCCTATTTTTTCATCACTATCTGTGGCCTGCACTCGTGACGTACTACTTTCCATAGTTTGCGCTTTCTATAGAATTTATTTACCCATATAATGTATACAATGCTCAATGCCTTGTTATGATATCAATTTTCTCTATCGAGATTACTGTCATGTTTCACTTATACTGTTGCAATTTAATTTCTATGAGTCCGTTTTCATACAGATGTCGTGATTATGTTTATTAAGTTTGAACAAGTTTAATTTTACTTTTATCATTTTATATTATTTTTCATCATTTTGTATTTGTTTGGTGCAAACCCGACCATGGTTGGGAGGTAGGGACGGGTTAGGTGGGTCTCTGATAGCGACCTCCACGTCGTGATTTCTGGGAGATTGATGATATTTTCGTTGTTATATCATGAATTTGCTAATAGCTATTCGTTGCAATTTTCAATTTAAAATGACCTGTGACGACGTCTGGCCGGTATTCATAAATAATTACCTATTAATTTCGACACTGTATTAGGGACAGCTCTTCAGCCGATCAAGCTATGCTTTGAGCTGACTCAAGACAGTCCTGCAAATCGAACCTGACTATGAATACCGGCTATTAGACTATTACCACTCACGTGATCGCATTGCGTAGAAATACGGACGCCGCGCGCCGCGCCGGTGAATATAAGTTGCGTTGAAATATTAAGAATGTATATAAATTAGGGTGTTTCAAAAAAAGACTAATTTTTTTTTCTTTCTCATGGTGTCCAAAAATTCATAGTATATTTAAAAACAAAAATTTTGGCGCTAATATGAGCTCTTAATATCAATAGGAAGGTTTGCCTCTATCCATTTCTTTATTTTCCATTTAAATAACACGGGAAATTTTTTTTTTCATTTTTGAATTCTTATTACTTTGGAACGGTTCATCGTAACAACAATCTGTAAAAAGATATTTGTAGGAAATTTCACGCCCTACAAAAAACGTCTGAAGATCAAAGTTCCTCGGATCAACCGTTTCAAAGATATCAGCGATCAAAAATAAAACTAATCAAAAATTTCATATATTTTCCAATAAAAGTACAAAAAAATATCATATGCCATATTTACATTATTTTTTATGTAAAATTACTTTAATTCTGTTAACCTGAGACTGTAAACTTTTTTTTTTGCTAACTAATTCAATACTTAACTCACAAAAAGCACAAATACATAAATATTTATAAAGGTTAAAAATATCACATAAATGATTTTTGTGCTTTTTGTGAGTTGAGTATTGAATTAATTAGCAAAAAAAAGTTTACAGTCTCAGATTAACAGAATTAAAGTAATTTTACATAAAAAATAATATAAATATGGCATATGATATTTTTTTGTAGTTTTATTGGAAAATATTTGAAATTTTTGATGAGTGTTATTGTTGATCGCTGATATCTTTGAAACAGTTGATCTGAGGAACTTTGATCTCCATACGTTTTTTGTAGAGCGTGAAATTTCCTACAAGTCTCTTTTTACAGATTGTTGTTACGATGAACCGTTCCAAAGTAATAAAGATTCAAACATAAAAAAAAAAATTTCCCGTGTTATTTAAACGGAAAATAAAGAAATGGATAGTGGCAAACCTTCCTATTGATATTAAGAGCGCATACTGGCGCCAGAATTTTTGTTTTTAGATATGCTATCAATTTGTGGACACCATAAGAGAAAAAAAAATCCGTCTTTTTTTGAAACACCCTAATATATATAACAACATACGTATGAGAAATTCTACGTCATATCAATCAAAAAATGATCTCGGATTTTTTCAATTTATTCATATTTTTTTCACATGAAACAAAGGTAAACAGAATCGATACGCATTTTGGTGTTCGACCGAATTATGTTTGTTTTCGAAAGTTACAAGACAATCATTCAATTTTGATGCAAAAGGAGCACGCATATATCTGGTTCTATTCGACATGAAGACATCATTTACAGTGCATTCAGAAGGTGAACGAATAAGCTTTCATAAAAAAAATGTGTTGTTGAACATTATTGAAAATCCCACTTTTTATAAACCATTCAAATGTTTGACGATTTTTACCTTATTGATGACAAGTTTTTAAATTATAAAAAAAAATAGTTTCGGTTCCTTATTAAATTCTGTATGACTAGTAAATTTTTCAAGTGAAATCTGAAAGGAGTCTATTTTTTTCTATTATTCATCAGGTGCTTCGTCGTGCCGACCGCGGCACACTGGGCTGTTTAAAAGTATTTGAAACCGAATGCCCGTGAGGGGTGGAGGAGGCTAGCCCGCGTCACCCGCCTCACTCCGGCGACAGCTCGGCTGCTCCGTCTCACTTGTTTCTTTACTCTCTCTCTCTCTCTCTCTCTCGCCACGGTTAACGCGGGAAACGGAGTAGCCCGCGCTTTCTAGCTGGGCAACGCCCTTAAGAAGGGCAAATCGAATTTTAATGGTCTTACCCCCCAAATTGGTTCCTAATAATTCAAAAAAAATTTCAGAATTTTAAAAAATGTTTCCCTCCATATTCACCCACCGCTAGGAAGCCTCATTTTTTCCCATAAGAAAAGCATTGATTTTTCGTGATTGTTAATCTTCCTTTTACCGCTGCCCTTATTATCAGCTAAAAAGTCGAAAATTCTCAGAAAATGTTGATAGTTATGTTACCTTTTTGTCGAATTTTTTGGAATTCGATACAAGCATTTTTGGGCTCAAAACTTTTTTTACTTTCTTCCGCGTTTTTCGTAACATACAGAGAATAAAGATGTGATCGATCTAGCCCAAAAATGATTGTATCGAATTCCAAAAAATTCGACAAAAAGGTAACATAACTGTCAACATTTTCTGAGAATTTACGATTTTTTAGCTGATAATTAGGGCAGCGGTAAAAAAAGATCAAAAAACACGAAAAATCAATGCATTTCTTACGGGAAAAAGTAAGGCGTCCTAGCGGTGGGTAAATGTAGAGGGAAAAATTTTTTGAATTTCCGACATTTTTTTTGAATTACTACGAACCATTTTGGGGGGTAGGACCATTAAAATTCGATTTTGCCCTTCTTAACGACAGGTCAAGTACACATACTTGTGTGACCCTATATGCTTCCCTCGGCAAATCACCGATTAGAGTAAGGGGGAATGCCTTCAGCTGTTGTTCTCTCTGTCTTGTCACGGCTTCAGGTCAGTGTACAGAGCTCGCAGTCCATCTCCATGAGATGTAGGTAATTCGTATTCAGCGTGCACCGGGTAGCACTACCCTGCTTTATTGACATACCTACTGGCCAAGAGCTCGGTAGTAAAATATTGCCGCAGCAGTTTGCTACCCGTGAAAATCCTGCCTTTCAAATTGAGTACTGAGTTATACATCTATCTACTTGGAGCGCTAAATAAGAACGCGTAAATTTTGTTTATTTCGGGATACGATGTTAGTATATTACGAACTGGTACATAAGTGACAGCTGGTGGCAAGTACAAGCTTTTTTCATTTCTTGTATTTCACATATTGATAACAAAGTAAAAAAACAAAAGGCTACTCGACGATAGATTCTGCGAGTTCACGACGTCGTAGGCAAAAGTAGCACGGCAAGGCGGGTTCTACTTACAGATTCCTATGACCGACACTTACCGACATTCTCCCCAGACTCAAACCCGTTTCCGCGATGACGTCACAGTCTGCCGTACCGACTTTAGGTTGGAAACGTGCAACCTTACCGACAGTTGTATCGGTCGATGGTAAAAATCGCACTGCGTTACCAACAATTCTTATCGGTCGAAGGTCAAAATCGTGCTGTTTTACCCGACCAAAGGTCAAAGTCTTTATGCAGTGCTCGTCTGCCAACAATGAAGGGTGCAGCGGGGGCGAGAACTTTTTTACCGTCCCGCATTCTTTTCCCACGATAGAACTGCTGATGTGTAACATCAACCACCCCCACATTCTTTTCCGACGTTATCAACCACGTGACATTCCAAAATTGATAGTTCCGAGAATTGTTTTTCATCTACTCGGATGCTGGTTTGATATCAACCACGTAACAATCTTTTTGGCTTGGGACTGTCATGTGAACTCAACGATAAATTTCGAACGGGTTTAGTCAAGGCCAGAGTGCAAGGTCGACCGATAGCCGCGGTACATTCAGAGCCATGGATCTGCGGTGTTGGGTGACTATAGCTCTAACAATGCTAAAAGGTTGCACGCGCATACACAAACATACGTACTGCTGTCCTATAAAAAGGACGCTCATCAATGCAAACGATCATTAGGTCTCAACTTGACAAGTATACGTGAGGAAAAAGCTCAGGATGGAATCTGCAAAGTGTTTGAGATTGATCAATATTATGGAATCGGCGTACAAAATCTTGGACAAATCATCATCAACAGCAGAGATTCAGAGATGAATAAAATTGGAAAGTCAAAATATTCGCCTTCTGAACAAAATTTTTCGAAAGGCTTCATCGACTGGAGAAAAGATGAGAATTATCACAACGATCGGACTCTTGAAAACGCTCGCGGAAAAATTCAAACGTCTTCAGAAAACGGGTGGAGGTACGCGGATAGTAAGAAGAAGCGATCGAGGTCACTGGGAAGATTCGGAATCAGCTTTCGAGGGGAGAATTCGAACTGGATCCATCGGCAATTTGAAGCATAGAGATGTGGAGAGATTTAGAGAAGACGCAAAGGTACTAGCTTTGACAAGACTAAAAAACGCTTTGAAGAAAGACAGGACCTTGAAAGCCAACGTTATCCTGGCTTGTAAGTTTGAAGTTAGAAAAGATATTCACACGGTAAAGGAGATCAAATTTTTTAACACAAGAAATAAAATCATCCTCCAGACAACGGATATCAACGAATGGTTCATTAAAAATGCGACGGAACGTTTGTTGAAAAAGGTGGAAGATTTCCAGGGAAAGGATTCAGGCTGGTCGCTGACTGAAATAATCAATTTGACTGTGAATATGAAGGAGGACGTGCCACTACGAGAAGGTACGTTCACATGCACCTCGTTACCTGAGCATATCAGTGATAAGAAGGCTGTGGTAAACATCAGAAACAACGACTATTACAGGTTTCTGTGGTCGGTCACCGCAGGTCTGTTCCCAGCCGACAACATCAATCCCAACGCGTGAAGCTCGTACCCGCATTGCAGCTCAGTGCTACGGTATGATGGTATAAAGTTTGCTATGTCTCTAGACGAAAACACCATTTCAAAATTTGAGAAGTTTAACGGTCTTTCAATTAACGTTTATGGTATGGACCAGGGTGATCGGAAAAAAAGTAAAATAGTACCGATTCACCTGAGTCAGAATAAGTCTGATGAACCTGTGATTCATCTTTCAGCGATTAAAACTGAAATCACTGACGATGACGATGATGATGTTGATATGAAAATTTATGGAAAAAAAAAAGAATCTTTCATTTTACTTGTGTTCGATATCTGTCTCGATTAACAAGTTCTCGAATTTCTAAAAATAAACGTCGTGCTTGGTTGGGTGATAGGTGTCTATCACACTTTCAATCTGAAAAGTGTTTGTTCAAGCATAATGTAGATGGCATGAATTAAAACAAAACCAAAATTATCCTACCTACAGAGGAGAAAAAGATTCTAAAATTCAAAAATTTCAGACATAAAGAAACCGTTCCGTTCTGCGTTCACGCAGATCTAGAACGTTTATTGCAGCCCACTCTTGAAAGTTTTGGGGAAAATAGTACAATTTATCAGAAGCATCTTCCGTATAGTAAGGCTTACTATCTACATTGTGCGTTTGACGATTCGCTTTCAAAATTCAGAATTTATCGTGGATAGACTTGCATTCAATGGTTTGTGAATAAGTTAGCGGAATTGGCACATTTGTTAGAAGTTTATTTCAAAACTGTTGTACCGATGGAACCGCTCAATTTCATTCAAATCAACGAATTTCATTCAACAACAGTGTGTCACATTTGTGAAAAACCGTTTACACTCACAGACGTGAAACATCGTGGTCGCTGCCATTTTACAGGAAAGTACCGTGGTGCTGCTCATCGAGGTTGCAATCTGAATGACCAAAATTCGCACACTATCCCAGTGATATTCCACAATCTGTCGGGTTACGATTCACATTTTCTGATCAAAGCACTGGCTACATCGTTCGAGGGCACAATTGAGCTTCTACCCGTAAACAAAGAAAAGTACATTTCTTTTACAAAATATGTCAAGGGGACAGATATGAAGTTCAGATTCGTAGATTCGTACCGTTTCATGCCCAGTAGTCTTGAGAAATTAGCAAAAATCTATCACATGAAAATTTTATCGTAGCTCAGATGAATTTCAGTTATTGACCAGAAAAGGAGGGTTCCCGTACAAATACATTTACAGTTAGGAAAAGCTCGAGGACAGACGGCTACCATCGAAACAACAATTTTACTCAAAATTAAATGATCGGGATATATCAGACGACGACTATGCACATGCATGTGAAGTTTGGCAAACTTTTAACGTTCAAACTTTGGGAGAGTGTTCGGACTTGTATTTGCAGACGGACGTGTTTTTACTAGCCGACGTTTTTCAAAACTTTCGACAGAGCTGTTGGACAACGTACAACCTGGACCCGTTACATTATTACACCGCGCCCGGTCTGTCGTTTAATGCGATATTGAAGTGTACCGACATCGAGCTTGAGCTTCTCACCGACATAGATATGATTATGTTTATCGAAAAAGGTATTCGAGGTGGTGTGTCACAGTGCTCGAACAGATACGCAAAGGCCAACAATAGATATATGGGAGAGGTATTCGATCCAGAAGTCGAAAAATCTTATCTCATGTACTTTGACGTTGATAATTTGTACGGTGCTGCTATGAGCTTTGCTCTGCCATACAGTTCCTTCGAACGGGTATCGGACTTCGGACAATGCGACGTTCTTACCATCTCGGACAATGCGGAGTTTGGTAATATGCCGGAGGTGGATTTGGAATATCCTGAGGAACTGCATGAAATTCATAAAGATTCATCACTGTATCCAGAGCACTATATACCTCCGATCTTGAATAGTAAGCAACCGAAATTGACGCCCACGCTACTTTCCGAAAAAAACTACGTTGTTCACTATGGCGTTTTGAAACAATGCTTACAATTGGGCTTAAAATCATTCAAAATTCACAGGGTTCTCGAATTCAGACAAACCCCGTGGCTCAAAAAATACATAGATTTGAATACCGATTTGCGGAAATAATCTTACAAAGAATTCACGAAAAATTTTCACAAACTGATGAACAACGCAGTTTTTGGCAAAGCAATAAAAAATGTTAGGAAGTATAGAGATGTCAGGCTGATCACAAAATGGGATGGAAGATACGGTGCTAGAGCTACCGTAGCCAAACCTTATTTTCACAGCTGCACCGTTTTCGACAAAGATATAATTATCGTCGAAATGAGTAAGACAAAATTCAAGTTGAATGCACCATTGTATGCAGGTTTCTTCATCATGGATCTGGCTGAAACATATATCTACGATCTTCATTATAATTATATCAAACGGAAATTTGGCAACGGAGCAAAATTAACGTATACGGATACCGAGAGTTTGATTTACAATATTACCGTCCCCGACACATACGAACATATAGAGGAGGACTTCCATGAATTCGATAGGTCTGATTATCCGCTTGGTGACGTTTTTATTGAATGCCTCTAGCGAACAAAAAAGTTCTCAGCTTGATAAAAGACGAGAATAACGGGAAAATAATGTTGGAATTTGTAGGATTGAGAGCTAAATTGTACGCATTCCTGGTGTTGGGAGATGAGGAAGACAATAATCGTGCCAAAGGTGTTAAAGGATCAGCGGTGAGAAAAATAACTTTCAACGATTATTTGGAATATGTTTTGAACCGTTAAAATTTGTCAACAAATCAGCATTTGATATTAAGTCGAAAGCACGAGGTATACACCGTAGAACAGCAGAAAGTGGCACTGAGCTGGAATGATGACAAGCGGATCGTGTTTCAAGACACAACCGACACGCTTCCGCGGGGCTACAAGCCTACACCTTAGCTTTGTAATTTATAACTGTACCATGATGTGTGAAATATTATTATGTAGGATTGTGAATAAGAACGCCCCGAAATATGAAAAATTGTACAACGATGCATATGTCTGTCGATTGTCTAAAATATAAAGATGCATACTTGTTATGTGTCGGGTATAAAATGAAGAGGCACATACGTTTGTACAAAAAATTCATTTACTCAATGTTACATGTCCGATTCGTTTATCCAACTGTTGTGTGTATTGTCAAAACCTAACCATTTAACGTATATTTTTCTTCCACGCTTCTTGAGCACATTCTCCACCAGATAGATATCCGGATGTTCAACCTTGAGGAACTCTTGTTCGTCGAAACCACCAGCGATAGGTTGATCTCGGTAGTCTTTGAGCTTGTACGTCACAGGATGAGTATTTTCCACTCGACTTATCGTGAATATTCCTGTCGTCCAATTGGGAGTGTAACCTTTCTCGAACGCATTTTTGAATTTGCTGATTCCAACTTTGTCACCGGATTTGAATTTTGCCGATATGGTAGGTATCGCTCGAAACCCTCCGTATGCCTGACGTAATAACAGCCTCTCGTTTGCAACGGTGACATCCGACGGTTTCATTCTTATGGTTCGGTGTTCGACGTGTTGTAAACCGAAACCAAATCATATAACATATCGAGCCACTTGTAGCTTCCTTGAATGCTGAACCGTTTTCACATTTTACCTTTCGGCGTGTGATTGAAACGTTCACAGATCGAAACCTTTAAATTACTGTACGCAGAGTAAAGTTTGATTCCGTAACGTGTCATAAGCAATTCAAATTTCGAGTTGTAAAATTCCGTTCCTCTGTCGCCGTGTGAATTTTTCGGCACCCGTCCTTGAACAAGCACAGATTCCATTGCCTTCGTAACATCATCTCCAGACTTGCTTTTTATCGGCACAGCCCACGCACACTTTGAAGAAATATCAATGACTGTGAGCATGTACTTGTGGCCCAGGTTTTGTCCAGCGTATAACGTCGTATCAACAAGATCCGCCTGCGAGGTCTCGTCGATGCCGAGCATGTCTACACGTCGACGCGGGTAATTCCGGCGTGCAGGCTTATGCAGTTATGTAACCAGTGCTTGCTTTTGCTCTTTCATATTTCAACGCTCTTAGTCGGGTGTCCAATTGAGAAATGTTATCAGCGTTTCGAATCGACAGGTCTCTGCCCATGTTAAAGTCTGTGTGAAAGGTATCCAAGGATTTCTCCGTAGTGAGCTCGAAAGCTTAGATCATTTGATCGAGGTTGTCGATTTGTTTTTGCAGCACGTTGAATTTTCGTGTTATGGTTTTTGGAGTTACAGCTTTGTTTGGCTCTGCGGGATCTGCGAAATTGCACAGTCTCTTGTTCCGTATATAGTAATGCCCGTCCGCTGTTATTTGAAATCCGACACCCGGAGGAGCGCGAGTGCTCGCGGCCGTGTTTTTATCCAGATGCCGTCCAAACTCGTCGACACTCATCTAGGTACTGAATGCAAAAACGATGGGAGCTGCTCAATAAATGATTCCTGCTTCGCGTAGCTATTCTAAAATGGAGATTATTTCGTTATAGTCACTCGGATTTCCCGCTGCCTGAGATGCCAGGAGTAAACAAAGACGCTCCACTAACTCGTTTGGATCATCCCAGAAAACGTATTGCGTTTCAACACCTTGTCAAGTGATCATAGCTTGCGGAAGTAGACCTTTACCCTTTCGGCGAGGTGATGGGAATAATCCATCAATTCGGCGACGACATTTTTGAATTCATAACTGTTATCATTTCGAACAGCCCTATCGGATAAGTAATACTTTTTATGCGCATTCGTTGGATGGATCATGTTTTAAAAATTTTCCCGATCTCATGCGCTCACAGAAGAATCGTCAGGCTTCTTTTTGAACAAAAGTTTCAGCAAACCCTTCGTTTTAGGGTAAAGCGTATCGCCAATACGGATGTAGTCACTCTCAAAAGCTATCAACGAATCACCAATCATTGGTCTGTTTGAGAAGTTGTGTACACCCTACACGTTGTCCAATTCACTTTTCGTCTTCGCATCTCTCATTAGTGCAAAATACTCATCCTCGATTTTCTCGACCGGTGTTTCTACCATTGTTTTATCTCCTGCCGAAGTAAAGTAATCGTCCATTTCCAAGACAGTTTCATTTTTCGTTCAATTTTTCATACGCTATATTTCTTCTTCAATTTCTTCCACCTCTTGTTTTAAAGGTTTTGTATCTTTTGTAACATTCACCAGTTCTTGAAAGGGAATACTACTGGTTTGAAAACGTCACTCAATTTCTGAGACGTAGATTCCTTGCCCGACTTGAGCAATCTGTGTTTTCGACGGATGGCAGTACTTGCTTGAGCGATCTGATGTAGGACATCTTTTTGCTTGGAAATTTCAGAGATTTCCATATTGACGCAACTGAGTCTGCAACGCTACTGCGTCTCTCGTTTGAAAACGTTAGATTTTATTCCTTTTCCAGGCTAACAAAAGAATCGAAACCCCTCCTGTATCGTCCTTCGTTGAGCTCACTGTCCTTGTCGATCACCAGAAACACGTACTTCTCACCGTTCTAGCATGCAGAGCACACACTTGTAAACTCTGTGTAAGACATGTGTTTGCATGGTCGTTGTATACGTGTCTCAGGTTCATATCGTCTTGTTTGAATAACACGAGGAAGTTTACGTCGTCGCGCACGAGATGCTTGGGGATACGCACGTACGTCAGACAGAGATAGAAACAGTCAACGTCGTGATGTGTACCCATGCAAAACTAGGCCCTAATATTGTCCTGCTTTTCGCACGCTACATCGTCAAATAGGATTATTGAGTTGGACCATGCTTCTCTCGGTGTAATCACTTGCTCACGCTCAGTAAACGCGAAATACTCCGTATTCTCAACATTGTCCAACAATTGCTTTGACAATTGGTGTTCCGGTTGGTTCAGAGATTTTGAGTGGATGTGGATATTTTCAAATCTGATTCCGTTGGGATGGGTTATAAGGGTGAGCAACGCATAAGTTTTACCACAATTCGATGGTCCACAGGATATTGCACGTACACTATTCGGAGGTAATTCACCGTGCCGTTTGTGCCTTTTGACATTTTGCTCCGAAAGTTTGCCAAAATTCGTCACGGGAAGCTTAGTAGGTTGTTTCTCAAACCGCATCTCGGTCGTGACTGATCCGATTTGCTATAAATATTTCGTTCAAAAGTAATTCTCTTTGGACAACGCACGGACATGATCGTGTACAGAGGTAAGCGAAGCAGCGGGTGGCAACATCGTGTCAAGAGTCTGATGAATAAAATCACCAACAGCCTTCCAGTCGAATTCCATGTACCTGGTTATCAGTATTGTGAACGTGGTAAAAAATTAACTAAGAGAGTCACGCGTGGTGATCCGGAAATGAATATTCTCGACACAGCTTGCACGGACCACGACATTGCTTACTCGCAGAATTGTGAAAATCTTGAAGTTAGAAACGAGGGTAATAAAGTGTTGGCTGAGAAAACTTGGAAACGGGTTTTTGCGCCGAACGCCAATTTGCGCGAAAAAGCGGCAGCATGGGCAATAGCTGATACAATGAAAGTGAAATGAAAACTTGGAATGGGAATTCGAAAACCAAAAAATGTGACGTTGAGAAAAATTAGAAACGCTGCAAAACGTTCTATGGATCGGAGCAATGATGCAAAAGTAGCTATCGAATCTGCGCTCAAGGGAGCTGTAAACACAGTTAAAGAAGCGGGTGGTAAATGTAAGGTGCGAACACCACGCGTTCTACAAGTATCTTCAAAAGTCGGTGTTTTTTCACCCTTTCTGATTCCTTTTTTCGCTGGACTGAGTGCTTTAGGCGCGTTAGCCGATGGTGCGGCAGGTATAGCATGAGCTGTGAACTATGCGAGCATTGCTAAACAAGAACTGAAAGAGAGCGAATGACATAACATAACCATGGAAGCTATCGCGTTGGGCAAAGGGCTTCGTATGAAACCGTGTAAAACAGGTCTTAGTCTCCATCTTTCAAAAAAATTGATGCGATGCTACCACATAGAGCGGTGACTGATTGGGGCTTGTTGAAATATGCAAAAATCTTTGAGGTTCCGCATTTCCAGGGTGTTTTCATGCGAAACGAAATGCCCTAAAACAGTCCACAAAATAACGAGCCAGCTATAATCAACCTTGACAAGACGGTCCAGGAACACACTGGGTATCATACAAGGAACACGACAATGATATTGATTACTTTGACAGTTTCATCAACCTTGAACCACCCTTGGACCTCATAAAATACCTCGGCGTTGGTAGTCTTGAATACAATCATGAAAGGTACCAGGATTATAGAACATTTGAATGCGGACACTTGTGTCTGAAATTTCTGAGTGGTGAGCTATGTAAAATGGTGCGTGATTCATCAAAGTCAGTCTACCACTCGCGCCCATGGATGATTCGTTGACGTTAACGATTTCGGGAACCTCTTCGATTCTCCAGGCACAATATTTCTCACCGATCGAACTTGCTCGTGATAAAAGTTATGCTCTTGGCTTCGTAGAATTGTTGAACTTTAATTAGATTCACAACGTTGATGTTAATCACATTAAAATTTACGAAACTGATGAAGTGATCACCATACCTACCGGCAGCTACGAGATCGAGGACATAGAGATGTATCTTCAGAACGTGCCAAGAAATACAGATATCAGGCTCGCCATCAAACCCAACAATAATATATTACGCAGCGAAATCACATGCAACCACACGATTAACTTTGAGCCGAATGATTCCATCGCTTAACTTTTGGGATTCACACCACGTGTATTGGAGGTTGATAAAACTCACGAATCAGACGTGCCTATAACTATACTCAAGGTCAACGCGTTGCGAGTCGAGTGCAGCATTACAACGGGCCTCTACGTCAATGGACACAAAGTACACACTATTCACGAGTTTTTCGCGACTGTCCCACCAGGATATAAGGTCGTGGAAGTACCGTGGCACGTCATTTACCTTCCGATCACCGCCAAGGCCATAGATCACGTTCAGCTCCGGTTAGTGGATGAAGACGGAGACCTGCTTAATGTTCGTGAAGAAGTTATCACTGTGATACTACATATCAGATCGCAATAAACGACGGGAATTGTATATAACAGACTGCCAAAGAGTAGGTATATCAGTAAGTCGACATGCCTCGATCAAGTCAGTCATCGATCGATTCTCGAACCGTTAACACCTCGAAAGGTGGAGTTCCTGATAGCTCTGGGTCTGAAACTGACACCTTTTAAAAGAGGAATTTCCGACAACTAAGAATCCGACTTTGCTGTTTTATCATCTGCTACGTACCATGAAAGAAGAAATCTTAAACAGTCAAACACCAGTCGTCTTTGACGAATCCGTTGCGCATTATGAGATTCACGCTCACAAACCTTACGCCTCGTCAACTTTCAACAACAGCGATGAAATTCGAATAATCATTCAGCATCAGGATCTATGCATATTACCCAGCGAAAGTTCGGTACATATCCATGGACGACTCCTCAAACCTGACGGTACAGCTACTGTGAACACACAGCTTGTAAACAACGCGATCTATCATCTGTTTGAAGAAATTTACTACGAAATGAATGCAGTTGGGATTGTTAGACGCAAGAACGTTGGCCTGACAAGTCTCATGAAGGGTTACGCTTCCCTGCACCCCGGTCAGACTTGGCTGATAGAGAAAGCTGGATGGCTTGATGTAGAAAAGAAGAAAAAATTGACCGATGCCGAAGGTAATTTTGACGTATTGATACCGCTCAGCATGATAATGGGTTTCGCTGAAGAGTACCGCAAGATCGTTGTCAACGCTGAACATGAGTCAATTTTGACGAGATCAAAAACTAACGTCAACGCTATCATGCAGACTAAAGAGGAGGAATTCAAAATCCCTATCAATGCAGTAGAATGGCTAATACCGTATTTGAAACTCGCGGATCAGAAAAAAGTTGACCTACTAAATTTCATTCAGAAAGATCCGCCTATTTTGATGAGCTTCCGCATTTGGGAATTGCACGAATATCCCTTACTTCGCACAACATCGAAACACGTTTGGACTGTGAAAACTTTCACTTAGCTTGAAAAACCTCGGTACGTCATTTTGGGTTTCCAAACAAGTCGAAAAAACAAGACTGGCAAGAACACAAGTCATTTTGATCATTGCAATATCACGGACGTCAAGCTATTTTCAAACTCTCAATCTTATCTGTACGGTAACCTGAACCTGAGCATGAGTCGTAATCTGTACGCGCTCCTGTACGAGATGTACGCGAACTTCCAAGCTACCTACTACGACAACAACCCCGAGCCGTTGTTGACAAAGAGTGAATTCCTTCCAGACGTCCCCTTATTCGTTATCTACTGTTCAAAACAAAACGAATCTTTGAAGTACGGACCTGTCAACATCCGTCTTGAATTTGAAGCTAAAGCCAAATTTCTCGCTGAAACATCTGCTGATTGTGCTTGATTGCTCATTGCTGCTTGATTGTTCACGATCGTATTATCGAATACAACCCGCTCAGTGGTAAGGTGAAAAAGTTGGTATAAAAGTTGACCCGTTTCCACCATCTCGCATGGAGGTTATCGCTGAAATACAAGGCTTTCGTAGACCTTTCAACAATACCTTGACATTGAACGGATTGGCTATAATTTCAATCTACTCTGAAGCATCTCCATCAATGTTTTTTTCAAGCCACCTTACGAATGGGATTGTATGGACGTCAAATACAAAAGCCAAAATTCTAGGTTCAAACGCGATTTTCACGGTCTACCTTGGAGCTGTGGAACCGTACCGTTGGAGGAAGTTGAGTGCACCATTGAAGACAGGCTGTGCAAAGCTGAAATCGTGTACGTAAAACAAGAAGAAAAACGAGATTGGTCGCTCAAAGATGTCTCCTAAGTTCAAATCATCGAAATGCTGGACTCTGACTGTCCGTCGCTTCAAACCTTGCAAAAAACTTTACCTGTGTCTCTAAGATGTGACGTGCATACAATACCCTACTCAATATGTGCAGCACAAAACATTTTGCTACTTCAAAATTGGCTACAAAATCATCATACTGTTCGGATGGCGAGGGTGTACGATTTGTGTTACTGTGCAGAAGCGTCTACAAGAACGGTCCCGCATTCCTAGCGAATAAATCATCCTGGTTATGATACTGTTAAATGGAATTATTGTACTATCGTTGTGAAGTAATTGTCAACTGTACCCTAAAAATTGTACTCAATAAAACTGTTTTTTTAAAGAATGAAATATTCATGAAATAATTTTATACCTTCACCTTCACCTCAGCTCTTAAGAGAGAATTTTTTTCAATACAAAGCTTATGTAAGATTCAACCTTGCTCTCCATCCTTGACCGAGCTGTCTTCAAACCGAGTTATGTTTTGCATTTCTAGAGCGATAGTAACCCAACACCGCAGATCCTTGGCTCTGAATGTATACTACCGCAGCTATCGGTCGACCTTGTACTCTAGTCTTCACTGAACCTATTCAAAATTCATCGTAGAGTTCACATTACACTTACAAGACGCAAACGCAGCTCGAAACCCTCCAGCGTTGCTTAGTGGTGTCCGAAGTAGCGTTTTCTTAGATTTCAAGACTTAATTCTAGTTACAATTACAAGGTACAAAACATGTACCGCAGCTATGGGTCGACCTTGCACTCTGGTCTTGACTGAACTCGTTCAAAATTCATAGTAAAGTTCACATGACAGTTACAAGCCAAAAAGAATGTCACGTGGTTGATATCAAACCGGCATTCGAGTAAGTGAAAAACAATTCTCAGAACCATTAATTTTGGAATGTCACGTGGTTGATAACGTGGGAAAAGAATGTGGGGGTGGTTGATGTTACACATCAGCAGTCCTACCGTGGAAAAGGAATTTGAAGTGGTTAATGTTACACATCAGCAGTCCTATTGTGGGAAAAGAATGCGGGACGGTAAAAAAGTTCTCGCCCCCGCTGCACCCTCGAGCGTTGGCAGACGAGCACTACATGAAGACTTTGATCTTCGCTTGGTAAGATTGTCGGTAAAACAGCACGATTTTGACCTTCGACTGATAAGAATTGTTGGTAAAGCAGTGCGATTTTTACCGTCGACCGATACAACTGTCGGTAAGGTTGCACGTTTTCAACCTTAAGTCGGTACTGCAGACTGTGACGTCATCGCGGAAAAGGGTTTGAGTCCGGGGAGAATGTCGGTAAGTGTCGGTAACAGGAATCTGTAAGTAGAACCCGCCTTGCTGTGCTACTGGCGAAAAAGACGTCAAAATGCAAGAATCGATGCTACTGAAAAAGCCATTAAAAACCGATGGGAAGGACAAGACGGAGCACCTGAACAACTTCTACCGATTCCAGTTAATGAACCGCAGCCTGGCCCATTTGGAATGCATCTTGATTGTACATCGCTACTATCGACATTAACTTCTTATCATTCATCAACTGCTAACACTACAACGAGCAAAAGAAAGCTCGAAACTTTTGCTTCGATGCTGTTATCAGAGCCAGGTGAGACTGACAAAAATTATTTTTTAGTTTATTCTAGTACCTGGCAGCCGTTCGGGCAAGCAATCGAAAATGTAAATACTTTTGACTGTGTTGACGAGGGCCAACTGAAAATTTCAAATTATTTAATCATTTTTTCATCCTATTACTCTACCTAATTTGATATTAACTTGGCCCTAACTATTATTTCATTCGAGTACTCATTATTTTCAATTTATGTTTTATGCGACGTGAATTCGGAAACGTCGCCGTAAAAGGATTCTATCTCAGCGACACATGAGAAGAAACGGCATCAATCTGGGAAGGCGTAAACTATCAAATATGATTATTCAACTTTTTTGAAATTTTGGGTCAGATTCTCTGGACAATTGGTCACTTTTATTTTTGTATTCATTAAAGTACGATTTACTCAAAACTTTATTTCTTGATCTTCGAAACGCTCCCTGCGCATGTATTTTGCCCTGAGTTTTAATTTGGCATGAACCTTCATGCATATGTTAAACACAAACCTGAGTATCGATCTTTTTATAGTGCGAAAGGAACATATGATTCCAGTTACTTGTAACCTTGAAAATCCTTAGAATTTGAGATATGAAGTTCTAGCTTCCGTTTCAAAGAGACTATTGTTCTGATCTGAAATTCCATAGTAGGATTTCTTCGTCTTATTATTAATGCCCTAAGTAAAACGTGCGAATATGAATATGATCCGAGCATTACTAATGCGCAGGGAGCATTTTGAAGTTTGATGTTTTTATAAATTCTAAGGCGTAACTTCTTTAATTTATAACGGATCTTCAACTTTAACTACCCATTTTCTTAGGCTCTTCGAGTACTTTCAGATAATTAAAACAGAATCGTGATTTGCGGAAAAATGTAAATGTTTTATATTACAGTAAAGTCCTCCCTTGAACTATTGGCTACATTTCTTATGCATGTTGTACTTATGGCATGGGTTCAGAAATACGAGAATAAACTTTACGTAAGCTATAAGTAAGTACGAGTGGATTCGATAAATTAAGTTTCCTATTTTTAGGATTTAATCAAAAAGGAAAATAATAATTGAGCTGTTTTGGGCATAGCCGCCCCGCTCACTCTACGAGTTGAGAGACGAGGAGCGCATGTACAGGATAGAAATGTTACAGCCCATATCCTTTTTGTAATAATCTTATAGCGCCGGCTGCTCAATCTTCAAGTAAGATCTAATTGATCTAATAACGACCCTAGTATATGTGGTAACGTTTCTACCCTTACATGTGTTACCCTCTGTCACTCTGGTACCGCTTTGCTCTGTCTTTTTAGTTGCTCTGATTAGACATCTCATCCAACATTGCTGTAGATAAAATAAAAATATCCACAAATTCCACGAATTGTGAGTACACTGCCGGCTTCAAAAAATTTGATTCGGCTGCAATTTCGGTGTGTTTTACTTCGTATTTTCAGTACCTCTTGTCGCAGGAAAAAAATATGGACCACTCTATTTTTTGTGGAAAAAAAAATCTGATATTTTCAAATTTTGAATCCATTTTTGAATAGATCGTCAATAACAGCCAAAAAGTACGCCTTTTTCAAAAACAAGTTTTTTCAAGGTTCCGCGATCAAAAATAATATTTTGATAATTCTATTGAAAAGCTAGGAATTTTTGCATTAGGGCCCTAGATTTTCAGACTGGGATGACCACGGAATGGGGTCTCAGCTTAATTTGTGTAAAACTTTCACACATCGTAGGATTGAACCAGCCGTATAGGAGGTGTTACCATAATATTTAGAAAAATTTGATTTGTGTCATTACGAATTTCTACAAATTGATTCATAATTATAGTTTTTTGCTCATCATATCGAAAATCAACATTTAGTTTGTTGTAATTACTTTTAGCATTTGAGCAAACTGACACAAATTTCAAGCAATTCTGCATGTAAATATTTTGATTGAATCGTGGGGTATGTTGGGATAGGTAGAACGTTTCCTGAATAACTCGACACGTGTGATGTCTCTTGTGTATCGCATCGAACTGTGTTTATTCTCCTGCTCCATAGTGCGTGGGGGGAGCAGCTCAGGCCCGTACATACTGTCTTACATACATCTCTTTACAGGTAAATTCTTGGTTCGAATTCTGACCGATGTTTGTTTTTTTTTTCAATTACAATAAATCGATTTTGTTTTTGGCTCTTTTATTCTTTTATAAGTTTATTACAAAAAATAAAAACACCCCATTGGTCAAGAATTTCAACCAATTGAACATCATATACTGGTCTACAAGCCACATGCAACACGTAAGCAATAAAGAGGATCAAAACGTATCAGAAAAATTTTATGACTTTTTTTTCTTAAAGTGGGGAACTTCCATAAAATGAAGCTATTATCAATGAGTTGGCGCAAACCGAAAATACAGCTACAAGTTGTCCAACTCCCAATCCCATTGCTATTTTACCACCGACCAACAACCAGCACGCTCCTAATTTTTAGATCCTCAAACTGACATACTTATCAATAATGACAGAGGATCCAAACACTTCTAATGCGAACTCCAAGCCAATTCCGAAATATATTGAAGGGGGAAACCCCTGTAAGCGTACGTTTTTCAAAGATTTTTTCACAGCGAAGTGGAATAGTTAATTGAATTGAAATAAAGCATATCTCAAAGTATACGATATAAGGTGTATTGACAAATTTTTTGAGACTGAAATATTTTATAATGGCGGAGCCACAGCTGCTGCATATCGGTACCTTAGATATGCGCCGTGCAGCCTACAGGTCTCAAACCTCAACTAAAATCAAAAAAACTATTTTTTTTTTTGTTGAAATACATCACTTTGCATCACAGAGAAAAAAAAATTAAATATTTTGGGTCATTTTGAAAAAAATCATCCATTTCTGCATAAACAATCGGTAAAATACAATATTTTTTTGTATTCTTTGGGAAAAATCGAACTTCATGCAATTTTCATATAAATCGATTGAAAATTCGCTGAGCTACATTGCGCGGCACGCGAATTTCACATATTGTAAAACCGACTGTACGATACGATAAATATGTGAAGTAAGATTAGTGTACCAGTTGCTGACCCTGTTCCAATTATTGACCTTTTTTGGTTGTATCTGTATGAGCCTAAGTTCTAAAATTTACAAAAAATACATTTGTAGTGTCTAACCCTTTAGCAATTGATTTTAGCCATCGAAAAATTCACAATTTATTATTCACCGTTAATTTGTAACTATGGAAAATAAAAGGGTCAATAAATGGGTCTAAACGTGTCAATAACTGGTACACTTACCTTACGAACAGCATGCTGCCTCTCAATTGTTGACTTGGAGACGCTATATTTAAAAACATAACAATTACACGAGCACAAACTATTGCTTTTACTTGCCAGTAGTGATTTCTACTACCCAATTAGCGAGATTTTATTGCCAACGGACCGAAAGATAGATACAGCATTCTTGCGCGCGTCGTTTACCTGCGCTTGGTACCGTTTGGAGCGTTGACACTTGTATCTCTTTGAAGCATCTATACGTTGAATTCCGATTTGAATACTTTAAGAGCATATTCTCCAAGTGTCAAACTAATTTTTCAAGTAAAATATATATCGAAAAATTTCAAATTACACGAGTTTCCCCCCTTAAGTTAGGGCCATCGTTAAGCGACAGTGTGGAATTGCCAAGACCCATCTATAGAAGCGATTAATGAACAGATATTTTCTGATCGTTCAAAATGGACATCTATTACCGATCACAGAATTGGGCAGTTAATTGTTGAAAAAGCTCATGTACAAATGAAGGATTTCAATTATCTATCGAGAACGGTAGGCGATTCTCATCTGTTTCTTATACCCGGCAACAAAATAGCGTCGAAACAGTGACTCGGCCCTGGCTAATTTACGTTAGAGATAAAAATAGTATACATTGTTTCTGCTTTCTTCTGTTTTCAAAACATATCACGAGACAGTTGCCCACAAACGGTTCCTCTGATTGGATACATTTATCGCAAGATCTGACGTTGCTTTAAAAATCCGTGAAAAATTTTACAGAATTTGAAAGTTGGAAAGAATACGACTTTCGATTGCGATCTGAAAATACCGTTGATAAAGAAAATGAGCGCATCGACAAATCGATCACTGGAGTAATTTTCTGCCCCGTACAATCAGTATTATACAATATCTAGCTACACAATCGCTTGCACGTGATGCTTTTTCGTTCTTATTCAGAAGCTGCACATTTTTTTTTTCTAGTTGTCAACGTGTACATTTTTTTTTTAGTTCAACAAGTACGTGGTACTAAAAGAACATGAATTGTCACTAACTCTGAATGTTTTCAGTGATACGCATTGGGAAAATATAAGTATAATATATTTGTGGAAATAACGCTCGGTGAAAGTAGAGTTAATCTTTCGAACCAAGAGGCTCGGTACGTGGCCCAATCCATGAGGAATTTCAAATTCATTTGTAGCGTGATTATCTGGTTTGATATTTCAAACAAAGTCTATGTCGCTTCAAAAATTATTACAAAGTCTACGATTAAATGTAATGGAATGCTGCGTTGTCCTAGATAGAAACACAGATTTTCTCCAGCAGTGAGATTTTGAAAGCTTTTCTAAAATACGGGACAAAAAGAAAGGTTTAATATCCGATGTAGAGATAGAGCCGATATTTTCTCATGACAATATGGTTCGCGTTCAATATAAGAAACATTCTTTCGAATACGAAATTCAAGATGAATGCGTAACAGATCGGAAGAAACAATTAAAAGTAGAATTCTTTTACCACGTTGTTGATATGGTAGTAGAATAGATGGAAGAGAGATTTTAGCAATTACAGGCACAACGTAATGATTCTACATTTTTGTAAGATATTCATCCTCGCAAATCAACAACAAACGAAGAAATTATGATGAGCTGT
Organism: Neodiprion fabricii; assembly: GCF_021155785.1. NCBI lineage: Eukaryota > Metazoa > Arthropoda > Insecta > Hymenoptera > Diprionidae > Neodiprion > Neodiprion fabricii. The sequence continues at coordinate 10,278,249 of NC_060242.1, read as the reverse complement.
AAAGGTTTGCATGTTACATTAACGGATAAGGAGAACATGGATATTGATGGGTTGATCTGTATGACGAAGTTATGAATCTGGCTACAATTTTGCCTTCTGATCGATCATCAATTGAATTTTTAAGCTTCATTGCAAAAAAATGAGCTTTTGCCGATTGTACCCAACGTTGTAGTCGCCTTGCGGATATTGATAATTGTTGGATTCAGAAACTCCGAACTCAAGTATTGCTACTGGAACCATAATAACCATCGTATGAGTCAATATGACTTTGTTAAAACCTAACGCTAAAAATTGATAGAGTAAAACTTGTTATTCGTTAATAAATGTGTAGTTTAAATTAAAGTGTTGTGTACAGAGAATGATTTCAACCACGCACAGCGATAGTTGCCACCACCCGAAATGACCGAATTCGCAGTTAGTGACGAGCTAAACGGGAAACCTGAACTAATCGAACATCTGATTTCGCACGCACGGACATATTGGACATCGCAAGGTTTGTGAATCGAATTTGAATCTGAATCGAGTAGCGAGTCGAAGATCTCTCGCACTGCTCATCTCGAAACGTAACAAAGAATCGATTCTACAGAAATCTATTTTATAAGAAAAATGTTTTACAGAATATAGTCTAGAGACTCGTTTCTACAGAAATATTTTTCTGCAGAAAATTTTCATGCGGAAATTTTTGTACAGATTAGTTTTATAGTTTCACACATCCAACGCAATACCCGTTCGTCACAATACACATTCAGCACACACATAAATTCAACACAAATAATTTAAATTACATTAATTTATGTATAATGTAAATTAAATTAAATTAAATTAAATCAAATCAAATCAAAATATACGAAACTGATTTTTCTGTAGAATAAAACATGGAGGATTATTTCCGATGCGAGTCTCAAATTTCTTTCTGGAGAAAAATGTTTTATAGATATTCTGTAGAAAAATATTTCTGTAGAAATGAGTCTGTAGAACATATTTTGTAGAACATTTGCTCTGTAGAACTGAACCGCATTCGATTCTTTACATATATAATGAAGCTTGTGCGTTAATCCATTTTACGTACAATTGATGTGATTAATTTACAAATTCCTATGTTTGATTTGAATGAAAGATTCTTCGACAATATGCAAACGTTTACTATTTATAAAACTGATAAAAGATGTAAAGTGATATTTAATAACCTGACGTTTCACGAAATTCATACTTCCTAAAGAATGATTGAAACCCGTATAAAAAATCACCTCCTACATATAGTATCACAACAAATTTACCCATTTTTTCACCACGCCTTATGCATTTATTATAAACTCCATTTTATATTCAAACCGATGTCACACTACCTGTCTATGACTGATACGTAGGACAGAATGTTTACTCGGGAGATGAAATATTACAATGAAATCATACACTCACCTCAGCAAGGCCATGTGACTGAAGTAGTAAACTGATGAGTTTCGTATCAGTTTGAAAGATCTTGTAGGTCATATGTAGTTGTTTTCCTGGTGGATCCTCTGGTGGTGTGGCTAACGCGGAGCACCTTTTTATGAAAACAAATGAAATATGCTGCTTAACAAAGTATACATAAAGAAAACGCCTGTTAATAATACGTTAATATTTGTTGTTTGTATTACAACATTCATTACAAAGTCATTATGGTGAAACATCAAGATCCTAAAAATACACACGTATGTTAATGAGGCAAAAGGAGAAGGCTGAGTTGAAGGGGGTCGAAGGAGGCTATTCTACAGTCCACAATATGTGTACATATTTTTATTACAAACTGTGATATTCATTAAAACAAAACTTCGAAACTTTTTCCATTTAATTGCTCTTTTTCCGCTTGATTCGCAAGTTTTTGCTCAACCCCTTGGTCCGAAATTTGTGGTGCTGTCGGCTATCAAAAAAGTTAGCAATGCCACAGTGATAAAAGGAGAACAGGTACATAGGAGTGAAAAAAACCATATTTTCCGGTTTTTTATTTACCCAAGTAATCCGAGGACCCTAATTTTGTTTGCTCACCGCCTTACCTTAAAAATCCACCCCTTCGGTGGAAAAAGAGATGACCAACCCAAAATTTAGTATTATCATATGACAACTTGAGCTGTATTTTATTCCTCGAAATTCATCATACACCGATGCCACAAATCCGATTTTTTCAGTCATCCCCGAACATGAAAAATCCACCCTTGCGACGATCGGAGAAAATAACGAAGAAGAAATTGCAATTATCGAAACACATAATGGACTGTGATTTTTGATCGACAATTCACATTCGTACGTCACAAGTCTGATTATTCTGCTCACCCCCCCTACCTAGCTGCGATCAAGTACAAGAATCCATGTAAGTTGGTGGTTTTTGAAAAAAGAACGTGACTCGATTTTTCTGCTGTACCATTCACATTCGTAAACCCCAAGTGTGGTATATACTTGATAGGTAGCAGAATCACATTTCATGTTACCCGACGAAGCATAGCTCTGATTATTCGCAAGGATGGAACATAAAATATCTTTGTTGAACGCCAGACGCGGCATGCGCCAACTAAATTAAGAAGTAGAGATGCGGTAACGATATCAGAACTCACAACAGAAGGCAGCTGGTTAGTTCGCGTACACTAACTTAAGGTCACAGAGGTTGGTCGTTATATTTTTTTTTACCAACAATCAAATACTTTAGCGGAAAGTTCTAGAGATGGTTCTTTCGGGACCGTCATTTCCCTTGCTAGTTTTAGTAAGTATTGGGGATTTAAGGTCAACGCCCATCGTTGCGGAACAACCCGGATCCGCTAGGAACAGAACGGCACCCGCCCGACGCCACACCGTACGGAATTTGCAGTGCAACGTAGTGATAAGACCGTTGGGCGCAAGACAATATAGTTCGTTCCGCTATAACTCACTTATATGAGACCGAAGATTTCTTCGATTACTATTCAAAGCTAGTCCCAATAATTAAAGATGAACCGAACTTAGTCCCAGGTCCGTGCAACTCTTGCTTTTCGGGTGAATCATCAGTCCAGTTGTACTAGCTGGAGCCAAGTGGCCAAAATTACATTCGAAAGTCAAAAACAAAAATAATTTTAAGATTCTCTCAATTGATTCGAGTCGAGGCTAATGAGCAACAAATTCTGAGCTTAGGTCAAGTTTACTGCGACTCTTCCTTCACGCGTAATTCAGCGAGGTAACGCTAACTCATTATAAAGATAGCGTAGCATTCGAGTTTTTTTAAATGACAAAAACAGCAAAGTATAACTGTCACGACTAATTCGTGGTTAAATAGTGACAAATTAACAAATACTTCAAATTTGTATAGTTTTAATTGGTAGCGTTGAATTAAGTGTTCCATGTTCGGGGGGTTGGCTACATGCAAAATACAGCACATGCCCACTTTTTAATTGCTTTAACAGAACGAAATAATTTTATTTATGATACATTCGGTTGTGCATCGTGAGAGAGTCAGACGCGTGGCGTGCGTAGCTGGTAACTGACGAGCTCGAGACGCAAGCCATCAAGAGAAAAAGACAAAGAAACCAAAACAAAGGGGAGGCGGTCAACCGTCGCTGCTGTCCGTAGAATTGTTTACACTCTCTCCCTGTAAGAGCGCGCTGCACGCAAATTTAAAGAGAAAACACGAACATACCGGCCGCCTTGAAAAGAACAATTTTTCAACAAAAAAAAAAATAGAAATAAGATTATAATAAATGAAATGCGTTAGACTCGATACAATATCAATTATTTATCAACAAAGCATTCGTGGTCCAACGGAAGAGGACACAACCGAGTCGCAGGACTCTTGTATATTTCTCTCGTGGTCTTTACTGTAGTCGTACGGACGACGCCATCCGAGCCAGGATACACGGCCTCGACTCGCGCAAGAGGCCAACATAAAGGCGAAACGTTGTCCTCGCGAACGATTACCAAATCACCAGGGTTTAGTGATGGTGCATCAGTTTTCCATTTCGTACGTTGCTGCAACTCATTGAGATAGTCGATAGACCACTTTTTCCAAAAGTGTTGCTTGATTTTTTCAACACGCTGCCATCGGGATAGCCGATTTTCTTTGGTATCGAGCAATGTAGGCTCCGAAAACGATGCGAAATTGTCTCAATCAGGAAGTGAGCGGGACTTAGATACGAGTGGTCATTAGGATCGCTTGATAATGGGATAAAGGGTCGTGAATTTAGCACTGCCTCGATTTGAGCCAAAACGGTCTGAAATTCGACCGATACAAGAGACGCAGTCCCGGCTACCCTCTTAAGGTGAAATTTCATGGCTTTGACAGCGGCCTCCCACAAACCACCAAAATGTGGGGCTTGTGGAGGAATGAAATGCCACGTTATTCCATTCTGTGCAGAAAAACCTGCCACACTGTCGCGATTCACTCCGCTGAGAAGCGCTTTTTGCAATTCCTTCAATTCTCTTGCCGCTCCCACGAAGTTCGTCCCATTATCGGTGTAAATTTCGGACGGGAGTCCTCGTCGTGAAACGAATCTTTTGAGTACGTTCAAAAATGATTCGGTCGATAGATCGAGCACTAACTCGAGGTGAATTGCCTTGCAGGAGAAGCACACAAACACGGCTACGTAGGCCTTCAACTCTTTCGAATTGCGTTTCCTCGATTCTCGTACCATGAAGGGCCCACAGTAATCGATGCCGCAATGAACGAATGGCCTCGCAGGAGATATTCTTGATGCGGGAAGATCTCCCATAATCGTCTGTCTCGTGATAGGGGCGTTACGAAAACACTTGACGCAACTTTGTGTGACCTGTCGTACTACGTTTCCTCCTGAAATCAGCCAGAAACGCTGACGTAAGGATGCCGCCGTCACTTGAGGTCCAGCGTGGAGTAATCTTTGATGCTCGTGTACTATTACCATCTTCGTGAATTTGTGCTTTGAAGGAAATACGATGGGGTGCTTTGTCGAGTACGGCAACTGAGAATGAGATAGGCGACCTCCAACTCGAATAACACCATATGAGTCGAGAAAAGGCGATAAGCCAACTAGCTTGCTGTTGCGAGCTATAAGTTCATTTTTTTCTAGCGCCTTCAATTCGAGAGAAAACGAATAGCCTTAGACGATCTTCGCAAATCGAATATTGGCCTGATTCAACTCTTGAGCGGTGAGAGGACCAACCCGTCGATCTGGTTTGTCCCTTTTCGTATTGTAAACAAAACGTGGAATGTCAGCCACCGATCTGATTAGTTTGGTCAGAGTCGAAATCGATAAGAAAATGCTCCAACCATGTGGCATGTTCGTCGCAACCAAAGACGTTTCGCGAGCCTCAAGGAGTTCCTCGAGACTAGATGTGACGGATGAACTTGCGTCCCAATCCATTACCTCAGCATTAAGCCATTGTAGCCCATTCCACTAAAGCTGCGATTGAATTGGCTGGGAGGGTGTGATTCCTCGGGAAATCGCGTGGGCAGGATTCTCTTTGGTGCTTACATGTTTCCAAGATAATGGGTCTGTCAATTCTTGGATTTGACCTACAGGATTTGACACAAAGGTGTTCTAACGTTTAGCGTCCGCCTTTATCCAGCACAATGTGATCATGGAATCGGACCAATGATAAATTCCGTCGAATTTGATGCCGATCGATTGCTTTATCCTGTGAGTCATTCGCGCGAGAAGAAGTGCCGCGCAGAGTTCCAGTCTTGGCAGAGTGATCGTTTTGGCCGGAGCGACTCGAGATTTAGCACAAAGCAGACGTATTTTTCGCTGACCGTCCTTACTCGTTGTTTTGATATATACCACCGCCCCGTACGCTTCCATACTCACGTCGCAAAATCCGTGCATCTCGGTAAGACTTAATTCCGCGTGTTCGATAACCTTTCTCGGAATTCTCAGCGTGTTTAGAAGTCCCAATTGAGCTTCATAGGCACGCCATTTAGTCTCAACATTCAAACGTACCGTCTCATCTCAATCTATCTTCAGCAGCCAAAGTCTCTGCATAAGGTTTTTTGCCGTTACGATGACTGGCCCGAGTAACCCCAGAGGATCTAAGATCCGAGCAATGTTTGAGAGGATGGTTCTTTTTGTCACGGTTTTTTCGGGAATCGCTTGTTTTACCTCATACTGCAAGGTATCAAAGGCCGAATGCCACTGTAGTCCTAATACAGATGAATGCTCATTTTTGTCAAGCTTCAAAACGGGATCGGATGACAATGAATCCGGAAGATTTTCGAGTAATTCCTCAGTGTTCGATGCCCATTTTCTTAGTCGAAATCCGACTTTGGCTAGCGTGGCTATTACTTCATCTCTGATCATGATGGCTCGATCCAAGTCGTTGGCCCCTGTCAATGAATCGTCAACATAGAAGTTTGACAGCACGGTCATTGTTCCCACTAGGAAGCTCGTTCGCTCGAAACGAGCTACTTCCTGTAAGGCTCGTATAATGGCCAAGAATGACGTTGAAGCGGTACCGTATGTGACTGTCTCGAGCTCAAATGTCTTGACCTCTTCACAAGGATCTGTTTTCCATAAAATACGCTGATGCTACGTCTGAGAATTGTCGACGCGAACTTGCCGGTACATCTTCTCTAAATCTGATGTCAGCACATACTGCCAACCACGGAATCGAAGAATAATGTCCAGAAGATCTTGCTGCAGAGTTGGGCCAACCATGAGCGTATCATTAAATGAAATCACTGTCGAAGTTTTGCGCGATGCATCAAAAACTATGCGAAGCTTTGTGGTCACACTCGTTTCCTTCACGACTGGATGATGAGGTATGTAATATCCTGCTGGCAAAGAATCATGATGCTCGATCAATTCCATATGACCCAGTGGTTGGTATTCGTCAAGAAACTAAACGTATTGGTCTCGCAACTCTGAGTTTTTCTTCAACTTTCGCTCTAGAGCGTAGAATCGTCGCAATGCTGTATTTTTGGACTCACCAAGTTGTTCGATTAACTCCTCCTTGAAAAGAAGTTACACGACGAATCAACCGTCGTTGTCTCTTCGATAAGTTCGAGCGAAATGAAGATCGCATTGCGTCTCATTGTCCGTGAGATTGACGATTTCCGGACCTTGCTCAACATCCCAAAACCTCGTGAGACGCGTATCGAGTTGTTGATTTGTGATAAGGTTACAAAATGTTAGAGCTTGAGTCTGAGTCGTCGTTTCAGCTGATCCACCCAATACCCAGCCAAATAGTGTCTTTTGGAGAACTGGATGCTCGGCAGTGGCCTTGATTTGTCCAACGCATAAACTTTCCCAAAAAACGGTTGCCCCGATGAGCACGTTGATGTTACCTGATACATGAAAATTTGTGTCGGCAAGTCTCAAATTTTGCGGAATGTTCGTCTGTGATTTTTGAAACGATGTCAATGAAAGCTTGTCAGTTATTCGCTTTAAAACGAGACAATCTACATTTTTTTGGAAAGAGTAGTGTCTCGAAACTAGTGAGACCTTCACGATGTCTCGAGCGAGACTCATCAGCTGATTTACTCCTACAATCGGAGCATTTGTTGCGTGGAGTGGAAGTCGCAACTTTCTTGCCAAAGCTTCTATTATCAAATTGGACTGAGAGTCAGGATCAAGGAGAGCCCGGCATGAGAATAATTTTCCATCAACATCCAATAACTGAATGATCGCTGTCGACAACCAAACTTGGGAACTATCATAATCGCGCAATGCATGAATGACCGCGGAAACCTGCGATACAGGTTCCACCTGCTTATCGCTTTTTTGGGAATCGTCGTGAGCGTTCGATGGCGAAGTGAAATGCAACAGCGTATTGTGCCGTTTGCCGCAATTTTTGCACCCACGAGCTGTGCAATCCTTCGTCTGATGCAAGGTAGATCGCATGCAATTTAGGCATAATTTGCAATCCCTAATTGCCTTCGCTCTATCAGGAGGAGTCATCTTGAGTAAAGTTTCGCACATGTACACGAAGTGATCACCCTTGCAAAAGGGACATTTGTTTTTCTGCGTTGCAACATTCGAGGAAGTTGGTTTCGACTGGTGTTGCTTATTTCCGACCGGAGGATTGGACACAGCAGTTTTTTTTTGTATGTTATTTCCAGCGTGTGACACCTGTGTTCCAAAAAATCCGTCAATTTCTTAAGATTCGGGATCTCGTGTCCCGTTAGGTTGTTTTCCCACTCTCGATTCGTGGTTGCGTCAAGTTTGCTTGTGAGTAGATAAACGAGTAGCTCGTCCCACTGATCTGTGGAACGACCAAGCGACCTCAAAGTGCGTTTGTGTTTCAAAACCCCGTCGAGAAGCAATCGCAAAGACGAGAAACTTTCTTTCGATATCGCGGGCACATCAAAAATAGCCTTTATATGCTTTTGAACGATTAGTCGTTTGTTGTCGTACCGTTGCCGAAGCATCTGCCAAGCCTCGGCATAATTGTCCGCTGAAACCTTGAGTGCCTGTATGACCTCAGCGGCCTCACCTTGGAGCGAAGATCTCAAGTAATGAAACTTTTGAATATTCGGATTAAATTCCACGTTATGTATAAGAGAATTGAAAGTATCGTGAAATGGATACCATTGTTCGTACCCACCCGCAAACGTCGGCAATTCAATTTTTGCGATGCAAGTTTACTCCGTCATTCACAAAGATATTGAACTTCTATTCGAAGCATTTTGAAGGTGAAGGAGCAATCTGTACCGTATATTTTTCCGAACTTCAAATTTTTTTTCAGAGTCGTAAAAAACAGCACTGAAAGTGAGCAAAGTTCCCGTTGTAATAAAAAAAGAACTAATTTTTTTTCACAATTCTACGAAATACACGACACAGATACATCCTTCTCCTTTAATTTAGGAATAAGAGCAATAAAATCGAACTTGAGAGTTACGAGAAAAGTTGTACGAGCTAAAGCATGAAACAGCGGATTTTCGCCGCGAAAAGCAATTGCTTTCTAGCGCCATCTCTGGCTTAGGCCGTCCGTCGCATGAACTAACGACCGTAGCAGCAGTTTGCATTTAACACGTGCAAACCCGAGAGGTTGAGGTGAATAGAATGGCATCAAGTTTGCTTACATAGACTTGATTGTTTTTATTTTCAGACCGACTAACTAACATGCAAGTTTTATTAATTCAGAACACCGTATTTTCCTAACAATCTCTTCGCATTATTATTTACCGTCCCTTTCTCAATGATTATTTTGTCGACTTATTCTTCCGAAAATTGTTTTCCATCTTTCGTCCACTCACGATTACAAACTTACCGATGACTTTTACCGCACACTGATCTACCTAACTGACTATTTAATTGTGATATTTGAAATCACGTGCCAAGGTCAATGCACAATACACTAATTAATTGAAAACATGACGTGCTATGGAAGACATTGTTGCAGCGTAAAGTTGCAGGGCCAGCCACGTTCGGTACGCTACATTCAAGTTTCGAAATGAACCAATTATTCAGCTCCATGAAACCTAAGACTTGACTCCAGCAGTGATTCAGCTTTATCAGTTTTGAGAATTGGAAAAAAACATTCAATGAGCTATTGCTGTCCTTTTCGAACAGGCGTGATACTGTTTTATTCTCCAATAGCAATATATTTCCGCCTGAAATATCGTAAATTTGACTCGCAGGTGGCGGATGGAAAAAAATTTATTATTCTTATGTATACTACAATTACGAGAAAAAATGAAACATTTCCTATTGCGAAATATTACTCTCATATGCCCCGCGATTACCTAACAAATAGGTTTTACAAAGCTGAAATAACCTATATTTTTCGACCATTTCTGAAGAAAAATTTGTAAATAGAAGTAAAACATTTATCTGAAACAACACCCACCTGGGGGTCAGGACTCAAATCAGACCGGCTCCAATATTTTGTACATACTTGTCAATCGGTTACATAATATATGGTCGATGTAGTATTGCTGCGAGCCAATGATCGACGAAGAATTGGTCGCGGAAGACACGCCAACCGAAGACACGATAACAGATAATGTTATCGAGTTTGACGAGGTCAGATCTCCAAGAGAATTCGTCGAAGTCGATCTGTTTTGCTCGGAGGTAATACCCAACTCTCCGATTTCTATAACGGCAGCCGATAAGCAGACGACAGTTGTAGGTACAAGCACATCCAAGTGTTTCGCCCACAACCGACAGTAATGAGGTAGAAGACCATGAGTTGCAATTTGAAAGGATAGTGGATCAATCCAAGATCGAATCAAGTCCTCCATTCGAGTTGGCCGGCAGAAGAATAGTGGATATAAATCACTTCGTGAGCAGTATCAAAAAATTAGCTTTTCATCCACCTTATGATTGTACGTTTGCTAACATGGAACCTATATTCGAAAGCCGGACAGGAATCATCTCGACTATCACCTTCAAATGTAAATTTTGTAATAAGATCGAATCAATAGACTCAGAAGAAAGTAAATCAAATCCTCATCTTGAAACTCAGCCATAGTATCAGGAATTGTGTCCACAGGTTGTGGTTTTTCTCAACTCAAGGAAATTAGCGCTGCTGTAGATATGCCTTGCATGGCTAAGAAAACATGGAATAAATTTCACGAAATTGTCAGTGATACCTATCATGATATTGCTCGGGAAGAGATGATCAAGGCTGGGAAGGAAGAGGCGAGATTGGCCCGTGAGGCAAGTGACGTTGACGAAGACGGGCACCCTTGCGTAGCGGTTGTTGCGGATGGGTCTTGGGCCAAACGATCTTACCGTACAAAATATGATTCTCTTTCGGGTCTAGCAGCAATAGTAGGGTATAGAACGAAGAAAGTTTTCTTTTCGGCGTTCAAAACAAGTATTTTTCCATTTGTAATAGGTCGAAACAAAGGAAGTCAAAATCAGTCGTGGATCATCAGTGCGCCAAAAACTGGGGGGTTCTAGTACCGCGATGGAATCTGACATAAAAGTAGAGGGATTCAAATGTAGCTTAGAAATGCACGGCCTAAAATATAACAAATTAATAGGAGATAGTAGCGTCCACCAGAAGCTTATCGATGCAATGCCGAATAGACCGGAGGCACTAGTCATAAAAATTAAATGCCGCAACCATGTGCTCCGAAACTATGGTACTCGACTGCGAGATCTCTGTGTCAACCGTAAGGTCGGTGGAGTGATTCTGTGAAATTCTTTGCGCAAAAACTTGAAATGCCTAAGTTATGCAGTAACTTCTGCTATTCGCCACCGAAAAGCAAAAATTAATAAGCCGCGATACGTTCGGGTCGAGGAATTGCGTAAAGATATAAAAAACGATCCGAATCACGTTTTCAGGGACCATCGGTTGTGTAAAAACCGTGGTTATTTCTACGACGGTAATCCGAAGCCGGGTGAAATAAACCATGTGCAGGATACGAAAGCGACTGGTATCTTCCAAGAGATCTTTTCGGCAATGAATCGACTCACTGAGCATGTCTCTAGCCTGATATGGGACGTCGACAACAACATGGCTGAGTTGTACAGCGCACATGTTGCTCAGGCTATAGGGGGCAAGCCTGTCAATTTTACCCTTCGGGGATCATATCAAGTGAGATACGAATGTGCCGTAGTGAGGATGAATGCTGGTGGACAGTTCCATGCGATACTCAGTCAGAAATTAGGAACGGGTGGGCTGGGGAAGTTCACCGTCAAGTACTACACAAATAAATCGCGATCTCTTCACTCTAGAAAACCAGCTTTCAAATCGAAATCAAAATCTTTCGTCGCCCAGTCCGCTGACACCGACTACGGTTTGGACGCTGCATGTCCGTCGCAACCAGACATGTCCGAAGAGAAATTGGCTGCCGCTATTAAGGATTTCGTGCAAGCCTTGTATTCGGTGGATACACTGGTAATCGAACGTTAAACTAGAGGACAAAGCACGTCTGACGAATGGTACGATGAGCGTAGAAAGTGGTTGACTGCCTCGATATTTGGTGAAATTTTCAAACGACAGCCACAAACATCTTGCGTCAAATTAGTTGAACGACTTCGTTATACCGATTTCCATAGTAACGCGAATACAAGGTGGGGTATCGAAAAGGAACCTTTGGCGATCAGTCAGTTTGCTTCGGAATATGAAGTTATTTTATTTATTGACGCACCATTACTTTTGATTATATTTTGTACCATAGATTTTGCTGATTTTTCAATACGCCTTATCTATCAATTTCTAATATACTCCTGCATGTCTAACTCAATTTTTTTGATATACTCATTTTCTTTTGAATATCTATCGATGTATGTAAAACTTTTAATTTTTCCTGACATAGTTGGGAGGTTGGGACGGGATAAGGTGGGTCTCTTCATCGCAGCGACCTCCACGTGGTGAGACCTGGGCAATAGATGGCTATGTATTTACACTATTTAGTCATGAATTAGCTAGCCGCTGTTTCGGGTAATTTCTCTTGCAATATTTTTCACTTTACTGCAACGAGTTATGCAATAGACCTCTTGAAAACACGAAGATTATTCAATGATTTCTGTAACCTATTATTATTTGCATAAGCAATAAATATTTGAAATAATATGTATACGTGCCAACCTCTCCTTGGATAAACGTATCCTAATCTCATCAACAACGCAAAACTCATACGGGCTTCCAGTTATATTCCTCGCACTTCAGAACTTCACAACATTCAAGTGCAAGCGGCCTGGACCCAACGGAGTGCAGAGTGGGGGGCCATAGCACGCGAGGGGCATAGACTTAAGTCCCGCCTACTCTTCTCCTTGGCCGCCTGGCTAGAGTCGCGCGGGAAGCCAAAGTTCCCGCGCGGGTTCGGTAGGCAACGTCCTTAAAGGCGGAGACTATAGCAGGGTACGTTAGAAGAATAGGAGTTAACGGATTTTGGTAAATGAAACCTTTTCTTAAAGACTTTGATTAAGCCCCATATTTTGTCAATGCTCGCCCAAGGACCAATTGAAGAACAGAAGTCCGTAAAGCTTCTTCGTTTTGTCCGCCTGAAAAAGTTCTTCGCCTAATTCTCGAGCTTATTACAGCTTTCCCAGTTCTCCTCGGAGGGGTTATCCCGGAATCGATAGGCCACCGCCCTCTTGGAGGCGACCATGTTGGTACACTTCTGGTTCCACCACGAAGCGGCGACAGAGACGCCTTTGCTAAGGATGTTTTCCGGCCTTTTACCGCCTGACGACAATAGGGAGTACAGGTTCTTGATGAACGAGTAATACTTTAGATTGACGTCTGCTTCATTGGGGATGGTGGAAAGGTTGGATTTCAAGAGGTTATTAAAGGATGCCCAACCTATATGATTGAGGGAGAGCGTTTTTCTGAATTATAGTCTGTGGAAGTTTAGCTCAACCAACCGGATATGAATAGGGTAGTGATCGCTGCCTGTAGGATCATCAAGGTTTGGCCACGAGGAGCCTGAAAAAGTGGAACTGATGCAAAGGACAGGTCGGGCACGGTCTTTCTATGTGAATCTACATTAGTTCTTTCCGCCGACCCGTTGTTTGATAAGCATAAATTGCTTTCTTGAAACGCCTCGGATGAAAATCTTCCGTCCTGGCTCAAAAGTTGACCGTCCCAGAGAGCATTGTGTGCATTGAAGTCTCCACAAATCAGTAAATTATCAAATTGAGATACGACATAAAAGAGCTCCCTCCACTCAAGACGGTTGAGCAATCTACTCGGTGGGCGATAAACATTGAGAATGTGAATACTACTGGAGGCCGAAGGCTTCAGATGGATCCTATCCCACTTGAGCTTGTTCGGAAGGGGGAGATGATCAATTCTCTGGTAAGAAAGGTCTTTGGAGATCAGGAAGGCTAGACCTCCGCCTGCGGTGGGGGCCGGCCTGTCCCTTCTTACCGTGTTGTAACCCTTGTGGTGAAGAAGCTGGTTCGTTGTTAACCAGATTTCCGTAAGGCATATGACGTTATATCTGTTACTGAAGCCCTCGAAATCGTTCCATTCACTTAAGATATTAGGACAGTTCCATTAAACTATGTCTAGTACAATGGGTATGTTCTTGTGGCGTTGCCACCGATAGAGCTCCTCCGAGGCTTTAATATCAGCTATGATCCTATCGGAATCACTTCGGCGATGCGATTGCATAATAGATTGGAGACGTCTCCGAGGGACTTCCGAATTTCAGGTCTCACCCAGTCCGTCATCCTCATGTCTGAGTCTGATGGAGAGGGGATGGTTTAGAATATGTATAGTGGTGGGTCCCTTAGCACGGCGGCAAACGAATTTTGATGCGTTCAACCTTAATTTCAATTACATACTGTGTCTTCAACCATAAACTTTTTCATATTAAAAACCCATTTAAACTTTCGACATTTCCGATTGTTGTTCGTTTCAATTTTCTCAATGGCTCTAAAAATATTTCCTCTGCGTAAATCCATTGAGTATCAACCCAACAACAAAATGTCTCAGAATTTAGACCCAAATTCCATTCTAGGAGTACGAAATTCTTACTATATAGAAGCTCAATTTCCTGATTTTTTAAACATTTTATGATTATCTCGTGAATAACTCATTTTACGGTTAAGTTTTATAGATTATTTTTTGAGCGAGTAATGTTTAAAAGTTTTCTGTCATTTTTTTCTAAATTCAGTCAATTCTAGCGATCATATAATCCACCGAGGAAATTGTGTGTGCCAAATAGGCAACTATACACTTTTTTGCGTCCGAACTCAATGTTCTGAATTTCGAATTCGGCGCATTTGTCAGATTAAATACCTTCTGTAGGCAAGGCAGGCTCTGTATATTATTGACATTCGCAAACATGAGTCAGAAGTTTAACCTCAAATACATTCTCGCTTCTCAATAACACTGTGAATAGACAAAGTGATTAAGACCGTGATTCTTTGCAACTTGATCATCGCTTTCACGAGTTTTGTATTTTAATTAATCTCATGATATCCTCGACTCCAAGACTACGTCAGAATATGTTTTTGATTGGAGACATCGACACACGGATAGTTGGCAATAAATTACCATCCAAACTACAAGTACTGAAAATCCTATTTTTCTATTTACGAGAGTTTAATAAAATGACATTGCGAGAAAGTGCAGCATTGGTGATTGATGAAGTCATAATCTTTTGGCAAAAAGCACGATTACCGACCAAACAACGAATCCAGTGCATCCGAAAATTGGAGTCTCTCTGTCAAACCTGGAGGCGACTACAAAAGAATCGTGACAAATTTTTCAATGAACCAAAAGAAGAAGCTTTTACTTCTGAATTGAAGACTCTATTCGACATCGCTCATGCTATTGTTTTTGAAAAGATTGACGAAGTACAAAAAGAGTTTCTATTGAACCAAAGAAAACCTGAGCGAATCAGTTATATGTCAAATATTGAACCGATATATGAGCAAGAAGAAAGAATTCGTTTAGAACAAGAAGAGTTGAGAAAGAGACGCTTGAAGAAACTTGAAGAACAAAAAGCATTATGGAGTAAGTAATCATTAGATTTCACATTTTCATTGTGAATTCACTATAACCCCTATTTAATAAGACAAAATCATCACTGATAATTTATTTCAGATAAAATTTTTGAATTCGCTTCAAGTGGCGATGGGACGGTGAGTTGTAGCCAAAAGATTTTCGGTATGTATTCTAATGTTTCACTGTACGATCATGAAAATGAATGGTTGTCTAAGAATTTATATCAATCTGGACCACTGGCTCCAAAAAATCGAGAGGAACGATAAATATTTTTAATGAAAAGCTCGTCGCAGTATTGGATCGATGCAAAATATCAGACAGACAAACCATACACTTGATTGTCACGGTCGCTCATGGTCTCAATTACGATGTATCAACGTTAATTATGAACAAAACATCGATCAGTCGGTACAGAGAACGATTACGTGAACCAAAGGTGAGGAATTTAAAAAAAAGTATTTCAAGAAATCAAGCTCAAGGCAGCTGTTCTTCATTGGGATGGGAAGTTACTGCTCTATTTATTGAAATGTCAAGTTCTTGATAGACTGCCTATTGTGATAACGAACGGAGACACAGAAAAACTCTTGGGGATCCTAGAATTGGAAAGTGGCACAGGAGAAGCTCAAACAACAGCAATATATGAAGTTCTAGAAGATTGAGGTGTTTCTGAGTCCATTAAGGCATTGTGTTGTGATGCAAAAGCTTCAAATTTAGGAACTATGAAAGGTGCGGCAACTCTACTTGAACGAAATTTGCAGAAAGATCTTTTGTTTATCCCTTGCCGACATCATATCTTCGAATTGCTACTGAAAGCAGTTTTAGATGTTAAAATGCCAGTATAAAGTGGACCAGAAGTTCCAATTTTCAAGAGGTTCAAAAGGAATTGGAGCGACATCGACCAATCGAAATCTAAGAGTGGAATGCAGACTGAGACTGTGAAGAATATACTACAAGATCACGTTCAAAGTATTCAGTGTTTCGTATAAAAAACTCAAACCGTTGTACAGCCACGAGATGATTACAAGGAATTGTTGAACTTGACACTTATATTCTTGGTGTTTTCCCACCCTCTGACGTAAAATTTAGGAGTCCAGGAGTTACGCGTCACGTTCGCTGGATGGCAAAAGCTCTATACTGCTTAAAAATCCATTTATTCAAAGATGGCTTCAAGTTGACTGCACAGGAAGAAAAGGGGATAAAAAAAATTTGTATTTTCATTGTGATGATATACATATATCAAGGCATGGTTTACATGTTCCCTTGCACCACAAGCTC
Source organism: Neodiprion fabricii (assembly GCF_021155785.1). NCBI lineage: Eukaryota > Metazoa > Arthropoda > Insecta > Hymenoptera > Diprionidae > Neodiprion > Neodiprion fabricii. Next base: position 10,261,650 of record NC_060242.1, on the reverse strand, counting down.
CGAACCATGATTTGGGATTCATAAAAACACTCTACGATTATAAATCGATCGATTCACAAACATCTAAAGTTACTGTGAAAAAATTCATCAATCACTTGTGGTACCTTAGCCCTGAAGCTATTGCTACGGCGTTTTTTGACAAGAGTTTATCGATTGATTTGAAGCGGAGAATGGTTATCGAAGTGAATATGGATGAGTCATTGGGTGATGAAATGAGAGAATGTTGTCCCAAACGACTCGAAATAAACCACAAGGAAGTGGTAAATCGCTTGAACAAAGACATTGACCATTACATCAGTCCTCGCTGTCTCATGTTTTTGGAAAGATTTGGGATTGGTACGCAATTCCTCAACGTCGACCCTTCAGAATGGAGAAAAGAGGAAACATTTCGACAAGGTTTGGCAATAGTGATACAATTGAAAGTCGTAAATGATCCAGCAGAGCGAGCAGTACGACTAAGTGACAAATATAATAATATTGTGACCAACAACGAGACTCAGAAACAATACATCCTCCAACTTGTGTCTGAACACCAGAAGCAATTTCCCGATGCAAGAAAAGGGACTGCGATGCGAGATTTTTTGTAAAAAAATAAAAAATTTATATATTTCTTTGTTTATGAAAAAAAAATAATAATAAAGCGTGTGCGTGTGCGTGTGTGTTCTTCAAGGGATTCTTGAGGGATTCAAGAATCATTAAAAAACACTAAGATTGATTTCCGTTAATTTTTTTGATCTTTCGATACTTATGATGGTGTAACTCCCGAACGAATCGGAAGTCCATAATTTCCTTTGGAGGAAAACTTGATTGTAACTGGTCGAATGCAAGTAAAAAGTTTCAGGAAAATCGAAGGTGTCGCAATTCAATAAATTTTGATTTTTTTTTTTTCGAACAAATTTTAGAATTGAGTGGTTGGAAAAATTTTCAGAAATTTTTTTCAGAAAGCTCGGACTTATTGACACATTTTATACTTGTATCATTTTTTGAAAACAATGAAATCTCTTGAAGATAGAGCCAGTTGAAAAAAGTTTGTTTCGAAAAAGTTGCAAAATCGGAAAATTCATAAAATCGACACAGGTGGCCTAATCGAAAAACGGCCGAACACGTGTTCTTTTTTTTCGATAGACGAATTGAGCAAATAATTGACACCGAGATCGGCGTCGGTGACCTTCACCGATCAGGTGAAATGGTGTGGAATACCGCATATGAATGTACGTAGATAATGTTTACATTTTCAATTCTTTCCGTCCATCTTATTTCGACTTCCTATCGGAAGCAAAGAATCGAAAATGTAAACATTATCCACATACATTCATATATTCTTACATATACAGTGCTTGAGAGAAGAATTCATATAGACACAAACATATCGAGGCACATGAAAACAAAAATTCGAACGGTGATGAGAGAAATTAACGACAAGAGTCAGGGCGGCTAGGTGGTCTAGTGGAGTAAGGCTCCGGCTAAGCATCTTTAGACGCCAGGTTCGATTCGTGGCTCCGTCGTTAATTTTTCGAAATCACCAATTTTTTGAATTTATCTACAAAATAATAATTTCTCCGTCAATCAAAAATACGTTATGGATAAAAAATTTGACGTAGAATACGATGGTTGTGCTAAGAACTCGCTACGAGGTTGGGGCAATTGTTAAAAATCGATTGAAACATATTAATTGTTCATAACAATATAAATTTCGGAATAATCGTTAATGAAAGAATTGTTGTAATAAAATTCATTTTATTAGCTTTGAGATGAAAAAAACGAACCTTTCAGCTCAAATAGAACCGGCGTTATGAATTTTTGAAAGTGAGTCTTCCAAGCCAAAAACACCAAATTATGAAATTTTTGATCCTCTCTATTTTACGAAATATGTCAAATAAAAAATCCTCGAATACGTATCCTTATTTCGTCGATATAGAACCCGTCAAAAAAAATTTCAGCTAAATCAAAAATGTGTCGGTCACAAAGGTGTTCGGTTGTAAAAGAATGTCCCATATACAATAAAACATATCGCGCAATATTAGTTTTACACAGCACGAAGTATTTTCAAAATGATTTCCTAAATATCACCATTCACCATTTGTAGATATTTGGAAATATGTTCGAAAAATACAATTGAAACAAAACGGGTACGAATCGTTGTGTCTCGTTTTATGAAGCATCGCTACGACCTTGCATGACTATTCCTCGACATATCGGAATCATTCTGAAATTGTACATCGCTTGTTACACACAACTCCACTGACAATAATGAAATAATTTCATGTTCGAAGGTATTTGTTACTAGTGAAAAGGGTTTCAAAAAATGATTATATATAATATTGGAACACTTTATTCATGTTACTATGGATATATGAAACAATTCTTGACATCGACATTGAGGATTATTTTTATACCCTCTGAAATATTAAATGCAAGGAAATAGTATTCGAGATTCGAGGTAACTATGAAGGTGATGGGAGTTTCTAACATCCTTTGCGAAGTAATGTAATTTGAACATAGTTCACCACTCCATGAAGATATCCTCGCGGCATGTCGATCTGCATGTGACATTGCGACCGTCCAACGGTTACGATGGATTATCCTGTAAAATATAAGCGTGTTCATTTGGTTGTTTCGCCTTTCCAACGCACAATCCATAACATGATTAGTACTTATCGATAAAAATATACTTTGGCACACAATTCGTGCCCTCCCCTCCCTATCATATTAGGACTCATACAAATATATGGGTCCTTTTCTGTTCTCTTACAACCATGTGTCGGCGCCATCTCACTATACCCAAAAATGTTAAAAGTGAATGGTCGAATCTGATGAAATGGAAGAGTGTGCTTAAAAATTTTGATCATCTTGAATAATCCAAAAAGTTGAGATAATTCTTTTGAAAGTAAGATATTCATTTTTTACGAATCACTCTAAATTTCACCGTGTTCAATATTTTACTACCGATAGCAGATATCTAATGTAGGTCATTCGGAATAAATATGAATGGGAAATTCCTCGTCAAACTCGACGGATTATTTGTAATCGGAAAGATTTTTTACAGAATGTATAAAATGGTAGAAGCCTCGTCAAAAATGGTACCATTAAACAATTCGTTCGTTAATAACAATTACAATGTTCAATGTTTCCGGATAAACCAAAGTTTTTACGAAGGCTTATCCTCTCTGCTCGTGAATGTGCTGTGAATCATTTTTCTACGTCAAATAGAACCGGAGATGAGATATTGATTCTTCAAGTTTACTGCGCGCTCATTTTGCAACAAAATTGAATGACTCGGCGCTTCCGGAAAAAAATCGTAGAAATAGGTTTTGACTTTTTATGCTCACATATCACTTCGAAAAAGGTTTCATTGTTTTGGAAAATGCGCGGTCATTTTTTTCAGGATGATATTTCTGACTTAAGAACCTAAATTTCGTCCCAACTGACTTTTTATGGTTTATATGATGAAATAATAACAGTCGTAATATTTATTTTCCTCAAGATTTGAAATTTCTCGCATATTTACATCGTACTTAGGGTATATGTCAACACGTGTAAATTTCTCCAATTATCGGGAAAAAAAATTACCGTACGATTATAATAATTGAACTCTCCGAGCATTCGAATCTAGGCTCCGATAAAATTGTGGTATTCGCAACGAAGCATTCAGCAATTCTTATGTTCTGCACACTCCTAACGAAAAATCTAAATAATTATACATGAAGAGAACAGTGAAAAAAAAATTTGAAACTCGTATACAATTTGGTAACTCAATATTTTGAAAAATATATAAAAAATCATTTGTACATTCATAAGAGATTACCAGCAAACCGCTAATGCGCCAGTAATCGATCTGAATCTCCGTAGGCCGTAATTTCAATCGAGAGCGGGTGCCGTTCTAGCTGACAGTCGTATGACAGGCTCGATAAACATATTTCCCATCAAGATGTTTAGAGATTCTAATGTCTTTATGCCATGATTCATGTAATCATTTCCTGGAATTCTTGTAACGCGTCGCGGCATGCTCACAGGAATGTGTAATGGCTATGTACTTGAATAACATAAAATGGTTCGAATTTAAATAATATTCTGATCATCTCCAATATTTCACAAATGAAAATCATGCACAGTACTACAAATTCAGCAACATAGGCGGCTAAAATATTTTAAATACCTCACAAATAAATACATATGATACAGATATATTCGAAAGCTTGATTGCATGAAAAGCTCAAAATTATATTAGTATGGAATGTGGTATTCTAACGATTACCTGCACCACGATACGAACACAAATTACGTCACAGGAGATTCGTCATGAAGAATTTTTATCTGTCACACGACTGTCCGCTAGAACGATATAACCCTATCTCTCGATTGAAATTACAGACAACTGTGAGTAACTGTGATTTGTACATTCTTCAGAAACGTGGTACGAGGAAACAAAACTGTAATATTATTTATTTGGCTTGGTCCTTTGCCTTACTTGCAACCCTGTTTTCTTTTTCCTGACGAGCGTCTAAAATGTACTGTGGTTCTCTGATCTCCATATTTCTTAGCAGGTGGCTGTCAATGATCTCAGGCACCATACAGCATTTATAGAATCTCGTCAAGAAGGGTTGCATTTTTTTTGACCAGAAGTCGGTGTTTCTTTCAACGACTATACTTTTCATACCTCGTGGTGTCCAAACAGCAAACATGCAGTACTTTCTACGGGTGACGTGCAGCTGACCTTGCACTTGGTAGAAGTACTCGTGACTCTCGTTCATGTTCTCGCCTCGGCTGTCAAAAATACGATGCACATTTCCTTTTTTTTGTGCGATCGCTTCTTCCGGGGCGAAGTTCTTTATGGAAAACGGGCACTTGATTTCCACAATCCCACTGTCGTCGATTACACCGTCTGGCGGCGCGCCGATGTACGGTAGCTCTTCATCGATGAACAACCCACACTCCGTGATGTTGATGTTCTGCTCGGTGGCCGTTTTCGCGCCTGTTCTTCGTATTGCCGGCCATATTCAATATCAGGAAGCCGCAACGGTGTCGGAAACAGCAGCGATTTGACGGTGTTTTTACACGATGTATCACTTCGCATGCGACACACGCGTCCAAAATTCGATGCTGTCAATATCTTTTTCCGTATTGACAGCCAACGCTCGCTTTGTCCTTGCTGCCTTGTTGTCGGTTCAATTTCATCGCGGTCCGTTTGCCATTCGACCAGCCAATCGTTGTGATACTGCGTTTTTATTGCATTTTCTTCCGCCGGTAAGTCGGGTCGTTGACAATTAGGTCCGTAGTCTTCGGTTGTGTTCGGACGTCCAAGTTTTCGCGATGTTGCACTCGAGTCGTTTTTCTTTTCAGCTTTTCGTTTCTCGGCACACCTGTCTTTGCTTGCTGCTTTATTCTCATTCCTCCGAATGTGCCGCTCTTCCATGTGCCTCAACGTCGCTGTTGGTTCCTCATTGACAGCTTCACTCAATACGCTCAAAAGATTTATTCGTATTGAACTGTATGACAACCGCGGCACATCTTCCGGTATACGAACCTCTGGCCCCGTAATTTATTCGTTTACCACCGATGTATTTGCAAATGATGGAATTGTACCTCTCCATGCTATTGCTGTTTACGCCTAATATTATACTGTCAGAGTAGCAACTCAGACTAGAAAGGGCTTCCTGTATCTTGTTGTAGAGTCGGAAAGCGTTTAGAGCTGGAACGTGGTTTTCTTCGTCTTTTTTCAATGATCCATCGCAAAAGTACCCCAGTTCAGCGCACTTCTTATCCTCACCAAACACGTGGCTCGCGATATTCAAAATATCTCCAGAAAGTTTCCGGGCCTTTAGGGTTGTGGGACCGTCTTCCGTCGATCTGAATTTTGCAGCCTTCGATACGGCAGTTCGCAGCCTGAGTACGCTACCTTCTACAACTTAGCGCAATTTCCCTATGCGACCTTTATTTTTCAGCGTGCAACAAATGATTAATGCAGTCGACCTTCTTGACAATCATATTCGGGTACGGGTTGCTTTTCAAGATCTTGTACACGCTGCTGTTTCCATCGGCGATCAAAGTGGAGTAGATAAGTCCATGCGTATCAATGCTGGATGTGAATCCGTCAACGATAGCGTCACTCTCCATGCTGGTCGAACTGCGGTGTCGATCCCAATTTTTGTACCACGTGTGCTCCGTAGGTTCCTTCCCAGTATGGGCCGCCCTCTCACACGTGGCACAAAATTTGTTACGCACCCCGATGAAGAGGACCTTCTGCATATGATACCCGACAATGGCTCCAACTCCAGACAGAGAGTCGTACTTCCCGGTTCGGTAAGATCGTTTCATCAAGCTACCATCCGCTACGACGGGAATATGAGGGATGCCATCAACGACGTCACCTCGTTTGAGAACTAATTCCTTCTCAAGTTCTCCAGCAGCTCGCATTTCATCGTGGGCGGCATTCATAAACTGGACCGTTATATTGTTCTCGTACCTCAGATAGGTCCGTTGCGAGATGTTTGGGACATCAACCGCTGCAAGGAGTTGTTCCAATTGTGAATACCCTATTCCGCTCGTTATGCATCCGGCCACCGTGCTATGATGTATGTCCATGGATTGAAGATTTTCCGGTTCAGTCCAGACGCTGTCTTTGTAAAGGCACATTTGGCATTGAAAAAATACTTGTGTCTTCAAGCCTTGCTGATGCGAATCCACGATTACCAGGGAACGCATCGGACAATTTAGGGCCGGTGCGTGATTCCCGAATTTCTGGATTAAATCAGTGAAAAGATGCTCCAAGTTTACAACACGGCGGCCATCGATGTGCGCTTCTTCTAAACGGTACGAGTCGGGTTCAGCGTCAGATACAACCAACTCGTAATCGGACAGGCCATCTTCTTCAGGCCATTCAAAGTCACATACTGCAGCGGCTCTCTCTATGTCGCAATCATTGTTGTGAACGTTATCGTGGTCCTCAAGTTGTTCTGCGTCGCTATCATCTTCTGATTGCAAGATGCGTAACAGTTCGGTAGTCGACATGCATCGGCGAGTACCTCCAGATGTGTTCGGTTCGTCGAGGTTCAATACGACCTCGAGTGGTTCACCTGCCTGTGCAGGCGGGGTCTCGGCTTGCGTAGCAGCAGCTATCGTAGCCGGAGAGTTGGCGGTTTCTTCGGCTGTTGGACGACTGAACGCCGCGCGGCGCCGCCTACACAAAGAGAAGATGGACAAATTCATTAGCAAATACCTCGCAGGCCTCACTTTTAATTATCTTCGCAAACTAAATTTGCCGAAAATAGCTCATTGCCCGGTATAATCAGAGATACAAATAAAAAACAATTTCTCAACGGCACGGAAAATGAAAGCCAAAACAAGTTTTCTTATTTTATCAACTACCAGCGTTTGTTATAATAATGACAATAATAAGCAAATTGTTGTAAACAACATGTTGGATCATTTTAATTATTGTATGTCGCGTCACCATACTTATCTAACTGTGTTACAACTTGATCGCCAGTTGTCTAACGCTATGACAACTTGTTTTGGTTTCGTCATTAATTTTGTTTAGCTTAGTTACATGTTGGTAGAATTAATGGAGTAAAGAACGAGTAAAGAAGTGCGTTTCATTTAATTTGGGAATTCTTGAAAGAACGAATAAAGAGGTGTGTTAGCCGTGTCACTGTGGCAGTCGTTAAATCAAACTTGTGAATTCTTCGAGATTCCGACAGTTGCCGACATGTATACTGTTCCCAATACTTCAACAAATTTAGGCCGGTGACATTAACAGTTTAACAAAATAGTGATATTGTCAATAATCGAATCGTGTGTTACCCCCCCCCCCCCCCCCCCCCCTAGCGCGATATGCGTGAACAAGAGAGAGACACAGAGAGAGAGACAGGGAGAGAGGGAGAGAGAGAAAGAGAGTAAGAGAGAGAGAGTTCAGCTCGCGTCGCTCGGTGAAAGAACCGCATGGGATACGCTATACTATTTTCGTACAGCTTTTGCGAATTGAGGTTACAGTTACTAATCATATGATCTTCGGCCACTGGGAATCCGGTGGCATTTATTCATTTACTGTTTCTTTCCAATAGCATACATCAAGCCTTGCCAAATTAGCATTAAACATATGTAAGTTGATGCAATAATCCCCAGAAATTGAGGACCCCGCAACATAAACGGGACGAAAAGAAATTTCGTCGAATAAGTATTTTCCAGTACGATATTTTTAAGACTTGCTCAAAAATCAATTTGAAGATTTACGTTCGATTTAAAATTTCATTACGCGTCTTTATCCCAAATACACCATACTGATACTTTTTATAGTTTCTGATATACAAGAGGTCATTTTTGTGAAAGCAAAATATTTTTTTTTTACTTCAAATCGTCGTGACTTTATTCAATATTGATATTTATTTTTGAAACTTTAACACGACAAACTTGAATGTATTCCGCGTCTTTGAAGCTCAATTACAATCCTGAATATAAGATATAAACAAAATTGCGATTTTTTCCAAAGATTTCATGCAAAATTCCTTATTATACTATACATTGAAAAAGTTGTACGACGAAATTTGAAGTTTTCATTTTTCAATCACACCAACATTTTAACAATACTTCGAAGAAGTTCTGTGAAAGTTTTCGGCGTCTTATCTCTTATTGTTCTGGAGCATTGTTAATTTTTCTACGCGCTCGTGTCGCGGTCATCATTATGCTGTAACATGAGAATAATTCATTAAATTCCAATTATGCTTCGACTCAATTTCAATTCACTGTAGAGACAAAATAATTACTGTACGGTACGTTTTGTACGGTACGTTTTGTTCGTAAACGAATTAATTTCGTACTTTGTTTTTATTATGCTACATATTGTTTATGTATTTGAAAAGTAAAACGACTTGCCAGTGGGAAATTATACAAAGTCTACTCCGTAAACGTTGCCTGATACAAAGTGGTATAACTATATGTTATTCTATTGTACGATAACGTCGTTCCGAGTGAAACGTACTTGCACTGTTGATACCGAAATGCTAAAGATATTCACAAATTTTACTTTATCTAACTAGTCCTGTGTCAAAATATCATCAGTCGTCATAAAGATAATTACAATAATAATTTCGCTGCTTACGTCTGGAAATAAACAACATAACGGGACTACAAGTTGATTCCGGATTCTGGACGAATATATTGTAGGGCTTCCTTGTCAAAATCAAAGTCGAAAGTTCCTGATTAATTATTCGAAAAAACGACGTTCTTCATAAACAATAATTGAAATTCAATTGAATATTATCAGTTCAGTTTTAATTTTTATAACTGCAGAAACATCATCATCAGAATTGAGAACAAAATTCGCTGGTTAACTTTTTCACAAATTGTAGTACAAATTATTTCTCCATGAATAATTTCTCGAATATTTCTTGGAAATCCCTTACGGACAAAAGCCTCAACTTGGGTGTAAATTCGTACCCACAATTTTTTTCTTATGGGAATTCAGCATTATCTAAGTCGGGGGTACGAATTTACACCAAGTTGAGGCTTTTTTCCGCGAGGGATAACTTTCGATATCAATTCTGACGATGACCCAAGAAATTAAAAGGTTGATCGAAAAAGAAATCCGAAAAAATTAAATTTCCATTTTTTGAATGAAAAAAGGCGTTTTCCCGAAAAATTTCTTAGGAACTTTCGACTCCAATTTTGACAAGCATTCGCCGTGTCAAGTATTTGCTGTGAATTACGAATCACCCTGCATAGCAAATGCAGATTTGGCAGGATTCTTGTAAATGATATCTATAACTGCATAACAGAAATTTGCAGTATAAAACACTTACCATTGCAACGAACGATTCGTTCGTCGGTGCGTCAAATTTAACATTGTTTCGGTTCAGCCGCGCGACGTGATTTATCCATTGTTGCACTCACAAGATTATTGTTGTTTGTAACAAATATATGTATACACACTGGCCGCGTGAAAATTTGCACGTGATTAGAACTTGTGACACGGCAAATTACCAAAACACTCGCGTTTGCTTTGTTCGCCGCGAAAAGTGGATGTGGACGGTACGCGAGGAAACGCAGAAGTGACGGCCGCGCGGATAGTGGGGACAGTGGCGTGTGTGAAGCGCAAGCGTCGACGCCAAAAGACTCCGAAGAGAGTCAGTCGTTCACGAACCACCGGCAACGATGAACCGTAAGTAATTTGTTACCAATCATAATATTTGGCGCGTAAATACTTTTTTGCACGCAGAAAACGCATTCTTTCGCATTATTGGTGTTATCGAAAAACATCAATAGCGTACAAAACATTTTAAGGTAGTAGGTCTGGGCCCGCGAGTAACGGGCGGTGGGAGATGGGCCTATGTTTATGCATGACAGCTCCGGCCCAATACCACTCGCAAAAAGCTAAATTCCGTAATAATCAAAATTATGTTAATCCTCACATAATACGTGAAAAATGTTGATCCTACATCTTTTTAGGTTTTTTTTTTTATGTGATGTATGTATATCATTTGAGCTCTAAATAACAGGGTGGCTACTGGTCAGGGAATTCTGGAAAACCTGTAAAAGCCTGGAAATTCGGAAATTCTGGAATAGACATGGAAATGTCATGGATTTTTTTTCGGAAACTCAGGGAAATGTTAACTATGTTTTTTATTATAAAAATACGTCCCACTGTTTTCATTGTGAAATTCAACATTTTTTACATTGAAATCCACGCGAAATTATCGAAATCAAAAATTTTGTACTCGTTAATCATTTTTTTCGCATACCTATTCTACGCTCTCTGTTGTTAAATATTTATTAACATATGACAAATGTTGATTTACACACATGTCTGAAAATAATTAACGGCGAGACGAATGGTACGTGAGTACGATCAACGATACACATAAACATTGTAAATAATTAAATGACCATAAACTTTGCAATGTACCATCGCAGTGTTAACAAAATTTGCGAATAACGCGTAATATTCCGTTACCGCAGCGCACGAACGCTGTACAAGCCGCTCGCGCACCGAGCGTTTTTTTATAAAATCATTCATAGTTATAATATTTATAACCCGATTACACTGAAACTTTCGCAGTTACCTTCTCTAGTACTCTGGTTCGCTTTACTCACAGCAACAATACGCGTTGCAACTTCCCTTTCTGACGTTTCACTTTTCGGTGAGTTAGATCACCATTACAAACGTGCGTAAGAGCTTTGATTTGGAAAGCTTCGCTTCAAAAAGATCTAGCGGATAGCGAAACGCGATCTTAGTTTATTCAGGTTTTGAATTGGGGCGTTAATTTTTCTGTTTCTTTTTTTTTGTTTTTTTGAGCCACCCTCTATTCAGCTTCAGCAGCTCGAGAATATTTATAAACCGCACTAAATTAGGGATTCGAATGCACAATTTCAATAAAATATCAAATGATTGATTAATCGATAAATTATTACCGATTCAATCGAGTCGTATTCCATAATTTTTTTTCACTTGATTAACCGATGCATCGATTATTTTTAGCTTAGTGGCCATCGCGATGCGGTATATAGGCTGGGAATTCGGGACCAAGATTTTGAATGAATTTTATTATTCGTGAGCGATATATTTTTCTGTATTTCCAAGTACTATATGTATACCTAAACACCTGGCAACTGCCGCACTGGCAAAGCGGATGTAGGGAACGTCGCTCGCGTTGATTTTGATAAATCGTTGATTTGGCATAGGACTAATTTTGCGAACTTTATTTTTTAGTAAACAACAATCAAGAAGGCATTTTGAATCCAGCGGGGATTCGGATGGATCCGAACCAGCCACCACCTCCGGGCGTTGAGGCGCAACCTCAATGTCCCGGAGGTGTGAGTGTGCGGCTGAGGCCTTCGGTCCAGCTACAGCAGCCGGGGGTGGCGTTGGGGGCCAACCCGAATCCCCCACGTCCGGGATACCACTGGGGCTACGCGCAGCCCCAGTGGTATGGATGGCGGCAGGAGCCTCAACAGTCCCTAACGCCGGTAAGTAATCTTGTGTTTTCGTACACAATTAAGCGTGTCTAATAATAATAACGTCGACTACAGCGCTTCTGGAGGTTCAACGTTGAACTAAATTACAGACTTCTCATGCATCAGAACGGGCTCCTGTGACCTGAAAATCGTCTGCACAAATCGTGCCATATTTACGGAAAATTGACTGGTGCTATAGGTTTTCCCGCACTACGTGTGTGTTTTTGTTCGTCGGTATCTCTCTGGCAAAAGCGAAAGAAATTCTGATATCGTATAAGCGGTGAACATTCAACAAGTCGCTAGCCTGATCGGCCATGTTTGACGCGACGTGATTTTATTGAGTTCATCATGATTTTTATCAGACGTTATCAATGATCTGCGATAGTAGTGACTGAGATACAGACGTACAATTTTATTAAAGCTATGTTTTGAGAATTTTTCCAGTCAGATTCGTACCCCCGTTTTATCAGGATTTGTGCAGGCGATTTCCCCGCTTCTGACGTCACGAAATATACCGGGACAATCTCTTGAAACTATACATAAAATGCGCATGCGCGAGTTTTATCGGCTGCTCGGACAGGCTGGCCACTCCGAGTTTCAGCTATCAAACTATGTTTCTGGCGGCGATGTAGTTCATACGAATTTTTGAGATTAGACACTCAAACAGTCGAGGTAGTGACTCGGAAAGTTGATGCTAATGCTCTTTGAAAATTGGCTTTATTCGACATCTTCGCTGCAGCCTCTACCACAATTCAAGCAAACTACTACAAAACCTTCTGTTACATGGAAACCCATGGAGAGGTCATGGCGAGAATTCCAAAGGATGCAGGACCCGGGGAGCTGGTGAGTTGTGGGAGCAGGTCCCTTGAACTAGGCTGGCTGAAGCCAGAGTGGAGGTGCCAGTCATGCGGTGTTGAAAAACTTCTTGCTTCTGAAGAATTAGAGCGTACTGATGTTGCTGCGTGGCTGCAGAACTGTCAGACATCAGGTGCCAGAGTGAATTTCATCAGGCCATCGCCACCTTCTTAACATCAGTTGTGGCAAAATTGATGAGCGGGATATACTACAGATGATAATGGCTGAATATCCCATCATTTTACTTTGATCGAGCCAATAGCGATAAGTTTGTTACTTAACCGTTGCCGCCAATTCGTTCTACCGAGGAATCATTCTGTCCACCATTGTAATTCAAGCATTATTATTGACCAGCATTGTTTTTCAAACTTTATGCCATTTGATTTGGTATCTTATTTTGAATCTTACTTTTACTCTCTTTGGCATTAAATTCAGATGTATAATTTTTCAAATCCTCAATTAGATTGTAGGGTTGAATTTTGCTAGGCAAACTGAATCAATCTATATCTAGAATTGTTAAATAACATCAGTTGAAAATGTCTTTAAATTTAATCTTAGTTGCTGTGTCATCTGGTTAGCTAGTTGCACGATAACTTAAAACCAAATTCAATTTTACATTCTTTATAGGGTCCTACGCTAAAAGTGAAAGCTTGTGAACCTCCATTTACCGCAATTATTTCTGAATTTCAAGTTAGCATTGTCTGGACCAAAAAAATCTCATTTTGAGATTGGAAATGGAACCTGAAACGCAGAAGTTATTCAGTAGCACGAATTGAAAACCAAGAATTTTATAATGGTTCCTGCAACAAAGGGACTCCTTCCAAATATCCTTGTTACAAGGTGATGTTCGGAGGACTATGAACAAGATATTGTATAGGATTACATTATTTGGAAAAAAATCTTCATGAACTTCGTTAAAAATTAGATATTCATTTATTTTGATGGACCAAGGGACACAATCTTCAATCCGATAAGTCAATATCCTCGTAATAATGTTCTGCCATTACTCTAAAACATGATTGTCCTTGAAACTAATTGTGACGTTAAGGTGCATTTTGAGAAAGTTGATTTTTAACTTGTGTCGCAGGATGTGATCTACGTTTTTGAGATCTACGCTTCCGATTAGATTTTCTTTGTTTCGAATCGTACTAACATGAAATACAGAAATCATTTTAATAAATCTAATATTACTTGAATTTTCATTTTGAGTATTACGTTCCCTTCATTTACTTAATCGAACAGCATTGAAAATTTGCGAAATAAACTCTGATAATCATGGGAAAATTTTTAATAGTAGTAGCAATAATTTATTGATCGGAAAACATACATTGACTATCGACTATTTGTAAATTTTGTTGAACTATTTTCGAGAAAAAAATAGATTCACAGTTCTGTTACAGATAGTGAGTTATTTAAATTTCTTGAACGCTCGGTTTAATGTCACATTTTCGAAAGTGATAAAATTCAATATTACCGCTTGAAATCACAAGAGAGTGAGAAAGTTGCTTAGTTGCATGAAAGTGGCGATGATCTTTGTACGTGTGATAAATTGAATAGGCAGATAACAGTAAATATTAGAGATGTAATTATTTTGGCCGTATCATCTGTTGATAGACAAAAATTTCATTGTTATTTCTAATGTACGAAATAATAAAGGTGATCAAATAAAGTGTTTCCACCTACCTGCTGCGTTTCTTCCAAGCACCCGACATTTAAATAGATTTCTCATTTCGGTCGAATAAAGCCAATTTTCAAAGAGCATTAGCATCAACTTTCCGAGTCACTACCTCGACTGTTTGAGATTCTAACCTCGAAAATTCGTATGAACTACATAGCCGCCAGAAACAGAGTTTGACAGCTGAAACTCGGAGTGGCCAGCCTGTCCGAGCAGCCGATAAAACTCGCGCATGCGCATTGTATGTATAGTTTCAAGAGATTGTCCCGGTATAGTTAATAAATGAATAAACACGCATACAATTAATACAAGATACTACAAGTCTCATCTTTGAATTCAGCAGCGATCATCTCCTTCCATGCGGCTCGGTCGAAAAGCTAGGGACGTCTAGCACATGTATCAAATACATATTTTCAATTAATAAAAATTTAATGTAATCCTAGGAAGGCGCTGCTGGTGAGTAATAACAGAAATTATAAATACCGTCGAATTCATCAACTAAAACTTCGAATTAAACATAAAATCAGTCGAGTATATGAAAATAGGTTGAAAAATGGGTTTTCGATTTTTTGAATAATGTCAAAACAGCGCACCGTCCCAGAAAATCTAAACAAACTTCAAAAAATTAAGCTTGACCAGACGTTTGTACTGTAAAAAAAAAGTTAATCGCTTGAAAAATTCCAACAAAAATGGGCAATATAAGTCTTTGGACATTTTCAACACAGCCACTTTGCGGTCGAAAAATCTGAAATAAATTCACAGCACATATACAGATATCTGAAAAGGCTCCAATATTTCTCATACTCTCCATAATCAAAGTGCCGCGGAAATCGGATGAAACTATAAAATCCCGTGTCAATTTCCAGCGTACAAGTAAAGGTAGAGAGTTGAAATTTCGGCACACTTAGTTTCTTATGAGACGAAAAAATTTGGTTTGAAGTAATTCTAATTCTGTTGCGGCATATTTTAGATGCAAAACCCGGCCAAGCCCTCTCTATTGTACTTCTACTAGTACGAGAATCTATGCTTAAAATTGATTTTTTCAGCCAAGTCGGGATGTCTTTTTAGTTTTCCATGCATTTCAATTTACGAATATGGACTCACTTGAATCGCAGTACCGGCGGCTTGCCTCCTCCAGATCCAGTTAGCAGCCATTCGTTGTTGTCTTTGTCTTTTGTTGTGCTGTACAAAAAAGGAAAATTATTCATTTAAATACCTCTCTGTCAGGGTGAACATCGTAAGATCTCATATGTAAAGAGAAAAGCATTCACCACGCACGTACAACTGATCACGTTAGGCGAAGTGTACCTCATCTAGAGGACATTGTCGAATTTAGCTTCACAATATTAGAAAAGAACTTCAAGCAAAGCGCTTAGTTCGAAAGCAGAAAGATATTATAAATTTAGAGTCCACGATAGCCCGAGACCTCTTAAAGGAATTGGTAAAGATAGGATAGAGCCGCGTATTCAAAAAAGTTTGAGCTGTAGGAACCAGTTAGGAGCAGAACCTATAAATTCTGATAATATTATTATTTCTTTATTTGTATTTTGGTTTTCTACAGTTAAGTTTATAACCCAAATCGCCAAGAGCGAACGATACCAATTGTATTTGATTTGATACTATTAAAGCCTATTTACTGTCAAATTATACACTCGTCTGTCTCGTTGTCCAACAATCTCCACGAACTCATAGCTGCACCTTGAGGGAAGGGGGGAATAAACTAACAGACAGCCAAGGTATTCCCTGGTCTGGAGGATCGGCGGTGTTTAGGGTCAGTAACCCACGACTGAAAATAGGCAGGCGACTCTGTTTACTCCGAGTTCGCAATTAGAAGCGAGTGCTGGAAAGCCCGTATCTCCGATTAGGTGACATACGCCTCTCTCACTTGTCTCCAGCTGGAAGCAATGGCCAAACAAGCCCTTGTCTTACTGAAGGGAGCAACGGGCGGAGGTGCCTGTTCACGTATCAAGGAGGCTTTGGTGATACCTAAGTCCGCATGGTCCGACGGTCCAGGGTTTTTGGGTCCAATAAGCTGATCCTGTAGCTGTATTCTAAAGCTCCAGTAACTATACGCACCCTACGGTCTATCTTGTAGTTACAGCAACTATATATTAGTCAGCTCTGATAGCTGCAAGTTGTTCAGCTCTCACAGCTGAATGGTTTTGCTCTAAGAGCTGTAAGTTGCGCTGTGCTCTGGTGCGTTGACATATTTCATAACCTTCAAATTTCATGAGTATGATTTAAATACAGTTGATAGATAATTGTTTAAATAGTCCATTCAAATATGTAAATGACACTGAATAAATAATGATAATAATGATGAAAAATAATACTAATAGCAATATAATTGTACTATTTAATAATAAGCGCTGTGAGCGGAGCCGAAAAATTCTGGTCTAGCTCTTCGAACGAAGCTGTTTAGCTGAGAGAGCTGAACAACGTACAGCTATGACAGCTGACTAACAGTCAGTTATACGAACCATGCAGTGCTCTTCCAATAACGGAACGTTTAGTTCGACGAACTGTTTACAAGTAACTATCTAATATTTGGTTCCACGAGCTGAATTTTTTTTTCCGTGTACGGCGTACATACTGTTACAAAGGGTGAAATCACCCGTTTTGCCCCCTTTTAATGATCTAGTAGTCATCATAGATAAAAGAAGTTTATAAACCTCTTATTTCTTCAAAAAGAATAAGGTCACTACGTCAACCAACATTATTGTAAAAACAGTCTTGTTTCAGACTTTGAACTAGAAACACATTCCCAGCAATTAAAGCTTCTTCTTAGCATTTTATTAACGCCTTCGATTGTGTCTAATTAATCAAACTCACGAATCCTTATTTTATTTTCGTAACGTCTAAGAACGTTACACTGGTGTCAGAAGTGGGATATTGAGTTTTAATCGAGTCAATTCAGTGCGTGAAATTTTAATAACTATGAGCAATAGTCGTTTGACACGCTCTCGACGACGGAAAAGTGGCGGAAATGAAATCACAGAAAATCCGCGAGTCCCTGAAACAAGATCAACACCTTCAGTGAACCCACTTTCCGTTCCTTCGGTGGCCTCGTTCACTCAAATTGATCTCTTGAAAATTATGAACCAACAGCAAGAAGCCGCCGATCGTCAACATCAACAACTGGTTCAACTGCTTCAAGACCAGCAAAAGCAGCGAGAAAGAGAACTTACTATGCAACAGGAACAGCGAGAAAGAGAACTGGAGCAGCGGAGGCTAGATAGAGAAGCTCAAGAACGTTTGGAGACAAGTCTACATGACCTGTTCCAGACGACTGTTGCGGCCCTTCAATCCGTCCATCAGATGAGCGGCTCTGGAGAGCCGGCTGTTACTCCTCGAGTCCCAGTACTTGCTACTCCACAGCCTTCCCTAGTTCCCTCCCCTGCTGTTCAGGGAGTTCAACATCCAGGACGATCCCAGGATGTTCACTACTCAAGGTCTGTTCCTTTTATTAGGGAAACAAACAAATCCCTAATCCGTAGAACTAGCGTAGGTAACGAGGTTGGCTTTTCCGAGCCTCTGTCTCATGTTCAGCCTCGATATTCTCATCTTAGTCAATTGAATAATTGAAGATTACCAGGGGTTACTTCTCAAATTTAATAGAAACCCATTTGCTCTTTGAATCCGCTTATGTTTGATAGAAAAATTCTATGGGCCGAGTATGAGAGACAATTTAATACAATTGCAAAGTATAATCAGTGGGACTCCGCCATGAAGGCCCACAGCCTTGCCTCTTGTTTACGAACTCCCGCGTTAAGCGTTTTGACAGCATTATCAGAAGAAGAAATTTCAGACTATGACAAACTTAGCTCTGCGCTAACATTGAGATATGGCAATGACCATTTAACGAGACTTTATACAGCACAATTACAAACGAGGAGACAAGGACGTGATAAGGATCTCGCGTCTCTGAGTCAAGACATACAACGACTATCTCAAGTAGCGTTACCAGAAGCCATATCCAGCTGGAACCGCCACATTCGAAAATCGAAAAATCTCCTATAGAATAATAAAGGGCTAATTAAAGACTAATTAAATGCTCTATTTTCGAATTAAATGCTCCGCGTTTTTTAAAAGAAACCTGTGGCGGTGCCAGCTCGGCATAAACCTGGAACTGCCGCACCGAAAAAAACGGAAAACACCTGAAATTTCGGAAAAGTGTTAGGGGCATAATTGTAGGCTAATTAGAGGCTCTTGGAATTCCTCATCTTTAGAATTTAATTGCTCGGCGATTTTTAAAAAAAAACCTGTGGCGGTGCCGCTCGAGATGAACCAGACTTAAAAAAAAAACAGGCTCGAGGTCAAATTTCAGAAAAGTGTGACGGTCATAATTTGAGGCTAATTAAAGGCTCCCGGAATATCACCCGCTCCAATTAACTGCTCCACCCCCGAGGGTTGGAAACCACCTCAAAACTAGAAGAATCGGTGTAACTCATGGACGCAACAACTTACAGAGTTCGTACGTGCGCCAAAATTACTCTAGAATTAAAGGCTTCTGGAAAACCATCCGCTCGAATTAACTGCTCCACCCCCGAGGGGTGTAAACCACCTCAAAACTAAAAAAATCGGTGTAACTGATAGACGCAACAACTTACAGAGTTCGTACAGGCGCCAAAATCACTCTAGAATTAAAGGCTCCCGGAATATCACCCGCTCGAACTGACTGCTCCACACCCGAGGGTTGGAAACCAACTCAAAACTCGAAAAATCATAGTAACTCTTAGACGGAACAAGTTAGAGGGTTTTTAGAGGCGTTACATTGATTTCTTAATCATAGGCTCTCCGCTGCACAGTTCAAAAGTCTGTGTTACAGAAAATCCATACAAGTCGAAGTAATCCATCTCAATTACCAGATTTTGGTCAGTTCAAAACAGTGCATTATTGAATTGTCTCTGATAACAGAAGAATTTTCAACGACACAAGCCCTGCAAAAATCAGTAGAGAAATTTGAGTGAATTTCAGGATACACAAAATTTTTAAGTGTTCAGTTGATTTCATGTTTTGTCAACGATCAAACCGATTATTCTGCCCTTTTAGTAGTACAAACTAATTCAAGTTTCACGGGACCGTTTTCCAGTATAGTTCACTACTTCGTCGCTATCAGGAATCATGATACCCCTTTTCAATCCATGATTCCCGAGATTATTTTAAATAGAGTAATATCTGGTTTTGTCCGTAACTTCGTGCTGGTGCATGAAAATGCAGTTGGATCTACTATTGGATCAGGTGTCAACATTGTTGAAAATTGTTCATCGCTCACAAATTTGCTGCGATAATGGGTTCTGCCCGTATAAGCCAGTCACAGTCATCCAAACCATATTTCACCCTACGTTGACTCGGTTCATTTACGACGATATCGCCCTTGATCCATTGAATTGAATCCACCCATAAATCACAATCGTAAATCAGTGATCATTAATAATATAAATATTAATAATAAAATATGACTTAATCATGATCACAAAATTGCAGACGAACAGAGGGTATTTCGACAATGAGCAAAAGAAGCTTGTCAATGCCTAAGCGCTTGGAGTAAATTCATTTAAATGACCTGTGTTAAATTCCATTATTTATCAAAAACTCATCAATTTCATTCACCAGTAATTGCTTATAGTACACATTGTTAATATTAAATCTCATCGGTAGAAAAAATCATTTTTATCCAGCAAAATAGCTATTAGTGCTATGAGTTCGAGGAACTCCTCTAAAGAAAATTTTATAGAAGGCAAGATGCAGCTAGATGCAAGACGTATGGGCGTCTCTGCACTACGTTCAAGCCGGCTCTTTGGCAATACTGGTTGACAGATCAGATTTGGAACGCAAGCCGATTAAAATGTGCATTCAATTTCCATAATTCGAAGAACACGCAGGATGGTTCCAGCGGTTCAGCCAATGGTATGTATACTGTTACATCTGTGGCAGACAGGCATAACCGAATAAGTCCATAGATTATGTTTTCGAGAAACCGCGATTTTAAGTTACAGATACTCTGCCGCATCGGGAAAACGGTTCCAGAATTAATTACTGTTGGAAGCCATTCTATTTTACAGAAGATCGAATGTAGCAATATCATTAAAATAATTCAGTCATTATTTTGTCACTGCCAAACTGAAACAATTCAATTTATTCGGTTATAGCGGGATCCGGTGGACTTATCCGGTTATGCCGGGAAATTGGACTTATTTGGTTTAGCAAAACCACTATATTTCTATTGAGATAAACAAATGTCGACAATTATATATCTTAAAATAAAATACGGATAATAAAGTCCGGCATAAACTCATTTTTCCAAAAAATGGACTTATTCGGTTATGCCTGTTAGCCACAGAGATATATTGGCATTTTATTCGTTACTACTTGCACAGAGATATAATACCCGGATGCTGTAATTAGCATCCATTGTAATGATAAATATACCCTATACGATCTAACGACACGTATATAGTCGGACTAATAATAATAACAAGAAACAAAATTTACAAGTAAAATTAAACCTACAAAAAATTAATGAAACTATTAAACTACAAATAATAATAAAGGATACAACCGATTATAATTATGATCTGAACCTATGACTAAAGAAGAGTAACTAAACGATATAAAAGTAGTTTCATCCAGTTGGACATAATATACATACATGAAACTGACATTGAATAAACATACTAGTAACAATCACGAAAATTACACCATGAATATTTAAAAAGCGAACTGCAGCAACGGCAATAATAAACAAATATTCATAATGTTAGTAATATATAATAATATATATAATACTGATAACGATAGTCCTAATAAAGTTAAAGATAATAATAACAACAACAACGACAGCAATGACGAATGCGAATTTTTCTCGTATCTTTGTTTATACCAACGACGAAATTCAAACATGTTTATAACAGTCGAAAAAATTCGTTTTCTTTTCGAAAAAAAAACTTTCACTTTTTGAAACATATTTGTTATGTTGAGATCATTTGTCTAAACCCACGCTTCTCACTCCTTCTCGGGAGCTGGCTGATATTGTTGCCGCGGTCCGCGGTACCAACCGCACATACACGGGCGCACACTCGTGTGCCTGAACAAAGGCGCATCTCTAGCTAGACAATACTACGAAACACACATTTACGAGTGAAAATAAAAATAATAACCGAGTATGTGAGGCCGGTACCGCGGACCCCGGCAACAATATCGGCCAACTCCCAAGAAGGGGCGAGAAGTGACAGCGGGGAAGTGCTGATATTCAATTCGTAAACGAATAATAATAATTCACCCGGCCTAACAAAACGGCAATTTCCGTGGCGGCAAATCGAGATGAAATGCTGCACTCGGATTGGCCTTGCACTATCGCTTATATTTGAAAAACTATGCGTCGGACGAGCTTTCGGTTAAGAAATTTTCGGTTGGATTTTAGCTAGGTATCACGCTGGCTGATCCGTCGGTCCTAATTTAGGGACTTTGCATGTTGCATTGTTCTTCGCAATTCATCAGCAGGCAACCTACAAAATATTATTAAAATCATTAAACTACAAATAATAACAAAGTATATGACTAATTATATAATCTAAACCTACAAGTACAGAAAAGTATATGAAATTAAAAATATTAACAAATGTGTAAAACTAAACTAAAACAAAATTAATAGAACCATTGAACTGCAAACTAATAACCAAAGATGCAACTTACTATATAATCCAAATCTACAACTACAGAAAAGTATGTGAAATCAAAAAAATTAAAAATATGTAAAATTAAACCGACAAAAATTGATAAAACCATTGAACTACAAATAATAACTCACTTGTTGTGTAAGAAAAATAATAACTGAACAAATTGAAAACTTAAATGTACAAAAATGGTCGTTTTCGACCTGGTAATAGTTCTTATCAATTTTTGTTCGATGTTCTATAGGTACCTGCAATTGTGGAGGGAAACTAGTCTACAAAATTGACAACGGTATCGATACTGCCAGTAACAAAACTCGTCTGGAATGTATTGTGACGAAAGGCACCGGAAAGTGTGGTAAACGATACTTACGGGCACCAATTCGACGAGATATCGCTAAAGAATTGTACACGAAATCAGCCGCAATATACCGTGCCGAAAAAGCTGACACTTTGATGTTACCAGGGGATTCCGAGCCTCCTCACCTGCCCAAGAAAAGTGCTTTGGTTAATGCTAAGCATGAATATATATTGTCACAGTACTTACATCGTGACCCAATTCAAGCATTGCAAATTATGAAACTGAAGTCAGAGCAAAATACGATTCACGCCATAGAGATGGACCCGTTCCACCTTTTTTACTGGACTAACCATCAGCTCCATGTCAATAGAGCCTACGCAAAGGAAGAGCCAGCCTGCATTTCGATCGACGTTACTGACAGCATTATAAAGTCGATAGAAAGGACCGATGGTTCGAAATCCAAGTCTATTTGTTTGTACCACTGTGTAGTACATAATCGAAATGGACAGTTTTCAGTTTCTCAAATGCTCAGCGAAAAGCACACCACTGTGGCAATTTCATACTGGTTAGCGGAGTGGGTTTCTCAAGCTGCTGCATACCCGAAAGAAGTTGTGTGTGACTCATCCAAGGCGTTATTAGGAGCAGCGGTTAGGCTCTTCACGGACTATAAAACTATCGAGGATTATGCCAACGCATGTAATCATACCTCTACGTTGCCACAATGTTACATCAGACTTGATGTATAGTCGAGGAAATAAAGCAATGGACTGTCGATTTTTTGAGCAGTAAGACGGATTTTAATGCGGTTTTTTGCATTCGATTCGTAAGAGTGCCTACAAACTTTGTGAACTAAATTGATTAATTAATTTTTTGAAAATGCATTATGGCATTAATAATATGTATTTTGCAAGTGCACTTCCAAGAGACACTAAATAAAAAATTTGCTACTCGAGGGTTTTTGGGGTCGCTGAACACGAATATCGCCACGGCAACCGTCTCCGAGGTACCTGGTGCCCAGGGTGGACAGTAACAACGTCTTCTCCTAGAGTTTTGGCGAAAATTGTGATCGAATTTGTGATTGAATTAAGAACAATATACTTTCATTGAGGTAAAAATAATAATACTCAAGATAATTCCAGAAAAAGACGTTGAAACGTTCACCCTGGGCACCACGTACCTCGGAGACGGTTGCCGTGGCGATATTCGTGTTCAGCGACCCCAAAAACCCCCGAGTAGCAAATTTTTTATTTAGTGTCACTTGGAAGTGCACTTGCAAAATGCATATTATTAATGCCATAATGCATTTTCAAAAAATTAATTAATCAATTTAGTTCACAAAGTTTGTAGGCGCTCTTACGAATCGAATGCAAAAAACCGCATTAAAATCCGTCTTACTGCTCAAAAAATCGACAGTTGGGCCGTTTTTAGTGCTTTATTTCCTCGACTAGTAGCTCATTTTCTGAAGATGTACGCAGATTTTCTGAAAAATTTTCCGAGACGAGTGAAGGTCTTTTACATGACGGTATTAGGCCAATTTGTACAAGTCCGCGACATGCGTTCTGCCGGCGAGATGTTTTAATCGCTGCTAACGGTGGCACGATGTGAGACAGACGGCAACTTATGTTCTGGTCAGCAGTCACAATGTGATTACCATAAATCGAGGCTAAAAAATACCATCAACCCGTCGTTGGAAGCTTTTGAAGAGGATAATAGCCCGCCAGTCGAAACTCTCCCGGATGATAAAAGCATCTTTGAAGACATTAACGTCGTCAATTATTGGTGGTCATGGGGTAGAGACATTGACCTAAAAGTAAAAAGCGTGTCAAGAATTGAAGAGGGCGATCACGATAATGCGCATTATTTACCTGCGTTTGCAGATCGCCTGTTGAGAGATATTTGATGGTTCCCATTATGATCGAGTGTATGTCGTGACTAATTTGGCTACGGCCGAGTACCTGCTACAAGCGCGTCGATGGAAAGTGAGTTTAGCATAATTAAAACTCACCTATTGAGGAATGATTCTAAGCCGTTGAGGGCGGACGTATTTGTGGCCAAGCGTATCAACTACATTAATGGTCGAACGAAAATTGTCCACGCAAACATCGTCTCCAAAACAGTTTATAATGCAAACAGTACGGAGGGTAGTACGAATCTCAACGATTCTTATGTTAATATTCCCAACGTAGATGACTCATCTGAATGCCACGATATTATTCCTAGCGATATAGCTCAGGATGGTTTCTCTGAATTCCAACCAGCAATGCAAGCAGATCCCGAGATTAGCTCGTTGTCAATACAGAACAATGAAGTTCTCTTAGCTGCGTCTTCACCTCAAACGCGACCGGTAAAAAAAATTATTGCTCAGTCATGTACACTGTGTTCCTCATCTATTAAACCAGAGTCATAAAAAGCGGTAAAGGAATCCATGGTATGCTTGGATTGTACCAAACTTGAGGGCACTACTTGAGGTGACTTGGTTACTTTAGACGAGATCCCAGAATGTTTTGTTGATCCGTTAAACAGAGATTTGTCCTGTTTCCGTTTAATTAGCGTGATTGACTTCACACCGGCAACCACTCGACGTTCCGCTGACATGGAAAAATCACCTGTTCGTGGAACCGGTCATTACACGAAAATTGCGGTGAGGCCAGCTGGAGTGTACGAGAGGTTTGATGATACTAGGAATAAATCGCAGAGGTTACCCAGTCGGTATCAAGCCAGACCTCACATGCTCATATATTTTGAATACAAGAATTAACATAAACCATAAAAAAAAATTCAAATTAAACCATCTCAAGTTATTTGGGTGGGAGTAAGAAAATAAAATAGCCGATTCATAGAAGGACAAGAAGATCGAGTTTTCAAAGACGCGAACATCTCATTCATAGAATAATCGAAACATATCCAAGTAAAGTCCAAGTATATAAAATTGAAAATATAGAAAGTCGAAATACAGAGTGTTTAGAGAGTTGGCAAAAGGATATGGATCATCGACGTGGGATCCGCGAATTAGTGATGAGGACGAGTGTAAATGAAACCAAAGTGATGTTGAGATGGAGAAAGATAATGATTAATAGTAACCAAGAATTTTATTGATTCTGATGCGGCGATACAGACCGTATCGCAAGAGAACGTTACAGGGAGTGATGATTTCACAGAGCGAGAGAACACATAGATTACACACATACATGATTTCGAGACAGTAGACAATACATGAGATACAGCTGATAGGTTTTGAGTCGCGACACGGGCAAGCGGCGAGATTTGACGCAGAGACGGCAAGTAAACATTGCACGCGAGTGTGCGTACATGTGCGAGGACGATTTTGAGTGTCGCGAGACACACATTTAATTATTCGATACTTTGCCGAAACACAGAGGCAAAATATAGAAAGATCAAAAGATAGAAAGCAGAATCAAGAATCTGGGTGTGATTTTGTATGATCGAGACGAATTCTGACGATTGTACATTTTGACATTCTACATTCTGATCTTTTGATTTTTTCAATTTTCCATAATTGAATTTTCCACATGTTTTAAATTCGACAATAGATATTTTTGCTTTTTTAAAGATTCGATATTGTGGCCCTTCTATTTATCAATCTTTCTATACTTTCACACCCACCAGGATTTACTCGATTTATCCTTCTTTCTTTCAATTTTGAATATTTTCAGCTGAAATTTGGTGCACATTCACTTCACTAATCCTTCATAATAGAACTCTCTGTTTACTTTACCTTCAATACAGCTCAGCACTCTGCGTCGGTCTTTGAAGCCTTACTTTAGTTGACACACAATACGTTTCACTAAATGTTTTTCACTCACACGCAGGACAAAACACCGAAATAACCCCCCCGAGGGTGACAAACTAATATCCCCCTGCGAGAGTACGAATGATGTCCGGAGAATATTACTACGTGGGCGAATGCAGTTAAGAAATCCGCGATTTTATCTATTCAATTGTACCACTAAGACGTTTCAAACGATCTCACAGGTGTATAACGTTTCCCGGAATCGACCAGACCGCTCTATTCACTACAAGTAACTGGCAGCGTTCTCACTGTACTTGCCGAACCGATATTTTGTCTTACCGGCGCGGCGGCGTGCTCGACACGTGTTGCCGGACCTTTTGTTAGTGAGAGCGGTCAAGTGCGCGCACCGCACACAGCTCTCGCCAAAGCCCAGAGTCGAGTCGCAGGTAGAGTTGCCAACCCCAAAATACAAAAGCCGGACTCGGCGCTATGCTTGGCCGGATATTTTGGCCTAAAAGCCGGACATATATTTTTTTAATAACCAAGCGTACCTTTTTTCAAGCCAGACATACGTTTCCAAGGCTAGACATAACTTTCATAATAAAAAACAATTCGATTACGTATTTTAAATGTTTAAAAATGTTTACCTGCTGCCCCGTAAGCAGTGGTGGCTGCAGCTTTGTAGGTGGCCGTGGACATTGCTGAGTACTAATAAGTCACAGTTTTATTCCAAAATTAACCAGTATAACTAGCAACTATCAATAATTAGTCCCATCATCATTTGGTATTTATTTAAAACTAACTCACTAGAAATACGGTTACCGCTGACTGATGTTCAAAATGCATAGGCTGAGCACACCACGCGTTCTTACCGCCGACTAAAAACAAAACCTGCTGCGAGTAGTACAAACAAAAAGGTGAGCCGTTGCCGTGAATCGGCATATGCTGCATTGATTCGCTCGCTCTGCAGGCGCTGCATCTGCAGATGCATGCGACAAATAAAACTGACAAAAAATCTAACAGAAGCCGGACAGGCCGGACACGTGAATATTTGGCCGGATATGATCGTAAAAAGCCAAACATATCCGGCTAAAGCCGGACGTCTGGCAAACCTACTCGCAGGCCCGTTTCTTTCAAGAGTACGCAGGCTCGATATCTACTCTACGCACTCTTCTCGCTGCATAGTGGCGCACTAGAAGACCGGGGTTGACAACAGATTTCATTACACCATTTTCACAAACTTCATTTTTTTTTGTATGAGTAATCCGTGTAACATATAACAACCAGGGTGGCGACAATTTTGCTCAGATGAACATCCTTGACTTTTCCCGTCAAAAGATGCAGAATTTCCGAACTTTTTAACACGAAACTTGGATAATGGTGAGCAGTTTTTACGACCAAAAGCTCGCAAAGTTGTGTACCTTGAGTATATAAATTTGGATCTAAAAAACAAATAGTAATTCTCTGTTTCACACAACTGATCAGAAATTCAACGATACCATTTCCGAAAGTTAGCTGAACCGAAATTACGAAGCCTTGCTGCAGAAGTTTGCAAAAGGATTCACGAAAAAAGTACGTTTTTCCCTATGGTTCATCATAATTATCTGACTCTTCCCGATAGATGATATTCCTTGATTATTCCCGGTTTTCTCGGTCTGTCGCTACCTTTTTTTTTATTTTTTTTTATCGCTGGTAAATGCCTTATGCACACCCCGAGATCCGCGTAAGGGCTCTGCCCTGATAGTAATATGAACAACCTCCAACGCACCCCCATGACGGGGAGTTACGGGAGGGTTACGATCACAGCAAAAAAATTGACAAAAAATATTTATAGCCGTATACGCGAAACTTATTGTACGCATTAATTCGAACATAAGACACTTGAAAAATATCATCTTCCGCCTGAATTCCACGACAAAACTCGTCTTCCACCCACATAAGTGTTGGAATTTTGCGAATTTCATCCGTATATTTAAGTCTCGATTCTTACGGTAAAAGATCTATTACAACTATCCGCTAGAATTTGAATTTATTCACTGAATAAATGTCTAACATGAAAAAAAAAACTTCACGATAGTCTTCCAATAATTCAGAACAGCAACGATCGTCTTTCAGGCAGGTTGAGATGCAGCGTTGTAGCCTTGTCGCTGACGTGCCACATGCCCAGCACAGTTTCACAGTCCTGGACGACCGTCGTTGTATTTTATAGGTGAAACAATATTCTTTTCGCGTTTGTTATTCTAAAAAAGAGCATCGCAATTAATTTCATCCTTGGAAATGCAAATTTTCTTAGATTTTTTTACGCCTGCTTATATGGGTAGGAGTCGAGTTCTGTCACGAAATTCAGGCGGAAGAAGATATTTTGTGAAATTCTTATGTTCCAATCAATGTGTACAAAAACTTTCGCATACGTCTATGAATTTTTTTTGTCAATTGCTTATCGTGAATAGATC